>NC_041392.1:565571257-565598207 GCF_002162155.2 Triticum dicoccoides | reverse complement strand
TCTTTGGCCACTTTTATTTTTTATCATGGTACAATGTTCTAATAATGATGATCATCACACTTTTATTTACTTACAACTCAATATCACAACTCGATACTAGAACGAAGATATGACTCTACATGAATGCCTCCGGCGGTGTACCGGGATGTGCAATGATCTAGCGTAGCAATGACATAAAAAATGGACAAGCCATGAAAACATCATGTTGGCTATCTTATGATCATGCAAAGCAATATGACAATAAATGCTCAAGTCATGTATATGATGATGATGGAATTTGCATGGCAATATATCTCGGAATGGCTATGGAAATGCCATAATAGGTAGGTATGGTGGCTATTTTGAGGAAGATATAAGGAGGCTTATGTGCGATAAAGCGTATCATATCACAGGGTTTGGATGCACCGGCGAAGTTTGCATCGACTCTCAAGGTGAGAAAGGGCAATGCACGGTACCGAAGAGGCTAGTAATGACGGAAGGGTGAGAGTGTGTATAATCCATGGACTCAACATTAGTCATAAAGAACTCGCATACTTATTGCAAAAATCTATTAGTCATCGAAACAAAGTACTACACGCATGCTCCTAGGGGGATAGATTGGTAGGAAAAGACCATCGCTTGTCCCCGACCGCCACTCATAAGGAATACAATCAGTAAATACCTCATGCTCCAACTTCGTTACATAACGGTTCACCATATATGCATGCTACGGGAATCACAAACTTAAACACAAGTATTTATACAATCCACAACTACCCACTAGCATGACTCTAATATCACCACCTTTATATCGCAAAACTATTGCAAGGAATCAAACATATCATATTCAGTTATCTACAAGTTTTATGTAGGATTTTATGACTAACCATGTGAATGACCAATTTCTGTCATCTCTCTAAATAGATATAAGTGAAGCAAGAGAGTTTAATTCTTTCTAAAAAAGATATGCCCATGCTCTAACAAATATAAGTGAAGCAAAAGAGCATTCTACAAATGGCGGTTTTCTATGTGAAGAGAAACATGCAATACAAACTTCAAAAGATATAAGTGAAGCACACGAAGCATTCTATAAAGCCATACTCAAAAGATATAAGTGAAGTGCAATGAGCATTCTATAAATCAACCAAGGACTATCTCATACCAGCATGGTGCATCAAAGAAAAGAGAAAACTAAATGCAAAAGACGCTCCAAGATTTACGCATATCATGTGACGAATAAAAATATAGCTCCAAGTGAAATTACCGATGATCGTTAGAAGAAAGAGGGGATGCCTTCTGGGGCATCCCCAAGCTTGGTTTCTTGGGAGTCCTTGAATATTTCCTTGGGGTTCCTCGGGCATCCCCAAGCTTGGGATCTTTCCACTCCTTATTCCTTCATCCATCGTGATCTCTCCCAAAACTTGAAAACTTCAATCACACAAAACTTAACAGAAAGTTCGGTAAGATCTGTTAGTATAATAAAGCAAATCACTACTCTAAGTACTGTTGCAAACCAATTCATATTTTGTTTTTGCATTGTAGCTACTGTAATATAACTTTTCCATGGCTTAATCCACTGATAGAAATTGATAGTTTCATCAAAACAAGCAAACTATGCATCAAAAACAGAATCTGTCTTAAACAGGACAGTCTGTAGTAATATGAACATTCACCATACTTCTGGTACTCCAAAAATTCTGAAATAATTAGGAAAAATAAAAAATTTGTATAGAAAGACAGTGCAAATGTTTCAGAACCGTTTGACGTTCCAGTAAAAAAATGTAAAATCACGCACTACAACCAAAGTTCCTGTTCTGCACCGCACAAACCAACAAGCAATGTAAACATCCTAAAGGAAAATCTTGGCACATTATTTTCATAATACAATGGAATTGTGCAAGGGGATAATTATTTTTGTTGAAAAGTTTCTGTAATCAAGATTCACAAAGTTTCCGTGAGCATGAACAAAGTTCAAGGAGCTCCCCACTTCAACAATGCTTGTCTCTCTCACTTTCACTTTCCTTTTTGAAAAGTTTTGGGTTCCCCTCTTTATTTTCTTTGTTTTTAAACTATATAAAATCACTCAACAGAAATAAATGACTCTCTAAAACTTCCGGGTTGTCTCCCTGGCAGCGCTTTCTTTAAAGCCATTAAGCTAGGCATATAGTGCTCAAGTAATGAATCCACCCGGATCCCAAGGTATATCAAAGCCAATTTTAATTAACAATGATTTGTGATTTAGTAGTGAGCACAAAGTAACATATATAATGCAACAATGAAGTCTAAATCTCTTCCTATGCATCGACATGTCATAAAAGAACAATTCATGCACACATAGTAAAGGCCAATGCATAGTATAAACAGTTTCTTGCAATTTTATCATATTGGAAACATGGAGAGACGGAGATGTACTTCCTCTCTCATAATAATTGCAAGTAGGAGCAGCAAGCACACGCATATTATATATATCAAAATCATCATGTGTAGTAGTGAAACACAACCCATCAATATAATCCTTAATAAGGGCAAACTTCTCCGATATAGTGTAGTTTGGAGAATTCAAAAAGACAATAGGACTATCATGTGTGGGTGCAATAGCAACAAGTTCATGTTTAACATAAGGAACTATAGCAAGTTCATCTCCATAAGCATAATTCATATTGGCATCTTGGCCATAAGCATAGCAAGCATCATCAAAAAGGGATATTTCAAAAGAATCAACGGGATCATAACAATCATCATAGCATTCATCCTTCGGTAAGCATGAAGGGAAATTAAACAATATATGAGTTGAAGAGTTACTCTCATTAGAAGGTGGGCATGGGTAGCTAATCCGCTCTTCCTCCTTTTGTTCTTCGCTCTCCTCATCATCTTTTTCATCCAATGAGCTCACAGTTTCATCAATTTCTTCTTCCATAAATTCCTACAAAATATTAGTCTCTTCCTGGACAGCGGAGACTCTCTCAATAAATTCATCAATATCGGAATTGAATTCATAATTCTCATAGCATTATTTAAGTATAGAAAAATTTTCAGGTCTGTAAATAGCATCATCAAGATTTTCACACTCTTTAAACAAAGATTCAATTTCATAAGCACCCATAAAAGCAACGAATTCTTCTATTTGCTCCACATCATAGTAATCATATATACCATTAGCATAAGAAGCCAAGGTTTTATCATCATTAAATTTGCATGAAAAGGGAAGGTGTGGAGCCTTCATCCTAGAGAAACAAGTATAATCATATCTCAAGCATAGTTTCCTAGCATACCAATACAACATATAAATTTGATCCCATAATAGTTTCCCTTTTTGAGTCAAGCGATAATCCCTAAAGTATTCACATTGATCCAACATGTCTCCCATAACATAATTGAATGGGGTTTTCTCAGGATTATCAAAGTAGTACATAATCTCTTTCACGAAATGAGCATCGAGGGTTTTAGGAGGTTCCCCATCTCCATGAGTAGCAAGTAAACCTAATTTTTTGGCATTTCGTGTTCCATATCCATAACTAAAGATAGAGAACAACTTAGAACATAAAATAAAAATTACTTAGTGATAAAGCAAACAAGCACACACGAGAATATTCACCCCACGCTATAACTCCCCGGCAACGGTGCCAGAAAAAGGTCTTGATAACCCACAAGTATAGGGGATCAATTGTAGCCTCTTTTGATAAGTAAGAGTGTCGAACCCAACGAGGAGCTAAAGGTAGAACAAATATTCCCTCAAGTTCTATCGACCACCGATACAACTCTACGCACGCTTAACGTTCGCTTTACCTAGAACAAGTATGAAACTAGAAGTGCTTTGTAGGTGTTTTTGGATAGGTTTGCAAGATAATAAAGAGCGCATAAATAAAAAGTAGGGGTTGTTTAGATAAAGACACAACTTATTTGTCCCTAGGGAATCGATAACTAGACCGGTAATCATTATTGCAATTTTATTTAAGGAAGAGGCATAAGCTAACATACTTTCTCTTCTCGGATCATATGCACTTATGATTGGAACTCTAGCAAGTATCTGCAACTACTAAAGATCATTAAGGTAAAACCCAACCATAGCATTATAAGGCATCAAGTCCTCTTTATTCCCATACACAAACAACCTACTTACTCGGGTTTGTGTTTCTATCACTCACGCCACCCACCATAAGCAAATCATGAACATATTGCAAACCCTACAACAGGGATCCCTCACGCTTGCGCGACGTGGAGAGCACCATAGGACAACACCAATAATAAAACATGCAACTCAAACCAATCACGATCATCAATTAACCCATAGGACAAAGCGGATCTACTCAAACATCATAGGATAGCCATACATCATTGGGAAATAATATATAGCGTTGAGCACCATGTTTAAGTAGAGATTACAGCAGGTAAAAGAGGGGTTATGATATGTCTCCAACGTATCTATAATTTTTGATTGCTCCATGCTATATTATCTACTGTTTTAGACATTATTGGGCTTTATTATCCACTTCTATATTATTTTTGGGACTAACCTATTAACCGGAGGCCCAGCCCAGAATTGTTGTTTTTTGCCTGTTTTAGGGTTTCGAAGAAAAGGAATATCAAACGGAGTCCAAACGGAATGAAACCTTCGGAAACATGATTTTCTCATCAGATAAGATCCAGGAGACTTGGACCCTCCATCAAGAAAGCCACGAGGTGCTCACGAGGGTGGAGGGCGCTCCCCCTAGGGCGCGCCCCCTGCCTCGTAGGCCCCTTGAAGCTCCACCGACGTACTTCTTCCTCCCTTATATATATCCACGTATCCCCAAACGATCAGAAGGGGAGCCAAAAACCTAATTCCACCGCTGCAACTTTCTGTATCCACGAGATCCCATCTTGGGGCCTATTCCGGAGCTCCGCCGGAGGGGGCATCGATCACGGAGGGCTTCTACATCATCATCCAAGCCCCTCCGATGAAGTGTGAGTAGTTTACTTCAGACCTACGGGTCCATAGCTAGTAGCTAGATGGCTTCTTCTCTCTTTTTGGATCTCAATACAATGTTCTCCCCCTCTCTTGTGGAGATCTATTCGATGTAATCTTCTTTTTGCGGTGTGTTTGTTGAGACTGATGAATTGTGGGTTTATGATCCAGTCTATCTATGAATAATATTTGAATCTTCTCTGAATTCTTTTATGTATGATTGGTTATTTTTGCAAGTCTCTTCGAATTATCAGTTTGGTTTGGCCTACTAGATTGGTTGTTCTTGCCATGGGAGAAGTGCTTAGCTTTGGGTGCGATCTTGCGGTGTCCTTTCCCAGTGATAGAAGGGGCAACAAGGCACGTATTGTATTATTGCCATCGAGGATAACAATATGGTTTTTTTTATCATATTGCATGAAACTATCCCTCTACATCATGTCATCTTGCTTAAGGCGTTACTCTGTTTTTAACTTAATACTCTAGATGCATGCTAGATAGCGGTCGATGAGTGGTGTAATAGTAGTAGATGCAGAATCGTTTCGGTCTACTTGTCTCAGATGTGATGCCTATATACATGATCATACCTAGATATTCTCATAAGTATGCTCAATTCTGTCAATTGCTCACCAGTAATTTGTTCACCCACCGTAGAATACTTATGCTCTTGAGAGAAGCCACTAGTGAAACCTATGGCCCCCGGGTCTCTTTCTCATCATATCAATCTCCATTACTTTATTATTGCTTTGCTTTTACTTTGCTTTTACTTTTTACTTTGCATCTCTATATCAAAAATACCAAAAATATTATTTATCTTCTCTATCAGATCTCACTTTCGTAAGTGATCGTGAAGGGATTGACAACCCCTAAGCGCGTTGGTTACGTTGAGCTATTGTTTTTGTGTAGGTACGGGGGACTCGAGCGTAGCCTCCTACTGGATTGATACCTTGGTTCTCAAAAACTGAGGGAAATACTTACGCTACTTTGCTGCATCATCCCTTCCTCTTCGGGGAAATCCAACGCAGTGCTCAAGAGGTAGCAGGTTACACCGCTGCATAGAGGGGGGAAGTGTTGGTGATGATGGCGGTGAAGTTGTTGGTGTAGATCGTTGTCGCGATGATGGCCCAGGGGCGTTCCGGCGCCACCGGGAGAGAGAGGGGAAAGAGCCCCCCTTCTTCTTCTTCTTCTTCTTCCTTGACCTTCTCCCTAGATGGGAGAAGGGTTTCCCCTCTGGTCCATGGCCTCCATGGCGGCGGAGGGGCGAGAGCCCCTCCGAGATTGGATCTGTCTCTCTCTGTTTCTGCATTCCAGATTCTGCCCCTTCACCGTTTCTTAAATTCCCGGAGATCTGCAACTCCGATTGGGCTGAATTTTGGACATGATTTTTATCCGGATATTAGCTTTCTTGCGGCGAAAGAAGGGAACCAACCGCCTTACGCGGTGGCCACGAGGGCCCAGGGCGCGCCTGACCCCCTGGGGCGCGCCCCCCTACCTCGTGGCCCCCTCGGGCATCGTGTCACGTTGATTCTTCTTCCCAAAAATCACATATATTCCAAAAAAAATCTCCGTCAGTTTTTATCCTGTTTGGACTCCGTTTGATATGGATTTTTTGTGAAACAAAAAACATGCAACAAACAGGAACTGGCACTGGGTACTGGATCAATATGTTAGTCCCAAAAATAGTATAAAAAGTTGCCAAATGTATATGAAAGTTGTGGAATATTGGCATGGAACAATCAAAAATTATAGATACGACGAAGACATATCAGATACTAAGCACACACACACACAAACATGCCACGAGGTTCCCTTTCCTCTCACCACCACCTAGAAAACGACAGAGGTGAGGGAAACCTCATGACAGCGGAATCCGAGGCACCTGCTCCATGCTCTTCTTGGGTCTCTTCTCACGGCTATGATTTCACAGGGCATTTCTTCTCATATCTTTATCTTTTGGATGATTAATTACAGTTGCTAGAATTTGTGCAAATCATGGTCACACAAAATTTCCCAGTACTAAAGCATAAACTTGCAAGTTGAAAAATGTATATGTTTAGTTAGTGGAGTATTACTGGACTTTTTTAGTTTATACAAGCTAGTGTGTGTGTGTGTATAATGATTTAGTGATGATATTTTCAGAGGTAGAGAATGTTCAGATGCTTTTTTTGTTTCAGACATTAATTTAGGCAGCTGAATTAACATCTAAACATTCTCTTCTTAAAATAAAATAATTGTGGAGCAAACTAGAACATCTACAACAAATCTCAAGGAAACTCCCACTACGAGTGGTTATACCGAAAAAGGCTTTCGCCCCGCTTTATAAATAAAGAAAACCACCACAGGAAAACGGTACAACAAGGTGAAGGAAATATGCCCTAGAGGCAATAATAAAGTTATTATTTATTTCCTTATTTCATGATAAATGTTTATTATTCAAGCTAGAATTGTATTAACCGGAAACATAATACATGTGTGAATACATAGACAAACAGAGTGTCACTAGTATGCCTCTACTTGACTAGCTCGTCAATCAAAGATGGTTATGTTTCCTAACCTAGACAAAGAGTTGTTATTTGATTAACGGGATCACATCATTAGGAGAATGATGTGATTGACTTGACCCATTTCGTTAGCTTAGCACTCGATCGTTTAGTATGTTGCTATTGCTTTCTTCATGACTTATACATGTTCCTATGACTATGAGATTATGCAACTCCCATTTGCCGAAGGAACACTTTGTGTGCTACCAAACGTCAGAACGTAACTGGGTGATTATAAAGGAGCTCTACAGGTGTCTCCAAAGGTACATGTTGGGTTGGCGTATTTCGAGATTAGGATTTGTCACTCCGATTGTCGGAGAGGTATCTCTGGGCCCTCTCGGTAATGCACACCACATAAGCCTTGCAAGATTGCAACTAATGAGTTAGTTGCGAGATGATGTATTACGAAACGAGTAAAGAGACTTGCAGGTAACGAGATTAAACTAGGTATTGAGATACCAACGATCGAATCTCGGGCAAGTAACATAGCGATGACAAAGGGAACAACGTATGTTGTTATGCGGTCTGACCGATAAAGATCTTCGTAGAATATGTGGGAGCCAATATGAGCATCCAGGTTCCGCTATTGGTTATTGACCGGAGACGTGTCTCAGTCATGTCTACATTGTTCTCGAACCCGTAGGGTCCGCATGCTTAACGTTACGATGGCAGTTTCATTATGAGTTCATATATTTTGATGTACCGAAGTTAGTTTGGAGTCCCGGATGTGATCACGGACATGACGAGGAGTCTCGAAATGATCGAGACATAAAGATTGATATATTGGAAGACTATGTTTGGACATCGGAAGTGTTCCGGGTGAAATCGGCATTTTACCGGAGTACCGGGAGGTTACCGGAACCCCCCGGTAACCTAATGGGCCTTAATGGACCTAGTGGAGAAAGAGGAGAGGAGGCCTAGGGGCTGCCATGCACCCCTCCCCCCCAAGTCCGAATTGGACAAGGAGGGGGGGGCGGCGCCCCCCTTTCCTTTCTTCCCTCTCCTCCTTCCCCCCAAGTCCTAATCCAACTAGGGAAAGGGTGGGAGTCCTACTCCCGGTAGGAGTAGGACTCCTCCGGCGCGCCTCCTCCTAGGACCGGCCGCACCCCCCTTGGCTCCTTTATATACGGGGGCAGGGGGCACCCCTAGACACACAAGTTGATCTTCAAGATCGTTCTCTTAGCCGTGTGCGGTGCCCCCTTCCACCATAGTCCTCGATAATATTGTAGTGGTGCTTAGGCAAAGCCCTGCGACAGTTGAACATCAAGATCGTCACCACACCGTCGTGCTGACGGAACTCTTCCCCGACACTTTGCTGGATCGAAGTCTGGGGATCGTCATCGAGCTGAACGTGTGCTAGAACTCGGAGGTGCCATAGTTTTGGTGCTTGATCGATCGGGCCATGAAGACGTACAACTACATCAACCGCGTTGTTATAACGCTTCCGCTGTCGGTCTACTTGGGTACGTAGATCACACTCTGCCCTATCGTTGCTATGCATCACCATGATCTTGCATGTGCGTAGGAATTTTTTTGAAATTACTACGTTCCCCAACAGTGGTATCAGAGCCAGGTTTTATGCGTTGATGTTATATGCACGAGTAGAACACAAGTGAGTTGTGGGTGATATAAGTCATACTGCTTACCAGCATGTCATACTTTGGATCGGCGGTATTGTTGGACGAAGCGGCCCAGACTGACATTACACGTACACTTACGCGAGACTGGTTCTACCGACGTGCTTTGCACACAGGTGGCTGGCGGGTGTCAGTTTCTCCAACTTTAGTTGAACCGAGTGTGGCTACGCCCGGTCCTTGCGAAGGTTAAAACAACACCAACTTGACAAACTATCGTTGTGGTTTTTGATGCGTAGGTAAGATTGGTTCTTTCTTAAGCCCGTAGCAGCCACGTAAAACTTGCAACAACAAAGTAGAGGACGTCTAACTTGTTTTTGCAGGGCATGTTGTGATGTGATATGGTCAAGACGTGATGAGATATAAGTTGTTGTATGAGATGATCATGTTTTTTTTAAGTTATCGGCAACTGGCAAAATCCTTATGGTTGTCTCTCTATTGCATAAGATGCAAGCGCCAAATAATTGCTTTACTTTATCGCTATGCGATAGCAATAGTTGCAAGAGCAATTATTGGCGAGACGACCATGTAACGACACATTGATATAGATCAAGATGATGGAGATCATGGTGTCATGCCGGTGACGATAGAGATCATGACAGTACTTTGGAGATGGAGATCAAAGGCGCAAGATGATCATGGCCATATCATGTCACATATTTTGATTGCATATGATGTTTATCTTTTATACATCTTATTTTGCTTAGTTCGACAGTAGCTTTATAAGATGATCTCTCACTAAATTTCAAGGTATAAGTGTTCTCCCTGAGTATGCACCATTGTGAAAGTTCTTCGTGCTGAGACACCACGTGATGATCGGGTGTGATAGGCTCTACGTTCAAATACAACGGGTGCAAAACAGTTGCACACGCGGAATACTCAGGTTAAACTTGACGAGCCTAGCATATACAGATATGGCCTCGGAACACTGGAGACCGAAAGGTCGAGCGTGAATCATATAGTATATATGATCAACATAGTGATGTTCACCATTGAAAACTACTCCATCTCACGTGATGATCGGACATGGTTTAGTTGATTTGGATCACGTGATCACTTAGAGGATTAGAGGGATGTCTATCTAAGTGTGAGTTCTCAAGTAATATGATTAATTGAACTGTAATTTATCATGAACTTAGTCCTGGTAGTATTAGCATATCTATGTTGTAGATCAATAGCTCGCGTTGTTGCTTTCATATGTTTATTTTGATATGTTCCTAGAGAAAATTATGTTGAAAGATGTTAGTAGCAATGATGCGGATTGGATCAGTGATCTGAGGTTTATCCTCATTGCTGCACAGAAGAATTATGTCCTTGATGCACCGCTAGGTGATGGACCTATTGCAGGAGCAGATGCAGACGTTATGAATGTTTGGCTAGCTCAATATGATGACTACTTGATAGTTTAGTGCACCATGCTTAATGGCTTAGAATCGGGACTTCAAAGACGTTTTGAACGTCATGGACCATATGAGATGTTCCAGGAGTTGAAGTTAATATTTCAAGCAAATACCCGAGTTGAGAGATATGAAGTCTCCAACAAGTTCTATAGCTAAAAGATGGAGGAGAATCGCTCAACTAGTGAGCATGTGCTCAGATTGTCTGGGTACTACAATCGCTTGAATCAAGTGGGAGTTAATCTTCTAGATAAAATAGTGTTTGACAGAATTCTCTAGTCACCATCACCAAGTTAGTAGAACTTCGTGATGAACTATGATATGCAAGGGATAACGGAAACAATTCCCAAGCTCTTCGTAATGCTGAAATTGATGAAGGTAGAAATCGAGAAAAACATCAAGTGTTGATGATAGACAAGACCACTAGTTTCAAGAAAAGGGCAAAGGAAAAAAAGGGAACTTCAAGAAGAACAGCAAGCAAAGTTGTTGCTCAAGTGAAGAAGCCCAAGTCTGGTCCTAAGCCTGAGACTAAGTGCTTCTACTGCAAAGGGACTGGTCACTGGAAGCGGAACTACCCCAAGTGATTGGCGGATAAGAAGGATGGCAAAGTGAACATAAGTATATTTGATATACATGTTATTGATGTGTACTTTACTAGTGTTTATAGCAACCCCTCAGTATTTGATACTAGTTCAGTTGCTAAGATTAGTAACTCGAAACGGGAGTTGCAGAATAAACAGAGACTAGTTAAGGGTGAAGTGACGATGTGTGTTGGAAGTGGTTCCAAGATTGATATGATCATCATCGCACACTCCCTATACTTTCGGGATTAATGTTGAACCTAAATAAGTGTTATTTGGTGTTTGCGTTGAGCATGAATATGATTTGATCATGTTTATTGTAATACGGTTATTCATTTAAGTAAGAGAATAAATTGTTGTTCTGTTTACATGAATAAAACCTTATATGGTTACACACCCAACGAAAATAGTTCATTGGATCTCGATCATAGTGATACACATAATCATAATATTGAAACCAAAAGATGCAAAGTTAATAATGATAGTGCAACTTATTTGCGGCACTGCCATTTAGGTCATATTGGTGTAAAGCACATGAAGAAATTCTATGCTGATGGGCTTTTGGAATCACTTGATTATGAATCAGTTGATGCTTGCGAACCATGCCTCATGGGCAAGATAACTAAGACTCCGTTCTTCGAAACAATGGAGCGAGCAACAGATTTGTTGGAAATCATACATACTGATGTATGTGGTCCGATGAATATTGAGGCTCGCGGCAGGTATCATTATTTTCTGATCTTCACAGATGATTTGAGCAGGTATCTACTTGATGAAACACGTCTGAAACATTTGAAAAGTTCAAAGAATTTCAGAGTAAAGTGGAGAATCATCGTAACAAAAATAAAAGTTTCTACGATATGATCGCAGAAGTAAAATATTTGAGTTACGAGTTTGGCCTTCAGTTAAAAACAATGTGAAATAATTTCACTACTCACGCCACCTGGAACACCACAGTGTAATGGTGTGTCCGAATGTCATAACCGTACTTTATTAGATATGGTACGATCTATGATGTCTCTTACCGATCTACCACTATCGCTTTGGGGTTATGCATTAGAGACAGCTACATTCACGTTAAATAGGGCACCATCTAAATCCGTTGAGATGACACCGTATGAACTATGGTTTGGCAAGAAACCTAAGCTGTCGTTTCTTAAAGTTTGAGGTTGCAATGCTTATGTGAAAAAGTTTCAACTTGATAAGCTCAAACCTAAATCGAAGAAGTGCGTCTTCATAGGATACCCAAAAGAAAATGTTGGGTACACCTTCTATCACAGATCCGAAGGCAAGTTATTCATTGCTGAGAATGGATCCTTTCTAGAGAAGGAGTTTCTCTCGAAAGAAGTGAGTGGGAGGAAAGTAGAACTTGATGAGGTAACTGTACCTGTTCCCTTATTGGAAAGTAGTTCATCACAGAAATCTGTTCCTGTGACTACTACACCAATTAGTGAGGAAGCTAATGATGATGATCATGTAACTTCAGATCAAGTTATTACCGAACCTCGTAGGTAAACCAGAGTGAGATCTGCACCAGAGTGGTACGGTAATCCTGTTCTGGAGGTCATGTTACTTGACCATGATGAACCTACGAACTATGAGGAGGCGATGATGAGCCCAGATTCCGCGAAATGGTTTGAGGCCATGAAATCTGAGATATGATCCATGTATGAGAACAAAGTATGGACTTTGATGGATTTGCCCGATGATCGGCAAGCCATAGAAAATAAATGGATCTTCAAGAGGAAGACAGACGCTGATAGTAGTGTTACTATCTACAAAGCTAGAATTGTCGCAAAAAGTTTTTCGACAAGTTCAAGGTGTTGACTACGATGAGAGTTTCTCACTCGTATATATGCTTAAGTCTGTCCGAATCATGTTATCAATTGCCGCATTTTATGAAATCTGGCAAATGGATAAACAAAACTGCATTCCTTAATGGATTTATTAAAGAAGAGTTGTATACGATGCAACTAGAAGGTTTTGTCGATCCTAAAGGTGTTAACTAAATATGCAAGCTCCAGCGATCCATCTATGGACTGGTGCAAGCATCTCGGAGTTGTAATATACGCTTTGATAAGTTGATCAAAGCATATAGTTTTATACAGACTTGCGGTGAAGCCTGTATTTACAAGAAAGTGAGTGGGAGCACTACAACATTCCTGATAAGCATATGTGAATTACATATTGTTGATCGGAAATAATGTAGAATTATTCTGCAAAGCATAAAGGAGTGTTTGACAGGATTTTTTCAAAGAAAACCTCGGTGAAGCTGCTTACATATTGAGCATCAAGATCTATAGAGATAGATCAAGCCGCTTGATAAGTTTTTTCAGTGAGTACATACCTTGACAAGATTTTGAAATAGTTCAAAATGGAACAGTCAAAGAAAGAGTTCTTGCCTGTGTTACAAGGTGTGAAATTGAGTAAGACTCAAAACCCGACCACGGCAGAAGATAGAAAGAGAATGAAAGTCATTCCCTATGACTCATACATAGGTTCTATAAAGTATGCCATGTTGTGTACCAGATCTATTGTATACCCTACACTGATGTTGGCAAGGAAGTACAATAGTGATCTAGGAGTAGATCACTGGACAACAGTCAAAATTATCCTTAGTGGAATAAGGATATGTTTCTCGATTATGGAGGTGACAAAAGGTTCGTCGTAAATGGTTACATCGATGCAAACTTTGACACTGATCCAGATGATTCTAAGTCTCAATCTGGATGCATATTGAAAGTGGGAGCAATTAGCTAGAGTAGCTCCGTGCAGAGCATTGTTGACATAGAAATTTGCAAAATACATACGGATCTGAATATGGCAGACCCGTTGACTAAACTTCTCTCACAGGCAAAACATGATCACACCTTAGTACTCTTTGGGTGTTAATCACATAGCGATGTGAACTAGATTATTGACTCTAGTAAACCCTTTGAGTGTTGGTCACATAATGATGTGAACTATTGGTGTTAAATCACATGGCAATGTGAACTAGATTATTGACTCTAGTGCAAGTGGGAGACTGAAGGAAATATGCCCTAGAGGCAATAATAAAGTTATTATTTATTTCCTTATTTCATGATAAATGTTTATTATTCATGCTAGAATTGTATTAACCGGAAACATAATACATGTGTGAATACATAGACAAACAGAGTGTCACTAGTATGCCTCTACTTGACTAGCTCGTTAATCAAAGATGGTTATGTTTCCTAACCATAGACAAAGAGTTGTTATTTGATTAATGGGGTCACATCATTAGGAGAATGATGTGATTGACTTGACCCATTTTGTTAGCTTAGCACTCGATCGTTTAGTATGTTGCTATTGCTTTCTTCATGACTTATACATGTTCCTATGACTATGAGATTATGCAACTCCCGTTTGCCGGAGGAACACTTTGTGTGCTACCAAACATCACAATGTAACTGGGTGATTATAAAGGAGCTCTACAGGTGTCTCCAAAGGTACATGTTGGGTTGGCATATTTCGAGATTAGGATTTGTCACTCCGATTGTCGGAGAGGTATCTCTAGGCCCTCTCGGCAATGCACATCACATAAGCCTTGCAAGCATTGCAACTAATGAGTTAGTTGCGAGATGATGTATTACAAAACGAGTAAATAGACTTGCTGATAACGAGATTAAACTAGGTATTGAGATACCGACGATCGAACCTCGGGCAAGTAACATACCGATGACAAAGGGAACAACATATGTTGTTATGCGGTCTGACCGGTAAAGATCTTCGTAGAATATGTGTGAGCCAATATGAGCATCCAGGTTCCGCTATTGGTTATTGACCAGAGACGTGTCCCGGTCATGTCTACATTGTTCTCGAACCCGTAGGGTCCGCACGCTTAACGTTACGATGACAGTTTCATTATGAGTTTATATATTTTGATGTACCGAAGTTAGTTCGGAGTCCCGGATGTGATCACGGACATGACGAGGAGTCTCGAAATGGTCGAGACATAAAGATTGATATATTGGAAGCCTATGTTTGGACATCGGAAGTGTTCCGGGTGAAATCGGCATTTTACCGGAGTACAGGGAGGTTACCGAAACCCCCCGGTAACCTAATGGGCCTTAATGGGCCTAGTGGATAAAGAGGAGAGGAGGCCTAGGGGCTGCCGCGCGCCCCTCCCCACCAAGTCCGAATTGGACAAGGAGGGGGTGGGGCGGCGCCCCCTTTCCTTTCTTCCCTCTCCTCCTTCCCCCCCAAGTCCTAATCCAACTAGGGAAAGGGTGGGAGTCCTACTCCCGGTAGGAGTAGGACTCCTCCGGCGCGCCTCCTCCTTGGACCGGCCGCACCCCCCCCCCCTTGGCTCCTTTATATACGGGGGCAGGGGGCACCCCTAGACACACAAGTTGATCTTCAAGATCGTTCTCTTAGCCGTGTGCGGTGCCCCCTTCCACCATAGTCCTCGATAATATTGTAGTGGTGCTTAGGCGAAGCCCTGCGACAGTTGAACATCAAGATCGTCACCACACCATCGTGCTGATGGAACTCTTCCCCGACACTTTGCTGGATCGGAGTCCGGGGATCGTCATCGAGCTGAACGTGTGCTAGAACTCGGAGGTGCCGTAGTTTCGGTGCTTGATCGATCGGGTCGTGAAGACGTACGACTACATCAACCGCGTTGTCATAACGCTTCCGCTGTCGGTCTACGAGGGTACGTAGATCACACTCTCCCCTCTCGTTGCTATGCATCACCATGATCTTGCGTGTGCGTAGGAATTTTTTTGAAATTACTATGTTCCCCAACACAAGGTTCACCCGCACACACACACAAAGTCGCACAACATAGAGTACAAATGGGTTCTGCTAAGAGCACAGCTCAACAAGACCTAAAAAAGAAAAAGGGAAGGCGGGTCAACCGCAGCAGCAACATCTAAGGAGCTAATCCGGCTCGGGTGGTGGCGGAGGGAGCGGTGGCGCCAAGCGAAGAGACACCGAGCGAAGGTCGGCGATGATGGTGGTGATGGCGTCTCGGTCCTGGTGACGGCTAAGCGTCCGCCAGAGCTACAAGTATCCACACATTTTGAACACAGCATCAGTAGCACGTCGAAGAGGAACCCGTTGAATGACAAGCTTATTTCGTACGGTCCAGAGCGTCCACGCTAGCACCCCAATGAGCAGCCACCTAATGTGGCAGCCTGTCATGGGGGAGGCCTGAATCTCGGAGAGGAGATCAAGGAAGTTGGTGTTACACCAGTTGCCACCGACAGCCTCTCAGAGGCAGCCCCATAGAAACTGGGCGGACACGCACGAGAAGATGATGTGATTCGAGGTTTCTTCTGTCCCATATAGGGGGCAGATACCATCACCCGGACCCTGGCGTTTCACCACCTCCACACTAGAGGGGAGCCGACCTCGGATCCATTGCTACATGAAGATTCTAATCTTGAGGGGCATGCGGATGGCCCATATAGACTCAAGGACAACTGGTACAAGAGAGGAGGCAATGGCTTGGTACATGGACTTCATGGAAAAGTGCCCAGAGGACTCGAGGCGCCAGGACAAATGGTCGTGGGGCTGCGCCAGGTCTAGCTCATGGAGAGCCACAACATCAAGGAGCTCGTGCCACGCGGCAACCTCCGGGGGCCCAAATGGCTGCCGGAACGCGAGACACCCTAAGTCAATAAGGGCCATCTCGACGGAGATCCTAGTTTCTACCGCAATGGAGAAGAGGTCAGGGAACCTGATAGCGAAGGGAAGATCCCCAGCCCAGCGATCAAACCAAAACATAGTGGATGTTCCATTTCTGACCGTGATGGAGGTCCCAATGCAGAGGACCGGGAGAAGCTGAATGACAGACTGCCAGAACTGGGAGCCGCCTGTCCTAACACAAAAGGCGAGGGGTTGACCGTGCAAGTATTTGCGTCGGATGATCTGCAACCACAAGCCACCATCGCCATTTGCAATGCGCCAGAGCCATCAGCCAGGTTCATGCACTTGGAGGACATGATTCCGAGACCACCTTGGTCCCTGGGTTTGCAGATGTCGGTCCAGCGGACCATGTGGTACTTCTGCTTATCGCCCTCGCCAGCCTAGTAGAACCGAGCCTGGACCGAGCCAATCTCATGATGAAGCATTTCGGGGAGGCCGTAGAAGCTCATAATGAATAGGAGGAGACTGGATAGGGACGAGTTGATGAGGATCATGCGGGCCGCCTTAGACAACCACCAGCCCTGCCACAACTCGATGCGGTGTTGTAGCTTGTGCACTGAGGGTCTCAGGTCGGCGACCGACAGGCGGGAGTCACTAATGGGGATCCCCAGATAAGTAGTTGGGAATGACCCCGGCCGATAGTTAAGTTGGTTAGCAATACTCTGGCTATCAGAGGGAGAATATCCCAGAACAGTCACCTCGCTTTTATCGAAGTTTATTTTGAGGCCCGACAGGTGTTGGAAACAGAGCAGGAGGAATTTCAGGTTCGAGATCTCAGCCGCCGAGCCTTGCACCATGATGATGGTGTCATCGACGTATTGGAGGAGGGAGACACCTCCCCCCTTGCTACCTCTTGAGCACTGCGTTGGTTTTCCCTTGAAGAGGAAAGGGTGATGCAGCAAAGTAGCGTAAGTATTTCCCTTAGTTTCTGAGAACCAAGGTATCAATCCAGTAGGAGGCTACGCGCGAGTCCATCACACCTACACAAAACAAATAAATCCTCGTAACCAACGCGATAAGGGGTTGTCAATCCCTACATGGTCACTTATGAGAGTGAGATCTGATAGATATGATAAGATAATATTTTTGGTATTTTTATGATAAAGATGCAAAGTAAAAAGCAAAGGAAATAACTAAGTGTTGGAAGATTAATATGATGAAGATAGACCCGGGGGCCATAGGTTTCACTAGTGGCTTCTCTCAAGAGCATAAGTATTTTACGGTGGGTGAACAAATTACTGTTGAGCAATTGACAGAATTGAGCATAGTTATGAGAATATCTAGGTATGATCATGTATATAGGCATCACGTCTGAGACAAGTAGACTGACTCCTGCCTGCATCTACTACTATTACTCCACACATCGTCCGCTATCCAGCATGCATCTAGAGTATTAAGTTCATAAGAACAGAGTAACGCCTTAAGCAAGATGACATGATGTAGAGGGATAAATTCATGCAATATGATAAAAAAACCATCTTGTTATCCTCGATGGCAACAATACAATACATGCCTTGCTGCCCCTACTGTCACTGGGAAAGGACACCGCAAGATTGAACCCAAAGCTAAGCACTTCTCCCATTGCAAGAAAGATCAATCTAGTAGGCCAAACCAAACTGATAATTCGAAGAGACTTGCAAAGATAACCAATCATACATAAAAGAATTTAGAGAAGATTCAAATATTGTTCATAGGTAAACTTGACCATAAACCCACAATTCATCGGTCTCAACAAACACACCGCAAAAGAAGATTACATCAAATAGATCTCCACAAGAGAGGGGGAGAACATTGTATTGAGATCCAAAAAGAGAGAAGAAGCCATCTAGCTAATAACTATGGACCCGAAGGTCTGAGGTAAACTACTCACACTTCATTGGAGAGGCTATGGTGTTGATGTAGAAGCCCTCCGTGATCGATGCCCCCTCCAGCAGAGCTCCGGAACAGGCCCCTAGATGGGATCTCGTGGATACAGAAAGTTACGGCGGTGGAATTAGGGTTTTGGCTCCGTATCTGATCGTTTGGGGGTACGTAGGTATATATAGGAGTAAGGAGTACGTCGGTGGAGCAACAGGGGGACCACGAGGGTGGAGGGCACGCATGGGGGGGGGGGTGTAGGCGCGCTCCCCTACCTCGTGGCTTCCCTGTTGGTTGCTTGACGTAGGGTCCAAGTCTCCTGGATCTTGTTCGTTCCAGAAATCACGTTCCCGAAGGTTTCATTCCGTTTGGACTCCGTTTGATATTCTTTTTCTGCGAAACTCTGAAATAGGCAAAAAACAACAATTTTGGGCTGGGCCTCCGGTTAATAGGTTAGTCCCAAAAATAATATAAAAGTGAATAATAAAGCCCAATAATGTTCAAAACAGAAGATAATATAGCATGGAGCAATCAAAAATTATAGATACATTGGAGACGTGTTACCCCTCCACCAAATGTGGGACGATGCCAAGGATGTGGCCGGTGGCCTTGGCCTTATCCAGGATAGCGGCCAGGGCATCGACCACCATGTTGAACGGGAAAGGGGAGAAGGGGTCCCCTTGTCTAACCCCACATAAAGTGGGTGAAATGATTGATATAGTTGACTAGAGGGGGGGGGGGGTGAATATGCAACTAACAATTTTTAGCTTTTCTTTAACAATTTAAACTTTGCATCAAAGTAGGTTGTCTAGATATGCAACTAGGTGAGAAACCTATATGATGCAACAACAACAAGCACACATGCAAGCAAGGGATGCAACACAATATAAGCTTGCACAAGTAAAGGTACGAGATAACCAAGAGTGGAGCCGGTGAAGACGAGGATGTGTTACCGAAGTTCCTTCCCTTTGAGAGGAAGTACGTCTCCGTTGGAGCGGTGTGGAGGCACAATGCTCCCCAAGAATCCACTAGGGCCACCGTATTCTCCTCACGCCCTCACACTATGCGAGATGCCGTGGTTCCGTGCCCTTGGAGGCGGCAATCGGACCTTTACAAATAAGGTTGGGGCAATCTCCACAACTTAATTGGAGGCTCCCAACGACACCACGAAGCTTCACCACAATGGAATATGGCTCAGTGGTGACCTCAATCGTCTAGGGTGCTCAAACACTCAAGAGTAACAAGATCTGCAAGGGATTAGTGGGGGAATCAAATTTCTCTCGTGGAATTGTAGATTGGGGCCTTCTCAACCAATCCCTAGAAAATCAACAAGTTTGATTGGCTAGGGAGAGAGATCGGGTGAAAATGGAGCTTAGAGCATCAATGGAGCTTAGGGATGGAAGAAGTAGTCAACTCGGAGAAGAAGACTCCCCTTATATAGTGAAAGGACAAATCCAACTGTTACCTACTTACTCAGCCTGCGACATGCGGTACTACCGCACTAGACATGCGGTACTACTGCAAGGGCCCGCGGTACTACCGCGGGGCACCGCGGTACTACCGTATGCACGACATGAGCTAGACCAACCTCGATGCATTGAAGCAAAGAGCGGTAGAACCGTCGGAGCGGTACTACCGCTCCCCCTTGCGGTACTACCACAAGGCAGGGTTTCTATAAGCTGGGAAGGCACGGACGAATAAAAATACATTCGTGGCAACTTCCGCTGAGAATCAATCTGTGCAAAAATCCGACGTGGTACTACTGCAAGCCCGGAGCGGTCCTACCGTGTACGGTGCGGATGTAAAAATTACATCCGCCCCTACTTTCACTCGTGCTACTGTGCCCGGCCTGAGCGGTACTACCGCAAGGGCCTGTAGTACTACCACGTCCCTGGCCAGTACTACCATGGGCCTCTGCAGTACTACTGCTCCCATGAGCAGTACTACCGCATGCCACATCACAAACAACACTAGGAGTCCTTCATTTTGCAGAGACACGGATAAACGGTGGTTGCTCCAAAGAGCCATAGGTTTCACTAGTGGCTTCTCTCAAGAGCATAAGTATTTTACGGTGGGTGAACAAATTACTGTTGAGCAATTAACAGAATTGAGCATAGTTATGAGAATATCTAGGTATGATCATGTATATAGGCATCACGTCCGGGACAAGTAGACCGGCTCCTGCCTGCATCTACTACTATTACTCCACACATCGACCGCTATCCAACATGCATCTAGAGTATTAAGTTCATAAGAACAGAGTAACGCCTTAAGCAAGATGACATGATGTATAGGGATAAATTCATGCAATATGATTAAAAAAACCATATTGTTATCCTCAATGGCAACAATACAACACGTGCCTTGCTGCCCCTACTGTCACTGGGAAAGGACAATGCAAGATTGAACCCAAAGCTAAGAACTTCTCCCATTGCAAGAAAGATCAATCTAGTCGGCCAAACCAAACTGATAATTCGAAGAGACTTGCAAAGATAACCAATCATACATAAAAGAATTCAAAGAAGATTCTAATATTGTTCATAGATAAACTTCATCATAAACCCACAATTCATCGGTCTCAACAAACACACCGCAAAAGAAGATTACATCGAATAGATCTCCACAAGAGAGGGGGAGAACATTGTATTGAGATCCAAAAAGAGAGAAGAAGCCATCTAGCTAATAACTATGGACCCGAAGGTCTGAGGTAAACTACTCACACTTCATTGGAGAGGCTATGGTGTTGATGTAGAAGCCCTCCGTGATCGATGCCCCCTCCGGCGAAGCTCCAGAACAGGCCCCAAGATGGGATCTCATGGATACAGAAAGTTACGATGGTGGAATTAGGGTTTTGGCTCCGTATCTAATCGTTTGGGGGTACATAGGTATATATAGGAGGAAGGAGGTGGAGCAACAGGGGGCCCACGAGGGTGGAGGGCGCGCCTGGGGGGGGGGGGTAGGCGCCCCCCTACCTCGTGGCTTCCCTGTTGGTTGCTTGACGTAGGGTCCAAGTCTCCTGGATCTTGTTCGTTCCAAAAATCACGTTCCCGAAGGTTTCATTCCATTTCGACTCCGTTTGATATTCTTTTTCTGCGAAACTCTGAAATAGGCAAAAAACAGCAATTCTGGGCTGGGCCTCCGGTTAATAGGTTAGTCCCAAAAATAATATAAAAGTGAATAATAAAGCCCAATAATGTCCAAAACAGAAGATAATATAGCATGGAGCAATCAAAAATTATAGATACGTTGGGGACGTATCAAGCATCCCCAAGCTTAATTCCTGCTTGTCCTTGAGTAGGTAAATGATAAAAATAGAATTTTTGATGTGGAATGCTACTAGGCATAATTTCAATGTAATTCTTCTTAATTGTGGTATGAATATTCAGATCTGAAAGATTCAAGACAAAAGTTTAGTATTGACATAAAAAATAATAAAACTTCAAGCATACTAACTAAGCAATTATGTCTTCTCAAAATAACATGGCCAAAGAAAGTTATCCCTACAAAATCATATAGTTTGGCTATGCTCTATCTTCACCACACAAAGTATTTAAATCATGCACAACCCCGATGACAAGCCAAGCAATTTTTTCATACTTTTGACATTCTCAAACTTTTTCAATCTTCACGCAATACATGAGCGTGAGCCATGGACATAGCACTATATGTGGAATAGAAAGGTGGTTGTGGAGAAGACAAAAAGGGAGAAGATAGTCTGACATCAACTAGGCGTATCAACGGGCTATGGAGATGCCCATCAATAGATATCAATGTGAGTGAGTAGGGATTGCCATCCAATGGATGCACTAGAGCTATAAGTGTATGAAAGCTCAACAAAAGAAACTAAGTGGGTGTGCATCCAACTGGCTTGCTCACGAAGACCTAGGGCATTTTGAGGAAGCCCATCATTGGAATATACAAGCCAAGTTCTATAATGTAAAATTCCCACTAGTATATGAAAGTGACAACATAGGAGACTCTCTATCATGAAGATCATGGTGCTACTTTGAAGCACAAGTGTGGTAAAAGGATAGTAGCATTGTACCTTCTCTCTTTTTCTCTCATTTTTTTATTTGGGCCTTTTATCTTTTTTTATGGCCTCTTTTTTTTCTCTTTTTTCAGTCCGGAGTCTCATCCCGACTTGTGGGGGAATCATAGTCTCCATCATCCTTTCCTTACTTGGGACAATGCTCTAATAATGATGATCATCACACTTTTATTTACTTACAACTCAACAATTACAACTCAATACTTAGAACAAAATATGACTCTATGTGAATGCTTTCGGCGGTGTACCGGGATATACATTGAATCAAGAGTGACATGTATGAAAGAATTATGAACAGTGGCTTTGCCACAAATACGATGTCAACTACATGATCATGCAAAGCAATATGACAATGATGGAGCGTGTCATAATAATCGGAACGATGGTAAGTTGCATGGCAATATATCTCTCGGAATGACTATGGAAATGCCATGATAGGTAGGTATGGTGGCTGTTTTGAGGAAGGTATATGGTGGGTGTATGATACCGGCGAAAAGTGCGCGGTATTAGAGAGGCTAGCAATGGTGGAAGGAAGAAAAGTGCGTATAATCCATGGACTCAACATTAGTCATAAAGAACTCATATACTTATTGCAAAAATCTACAAGTTATCAAAGCAAAGTATTACGCGCATTCTCCTAGGGGGATACATTGGTAGGAAAAGACCATCGCTCGTCCCCGACTGCCACTCATAAGGAAGACAATCAATAAATAAATTATGGTCCAACTTCATCACATAACGGTTCACCATACGTGCATGCTACGGGAATCACAAACTTTAACACAAGTATCTCTCAAATTCACAATTACTCAACTAGCATGACTCTAATATCACCATCTTTATATCTCAAAACAATCATCAAGCATCAAACTTCTCTTAGTATTCAACACACTCATAAAAAAGTTTTTACTAATCTTGTATACCTAGCATATTAGGATTATTTAAGCAAATTATCATGATATTTAAGACTCTCAAAATAATCTAAGTGAATCATGAGAGATCAATAGTTTCTATAAAACAAATCCACCACAGTGCTCTAAAAGATATAAGTGAAGTACTAGAGCAAAACTATATAACTCAAAAGATATAAGTGAAGCACATAGAGTATTATAATAATTTCTGAATCATGTGTGTCTCTCTCAAAAGATGTGTACAGCAAAGATGATTGTGTAAAACTAACAAATAAAGACTCAAATCATACAAGACGCTCCAAGCAAAACACATATCATGTGGTGAATAAAAATATAGCTCCAAGTAAAGTTACCGATAGAAGTAGACGAAAGAGGGGATGCCTTCCGGGGCATCCCCAAGCTTTGGCTTTTAGGTGTCCTTAGATTATCTTGGGGGTGCCATGGGCATCCCCAAGCTTAGGCTCTTGCCACTCCTTGTTCCATAATCCATCAAATCTTTACCCAAAACTTGAAAACATCACAACACAAAACTTAAAGTAGAAAATCTCGTGAGCTCCGTTAGCAAAAGAAAACAAAACACCACTTCAAGGTACTGTAATGAACTCATTATTTATTTATATTTGTGTTAAAACTACTGTATTCCAACTTCTCTACGGTTTATAAACTATTTTACTAGCCATAGATTCATCAAAATAAGCAAACAACACACGAAAAACAGAATCTGTCAAAAACAGAACAGTCTGTAGTAATCTGTAGCTAGCGCAAAATATGGAACCCCAAAAATTCTAAAATAAATTTATGGACGTGAGGAGTTTATCTATTAATCATATGCAAAAATAATTAACTGAATAGCACTTTCCAAATAAAAATGGCAGCAGTTCTCGTGAGCGCTAAAGTTTCTGTTTTTTACAACAAGATTAACAAGACTTTCCCCAAGTCTTCACAACGGTTCTACTTGGCACAAACACTAATTAAACACAAAAAACACAACCAAAACAGAGGCTAGATAAATTATTTATTAATAAACAGGAGCAAAAAGCAAGGAATAAAAATAAAATTGGGTTGCCTCCCAACAAGCGCTATCGTTTAACGCTCCTAGCTAGGCATAAAAACAAGGATAGATCTAGGTATTACCATCTTTGGTAGGCAATTCTTCAATGAGGCATCTACCATCCTTAGGAATTTATTTCTTTTTATTTATTATCAAACTTTTAGGCACAAGATCGAAAAATTCATTTGTAACAAATGGTTCCTTAATGATAGCAAAAAGATTGGGATGAATACTTATAGATTCGAGATCCACAGTTTCCTTACTAGAGGATTCACCCTTACTTTTAGGAACATACATAAACTTGGCAATTTTAGTGGGAGGACTTGGAGTATTCTTTATAGAAGAAAAAGCGGTTCCCAAGTTGGTAATAATATCCTCAAGTTTATCGATTCTAGTGGAATCCTGATTTATTTTCTCATTAACTATAGGTTCCTTTTCTTTAATATTTTCAAAGTGACTCCTACTTTAGATCCATATTGAGTGATTCGGTTGTGGATCTCTTTATCCAAATTTTCAATTACCTCTACAGTAGCAACCTTATTTTCAATAATTTCAAGTCTTTGGATTACATGCTCCAAAGTTAACATAGTTCCATTAACCAAAAGAGGTGGTGAGCCAAACAAATCTATCATAGCATTATAAGAATCAAAAGTATGGCTACCCAAGAAGTTCCCTCCGGTAATGGTATCAAGGATATATCTGTACCAAGGAGTAGCGCCTACATAAAAGTTGCAAAGAAGAACGGAAGTGGATTGCTTCCTGGTAGATCTATTTTGAGCATTGCAAATTCTATACCAAGCGTCTTTTAGATTTTCTCCCTCCCTTTGCTTAAAATTTAGAACTTCATTCTCGGGAGACAATGGAGAAGAAAAGGGACTAACCATAACGACAAGCAAATGGAAAAGAGGCGAACGGAAAAGAGAGGGAGGATAGAGAGCGAGGGCGAATAAAACGGCAAGGGTGAAGTGGGGGAGAGGAAAACGAGAGGCAAATGACAAATAATGTAATGCGGGAGATAAGGGTTTGTGATGGGTACTTGGTATGTTGACTTTTGCGTAGACCTCCCCGGCAACGGCGCCATAAATCCTTCTTGCTACCTCTTGAGCACTGCGTTGGTTTTCCCTTGAAGAGGAAAGGGTGATGCAGCAAAGTAGCGTAAGTATTTCCCTCAGTTTTTGAGAACCAAGGTATCAATCCAGTAGGAGGCTACGCGCGAGTCCCTCGCACCTACACAAAACAAATAAATCCTCGCAACCAATGCGATAAGGGGTTGTCAATCCCTACATGGTCACTTACGAGAGTGAGATGTGATAGATATGATAAGATAATATTTTGGTATTTTTATGATAAAGATGCAAAGTAAAATAAAAGCAAAGTAAAAAGCAAAGGAAATAACTAAGTGTTGGAAGATTAATATGATGAAGATAGACCCGGGGGGCCATAGGTTTCACTACTGGCTTCTCTCAAGAGCATAAGTATTTTACGGTGGGTAAACAAATTACTGTTGAGCAATTGATAGAATTGAGCATAGTTATGAGAATATCTAGGTATGATCATGTATATAGGCATCACGTCCGAGACAAGTAGACCGACTCCTGCCTGTATCCACTACTATTACTCCACACATCGACCGCTATCCAACATGCATTTAGAGTATTAAGTTCATAAGAACAGAGTAACGCCTTAAGCAAGATGACATGATGTAGAGGGATAAATTCATGCAATATGATAAACAAAACCATCTTGTTATCCTCGATAGCAACAATACAATACGTGCCTTGCTGCCCCTACTGTCACTGGGAAAGGACACCACAAGATTGAACCCAAAGCTAAGCACTTCTCCCATTGCAAGAAAGATCAATCTAGTAGGCCAAACCAAACTGATAATTCGAAGAGACTAGCAATCATAACCAATCGTACATAAAAGAATTCAAAGAAGATTCTAATATTGTTCATAGATAAACTTGACCATAAACCCACAATTCATCGGTCTCAACAAACACACCGCAAAAGAAGATTACATCGAATAGATCTCCACAAGAGAGGGGGAGAACATTGTATTGAGATCCAAAAAGAGAGAAGAAGCCATCTAGCTAATAACTATGGACCCGAAGGTCTGAGGTAAACTACTCACACTTCATTGGAGAGGCTATGGTGTTGATGTAGAAGCCCTCCGTGATCGATGCCCCCTCCGGCGGAGCTCCGGAACAGGCCCCAAGATGGGATCTCGTGGATACAGAAAATTACGGCGGTGGAATTAGGGTTTTGGCTCCGTATCTGATCATTTGGGGGTACGTAGGTATATATAGGAGTAAGGAGTACGTCGGTGGAGCA
>NC_041392.1:565547702-565570900 GCF_002162155.2 Triticum dicoccoides | reverse complement strand
GGTAGGTGCGCCCCCCTACCTCGTGGCTTCCCTGTTGGTTGCTTGACGTAGGGTCCAAGTCTCCTGGATCTTGTTCGTTCCAGAAATCACGTTCCTGAAGGTTTCATTCCGTTTGGACTTCGTTTGATATTCTTTTTCTGCGAAACTCTGAAATAGGCAAAAAACAACAATTTTGGGCTGGGCCTCCGGTTAATAGGTTAGTCCCAAAAATAATATAAAAGTGAATAATAAAGCCCAATAATGTTCAAAACAGAAGATAATATAGCATGGAGCAATCAAAAATTATAGATACATTGGAGACGTATTACCCCTCCACCAAATGTGGGACGATGCCAAGGATGTGGCCGGTGGCCTTGGCCTTATCCAGGATAGCGGCCAGGGCATCGACCACCATGTTGAACGGGAAAGGGGAGAAGGGGTCCCCTTGTCTAACCCCACATAAAGTGGGTGAAATGATTGATATAGTTGACTAGATGGGGGGTGAATAGGCAACTAACAATTTTTAGCTTTTCTTTAACAATTTAAACTTTGCATCAAAGTAGGTTGTCTAGATATGCAACTAGGTGAGCAACCTATATGATGCAACAACAACAAGCACACAAGCAAGCAAGGGATGCAACACAATATAAGCTTGCACAAGTAAAGGTATGAGATAACCAAGAGTGGAGCCGGTGAAGACGAGGATGTGTTACCGAAGTTCCTTCCCTTTGAGAGGAAGTACGTCTCCGTTGGAGCGGTGTGGAGGCACAATGCTCCCCAAGAATCCACTAGGGCCACCGTATTCTCCTCACGCCCTCACACAATTCGAGATGTCATGGTTCCACTATTGGTGCCCTTGGAGGCGGCAACCGGACCTTTACAAACAAGGTTGGGGCAATCTCCACAACTTAATTGGAGGCTCCCAACAACACCATGAAGCTTCACCACAATGGAATATGGCTCAGCGGTGACCTCAACTGTCTAGGGTGCTCAAACACTCAAGAGTAACAAGATCCGCAAGGGATTAGTGGGGGAATCAAATTTCTCTTGTGGAAGTGTAGATTGGGGCCTTCTCAACCAATCCCTAGAAAATCAAAAAGTTTGATTGGCTAGGGAGAGAGATCGGGCGAAAATGGAGCTTAGAGCATCAATGGAGCTTAGGGATGGAAGAAGTAGTCAACTCAGAGAAGAAGACTCCTCTTATATAGTGAAAGGAGAAATCCAACCGTTATGCACATACTCAGCCCGCGACATGCGGTACTACCGCACAAGACATGCGGTACTACCGCAAGGGCCTGCGGTACTACCGTATGTGCGGCATGAGCTAGACCAGCCTTGATGCGTTGAAGCAAAGAGCGGTAGAACCGCCAGAGCGGTACTACCGCTCCCCCTTGCGGTACTACCGCAAGGCAGGGTTTGTCTAGGCTGGGAAGGCACGGATGAATAAAAATACATTCGTGGCTACTTTTGCTAAGAATCGATCTGTGCCAAAATCCGACATGGTACTACCGCAAGCCCGGAGCGGTCCTACCGTGTAGGGTGCGGATGTAAAAATTACATCCGCCCCTACTTTCGCGAGTGTTGCTGTGCCCGGCCCGAGGCCACAGTACTACCGCACCCGTGGAGTAGTACTACTGCAAGGGCCTGCAGTACTACCACGTCCCGGGCCGGTACTACCGTGGGCCTCTGCGGTACTACTACTCCCATGAGCAGTACTACCGCATGCCACAACACAAATAACACTAGGAGTCCTTCATTTTGCAGAGACACGGATAAACGATGGTTGCTCCAAAGAGCCAAAGGAATGGTGGTGCAAAAGGAATAGACGTGTACGTGATGATTCCACCCAAAGCTTTCCAACACGGACCCCCTCTTAATAGTACGACTTCCCTACTACTCAAATCCACCGAAAAGAAACGCGGAAAACTCCGTCTTCACTAGACTCCGAGGGGCAACGAATCGTCTTGTGCCTAAACATGAGATATATGAAATGCTCAAAGCGCACGATTAGTCTGCAAAAGCATTGTCAATAATCACCAAAACCACTTAAGGATAAATGTGCCCTTACAGTCTCCCCCTTTTTGGTGGATTGATGACAATACGAGATTTGCACATAGGAAAATAAAATGAAACAAAGGCAAACCCAACATCTATAAAATATAGACTGGCTCCCCCTAGATGTGTGCTTGATGTCTACTACACAACCTTCTTCTTGTATACGTTGTTGGGCCTCCAAGTGCAGAGATTTGTAGGACAGTAGCAAATTTCCCTCAAGTGCATGACGTAAGGTTTATCAATCCGTAGGAGGCGTAGGATGAAGATGGTCTCTCTCACGCAACCTTGCAACCAAATAACAAAGAGTCTCTTGTTTCCCCAACACACCCAATACAATGGTAAATTGTATAGGTGCACTAGTTCGGCGAAGAGATGGTGATACAAGCGGTATACGGATGGTATGTAATCTGAAATTACAAAAACAGCAAGGTAACAAGTGATAAAAGTGAGCGTAAACGGTATTGCAATGTGTGGAAATAAGGCCTAGGGTTCATACTTTCACTAGTGTAAGTTCCCTCAACAATACTAACATAATTGGATCATAAAACTATCCCCCAACATGCAACAAAGAGTCACTCCAAAGTCACCAATAGAGGAGAACGAACAGAGAGATTATGGTAGGGTATGAAACCACCTCAAAGTTATTCTTTCCAATCAATCCGTTGGGCTATTCCTATAAGTGTCACAAACAACCCTAGAGTTCGTACTAGAATAACACCTTAAGACACAGATCAACCAAAACCCTAATGTCACCTAGATACTCCAATGTCACCTCAACTATCCGTGGGTATGATTATACGATATGCATCACACAATCTCAGATTCATCTATTCAACCAACACAAAGGACCTCAAAGAGTGCCCCAAAGTTTCTACCGGAGAATCATGACGAAAACGTGTGCCAACCCCTATGCATAGGTTCATGGGAGGAACCCGCAAGTTGATCACCAAAACATACATCAAGTGTATCACGTGATATCCCATTGTCACCACAGATATCCACGGCAAGACATACATCAAGTGTTCTCAAGTATTTAAAGACTCAATCCGATTAGGTTACTTCAAGGGGAAAACTCAATTCATTACAAGAGAGAAGAGGGGGAGGAGAAACATAAGATCCAACTATAATAGCAAAGCTCGCGATACATCAAGATCGTGCCAAATCAAGAACACGAGAGAGAGAGAGAGAGAGAGAGATCAAACACATAACTACTGGTACATACCCTCAGCCCCGAGGGAGAACTACTCCCTCCTTGTCATGGAGAGCACCGGGATGATGAAGATGGCCACCGGAGAAGGATTGCCCCCTCCGGCAGGGTACCAGAACGGGTCTAGATTGGTTTTCGGTGGCTACGGAGGCTTCTGGCGGGGGAACTCCCAATCTATTGTTTGTTCTGGAAGTTTTAGGATACGTGGGTATATATGGGTGAAAGGAGTACGTCGGTGGACCGAAGGGGGGGCCACGAGGCAGGGGGGCGCCCCAGGGGGGTGGGCGTGCCCCCTACCCTCGTGAGCACCTCCTTCATCTTCTGACGTAGGGTCCAAGTCTATCCGGTAGGTTTCCTTCCAAAAATAACTTCTCCAGTTGATTTCGTTCCGTTTCGACTCCGTTTGATATTCCTTTTCTTGGAAACACTGAAATAGGCATAAAATAACAAATTTGGGCTGGGCCTCTGGTTAATAGGTTAGTCCCAAAAATAATATAAAAATGTATAATAAAGCCCAATATTGCCCAAAACAGTAGATAATATAGCATGGAGCAATAAAAAATCATAGATACGTTGGAGACGTATCAGACATCCCCAAGCTTAATTCCTGCTCGTCCTCGAGTAGATAAACGATAAAAAAGAATTTTTGATGCGGAGTGCTACTTGGCATAATTTCAATGTAATTCTTCTTAATTGTGGTATGAATATTCAGATCCGAAAGATTCAAGACAAAAGTTCATATTGACATAAAAAATAATACTTCAAGTATACTAACAAAGCAATTATGTCTTCTCAAAATAACATGGCCAAAGAAAGTTATCCCTACAAAATCATATAGTCTGGCTATGCTCTATCTTCACCACACAAAGTATTTAAATCATGCACAACCCCGATGACAAGCCAAGCAATTGTTTCATACTTTTGACATTCTCAAAACTTTTTCAATCTTCACGCAATACATGAGCGTGAGCCATGGATATAGCACTATATGTGGAATAGAATGGTGGTTGTGGAGAAGACAAAAAGGGAGAACATAGTCTCACATCAACTAGGCGTATCAATGGGCTATGGAGATGCCCATCAACAGATATCAATGTGAGTGAGTAGGGATTGCCATGCAACAGATGCACTAGAGCTATAAGTATATGAAAGCTCAACAAAAGAAACTAGTGGGTGTGCATCCAACTCGCTTGCTCATGAAGATCTAGGGAATTTTGAGGAAGCCCATCATTGGAATATACAAGCCAAGTTCTATAATGAAAGATTCCCACTAGTATATGAAAGTGACAACATAGGAGACTCTCTATCATGAAGATCATGGTGCTACTTTGAAGCACAAGTGTGGTAAAAGGATAGTAGCATTGTCCCTTCTCTCTTTTTCGCTAATTTTTTTGGGCCTTTTCTCTTTTTTTATGGACTTTCTCTTTTTTGGGGGGCCTTCTCTTTTTTATGGCCTCTTTTCTCTTTTTTTATTTGGGCTTCTTTGGCCTCTTTTATTTATTTATTTATTTTTGTCCGGAGTCTCATCCCGACTTATGGGGGTATCATAGTCTCCATCATACTTTCCTCACTGGGACAATGCTCTAATCATCAAACTTTTATTTACTTACAACTCAAGAATTACAACTCAATACTTAGAACAAGATATGACTCTATATGAATGCCTCCGGCGGTGTACCGGGATGTGCAATGATTCATGAGTGACATGTATGAAAGAATTATGAACTGTGGCTTTGCCACAAATACGATGTCAACTACATGATCATGCTAAGCAATATGACAATGATGGAGTGTGTCATAAACGGAATGGTGGAAAGTTGCATGGCAATATATCTCGGAATGGCTATGGAAATGCCATAATAGGTAGGTATGGTGGCTGTTTTGAGGAAGGTATATGGTGGGTTTATGGTACCGTCGATAGTTGCGCGGTACTAGAGAGGCTAGCAATGGTGGAAGGGTGAGAGTGCGTATAATCCATGGACTCAACATTAGTCATAAAGAACTCACATACTTATTGCAAAAATCTATTAGTTATCGAAACAAAGTACTACGCACATGCTCCTATGGGGATAGATTGGTAGGAAAAGACCATCGCTCGTCCCCGACCGCCACTCATAAGGAAGGCAATCAATAAATAAATCATGCTCCGACTTCATCACATAACGGTTCACCATACGTGCATGCTACGGGAATCACAAACTTCAACACAAGTATCTCTCAAATTCACAACTACTCAACTATCATGACTCTAATATTACCATCCTCATATCTCAAAACAATCATCAAGTATCAAACTTCTCTTAGTATTGAACACACTCATAAGAGAATTTTATTATTCTTGAATACCTAGCATATTAGGATTTTAAGCAAATTACCATGCTATTTAAGACTCTCAAAATAATCTAAGTGAAGCATGAGAGTTCATCTATTTCTTCAAAATAAAACTACCACCATGCTCTAAAAGATATAAGTGAAGCACTAGAGCAAATGACAAACTACTCCGAAAAATATAAGTGAAGATCAATGAGTAGTCGAATAATTATGCAACTATGTGAAGACTCTCTAACATTTAATAATTTCAGATCTTGGTATTCTATTCAAACATCAAGCAAAGCAAACTAAAATGACATTCTAAGAATGGCAAACATCATGTGAAGAAGCGAAAACTTAGGATCAACCGATACTAACCGATAGTTGTTGAAGAAGAAAGGTGGGATGCCAACCAGGGCATCCCCAAGCTTAGACGCTTGAGACTTATTGAAACATTATCTTGGGATGCCTTGGGCATCCCCAAGCTTGAGCTTTTGTGTCTCCTTAATTCCTCTCATATCAAGGTCTCCCTAAATCTCAAAAGCTTCATCCACACAAAACTCAACAAGGACTCGTGAGATAAGTTAGTATAAACCATTGCCAAAACCTTATTATACTCTACTGTAGAAAATCACTAAAATTATTATTTAACATTGCATACTAAATGCCTCTGCATATTTAATAGTCCTATCTTCAAATAGAATCATTAAAGAAGCAAACATATGCAAGCAATGCAAACATAACAGCAATCTGCCTAAACAGGACAGTCTGTAAAGAATGCTGCAACATCCATACTTCCCTAGCTCCAAAAATTATGAAAGAAAATTACCACTGTAGTAAATTTATCAGATCTTAATATGCAAAAGTTTTTAACATTTTATCACATTCTTACTTTTCTAGGGAATTATTGCAACAGCGGTAAACTTTCTGTTTTCAAACAGCGACATGTATACTTGTAACATAGGCATAGTAAAGGCTATCAATGCCACTTTTATTGAAATAAAATATGCAAAACATTGTTCTAAATAACATCAAGCAAATCCTAACAAAATAAATTGACGCTCCAAGCAAAACACATATCATGTGGTGAATAAAAATATAGCTCCAAGTAAAGTTACCGATGAACGAAGACGAAAGAGGGGATACCTTCCGGGGCATCCCCAAGCTTAGGCTCTTGGTTGTCCTTGAATATTTCCTTGGGGTGCCTTGGACATACCCAAGCTTAGGCTCTTGCCACTCCTTATTCCATAGTCCATCGAATCCTTACCCAAATCTTGAAAACTTCACAACACAAAACTTAACAGAAAACTTGTAAGCTCCGTTAGTATAAGAAAATAAATCACCACTTCAAGGTACTGTAATTAACTCATTATTTATTTATATTGGTGTTAAACCTACTGTATTCCAACTTTTCTATGGTTTATAAAATATTTTACTAGCCATAGATTCATCAAAATAAGTAAACAACACATGAAAAACAGAATCTGTCAAAAACAGAACAGTCTGTAGTAATCTGGATCAAACGTATACTTATGGAACACATAAAATTCTCAAATAAGTTGATGTACCTGAGGAATTTATCTATTAATCATCTGCAAAAAGAATTAACTAAATAGCACTCTCCAAATAAAAATGGCAGCAGTTCTCGTGAGCGCTAAAGTTTCTGTTTTTGACAGCATGATCAACAAGACCAAGTCTTCCCAAAGGTTCTACTTGGCACAAACACTAATTAAACACATAAAACCACATCTAAAAAGAGGCTAGATGAATTATTTATTACTAAACAGGAACAAAAAGCAAGGAACAAAAATAAAATTGGGTTGCCTCCCAACAAGCGCTATCGTTTAACGCCCCTAGCTAGGCATGATGATTTCAATGATGCTCACATAAAAGATAAGAATTGAAACATAAAGAGAGCATCATGAAGAATATGACTAGCACCTTTAAGTCTAACCCACTTCCTATGCATAGGGATTTTTTGAGCAAACAACTTGTGGGAACAATAATCAACTAGCATAGGAGGGCAAAGCAAGCATAACTTCAAAACTTTAAGCACATAGAGAGGAAACTTGATATTATTGCAATTCCTACAAGCATATATTCCTCCCTCATAATAATTTTCAGTAGAATAATGAATGAATTCAACAATATAACCAGCACCTAAAGCATTCTTTTCATGATCTATAAGCATAGAAAATTTACTAGTCTCCACATAAGCAAAATTCTTCTCATGAATAATGGTGGGAGCTAACTCAACAAAATAACTATCATGTGATTGAAAATTAAGATCAAGATGACAAGTTTCATGGTTATCATTATTCTTTAAAGCATATGTGTCATCACAATAATCATCATAGATAGGAGGCATGCTTTCATCATAATAAATTTTCTCATCAAAGCTTGGGGGACAAAAAATATCATCTTCATCAAACATAGCTTCCCCAAGCTTGTGGCTTTGCATATCATTAGCATCATAGATATTCAAGGAATTCATACTAACAACATTGCAATCATGCTCATCATTCAAATATTTAGTGCCAAACATTTTATAGATTTCTTCTTCTAGCACTTGAGCACAATTATCCTTTCCATCATACTCACGAAAGATATTAAAAAGGTGAAGTGTATGAGACAAACTCAATTCCATTTTTATAGTTTTCTTTAATAAACTAAACTAGTGATAAAACAAGAAACTAAAAGACTACCTTCAAGCGCTAACCTCCCCGGCAACGGCGCCAGAAAAGAGCTTGATGTCTACTACACAACCTTCTTCTTGTATACGTTGTTGGGCCTCCAAGTGCAGAGGTTTGTAGGACAGTAGCAAATTTCCCTCAAGTGGATGACCTAAGGTTTATCAATCCGTAGGAGGCGTAGGATGAAGATGGTCTCTCTCAAGCAACCCTGCAACCAAATAACAAAGAGTCTCTTGTGTCCCCAACACACCCAATACAATGGTAAATTGTATAGGTGCACTAGTTCGGCGAAGAGATGGTGATACAAGCGGTATATGGATGGTAGATAAAGGTATTTGTAATCTGAAATTATAAAAACAGCAAGGTAACAAGTGATAAAAGTGAGCGTAAACGTGAAAGTGCGTTATATCGACTAGAGGGGGGGGTGAATAGGCGATTTTTATGAAAGTCTTCAAAACATGGAAGTTATGAACACAAACAGTAAAAATAAACCTATTACCCTGCAGCGTAAGGTAGACTACACTAGGCAAGCCATAGTCAAGTATTCAATAGAGTGAAAGCACAATGACAAATAGCTGCAATGTAGTAAGGATCAGGTAGGAAGATATTATGAAGCCAAACAGAACAATCAGTCACTCAGTGAAGATAAAAGATAGTGCAATCATACAATGACTTCACAAGGAGTAACAATACGTAAAGAGAAGGGAAGGATGAAACCAGTGACTCGTTGAAGACAATGATGTGTTGGACCAGTTCCAGTTGCTGTGACAACTGTACGTCTGGTTAGGGCGCCTAGGTATTTAAACCTGAGGACACACAGTCCCGGACACCCAGTCCTGAACCTGCAGCTCAGGACACCCAGTCCTCACCGTATTCCCCTTGAGCTAAGGTCACACAAACCTTGCCCAATCACTCTGGTAAGTCTTCAAGGTAGACTCCCAAACCTTCACAGACTTCATTCACCGGCGATCCACAATGTCTCTTGGATGCTCAGAACGCGACGCCTAACCGGCTGGAGGATGCACAGTCCTCAAGTGTAATAAGTCTTCAGATCACATAGACAAGAAGACTTAAGTGATGCCTAATTCTCTTTGGCTCTGGGTGGTTAGGGCTTTATCCTCGCAAGGAATTCTCTCTCAAAGGCTTCGAGGTGGGTTGCTCTCAAATGACAAAAGTCGTACTCTGAATCTGAGCAGCCAACCATTTATGGTTGAAGGGGGTGGGCTATTTATAGCCACTAGGCAACCCGACCTGATTTGTCTGAAATGACCCTGGGTCACTAAGGAACTGACACGTGTTCCAACGGTCAGATTTAAAACTCACACGGCAACTTTACTTGGGCTGCAAGCAAAGCTGACTTGTCCGACTCTGGACAAGATTCGCTCTCATAGTCTTCACTCGAAGACATAGGTTTTGATTAAGCATCACTTCAGTCATTCTGACTGGTTCTCTTGGACCCCACTTAACAGTACGGTGGTTCCTATGACTCAACACAGAAGAAAAAGAACTACGAAAGATCTAAGTCTTCGAGCTCCATAGGCTTCATGCGGTGTCTTCTCTTGTCATAGTCTTCAATGTGAATATCTTCATATACCACCTTTGACATCAATGTCTTCATACATTTTTAGGGGTCATCTCTGGTAGGAAAACCGAATCAATGAGGGACTTCTACTTGTGTTATCCTGCAATTCTCACAAACACATTAGTCCCTCAACTAGGTTTGTCATCAATACTCCAAAACCAACTAGGGGTGGCACTAGATGCACTTACAAAACGGTATTGCAATGTGTGGAAATAAGGCCTAGGGTTCATACTTTCACTAGTGTAAGTTCCCTCAACAATACTAACATAATTGGATCATAAAACTATCCCCCAACATGCAACAAAGAGTCACTCCAAAGTCACTAATAGAGGAGAACGAACAGAGAGATTATGGTAGGGTATGAAACCACCTCAAAGTTATTCTTTCCAATCAATCCGTTGGGCTATTCCTATAAGTGTCACAAACAGCCCTAGAGTTCGTACTAGAATAACACCTTAAGACACAAATCAACCAAAACCCTAATGTCACCTAGATACTCCAATGTCACCTCAACTATCCATGGGTATGATTATACGATATGCATCACACAATCTTAGATTCATTTATTCAACCAACACAAAGGACCTCAAAGAGTGCCCCAAAGTTTCTACCGGAGAATCACGACGAAAACGTGTGCCAACCCCTATGCATAGGTTCATGGGCGGAACCCGCAAGTTAATCACCAAAACATGCATCAAGTGTATCACGTGATATCCCATTGTCACCACAGATATCCACGGCAAGACATACATCAAGTGTTCTCAAGTCTTTAAAGACTCAATCCGATAAGATTACTTCAAGGGGAAAACTCAATTCATTACAAGAGAGAAGAGGGGGAGGAGAAACATAAGATCCAACTATAATAGCAAAGCTCGCGATACATCAAGATCGTGCCAAATCAAGAACACGAGAGAGAGAGAGATCAAACACATAGCTACTGGTACATACCCTCAGCCCCGAGGGAGAACTACTCCCTCCTCGTCATGGAGAGCACCAGGATGATGAAGATGGCCACCGGAGAAGGATTGCCCCCTCCGGCAGGGTGCCAGAACGGGTCTAGATTGGTTTTCGGTGGCTACGGAGGCTTTTGGCAGCGGAACTCCCGATCTATTATTCGTTCTGGAAGTTTTAGGATACGTGGGTATATATGGGTGAAAGGAGTACGTCGATGGACCGAAGGGGGGCACGAGGCAGGGGGCGCCCCCCAGGGGGTGGGCGCATCCCTACCCTCGTGAGCACCTCCTTCATCTTCTGACGTAGGGTCCAAGTCTATCCGGTAGGTTTCCTTCCAAAAATAACTTCTCCAGTTGATTTCGTTCCGTTTTGACTCCGTTTGATATTCCTTTTCTTCGAAACACTGAAATAGGCATAAAACAGCAAATCTGGGCTGGGCCTCCGGTTAATAGGTTAGTCCCCAAAATAATATAAAAGTGGATAATAAAGCCCAATATTGCCCAAAACAGTAGATAATATAGCATGGAGCAATAAAAAATTATAGATGCGTTGGAGACGTATCAGTGCTTTCTAGAGAAATGCTTTGGACTGCACGACACACATACTAGGATCAACACTCCCCCTATATTTTATAGATGAGTCATATCTTGCAACAATATAACTAAGACTAAGCAAGGAGGCAAGGTAATAAATATGAGCATAAATTAAAGGGCACAAGATAGCATAGGATCACGGGCTACTAAGCATGAAATACAATAAAATACACTAGAGTGCATATGTCTTACACCATATGATAGAGAACCTGGTCTCACGAGCACAAACCAAACCAAAGCAAACGAGGTTCAACAGAACGAAAGCAAAGCGACAAAGCAAAACAAGACACGACACGACACAAGACTCGCAAATCCTACACTCTCTCCCCCTTTGGGATCGAGACACCAAAAAGGCAGAGAGGACACCTATGACACAGGTGGTAGCTCAGCTGCAGTGATCACTCATCACGCTCCTCGTCGGTCTTGGCAGCGGGAATGGTCTCCTCCTCTGACTCAGTCCACTGGTAACCCTGCTTGGCCATCCAGGCAGCCTCAGGAGTGATGACCCTCTCGGACCCGCTCAACACGTGCTCGCCGAACATCCTCAGGATCCTCTTGTTGCGCCGGCGACTCTCGTTCTGAGCAACATGGGACTTGTATTGTCCCTTGGCCTGCATGCAGAATAGAGCCTTCATCTTGTTCTTTAGCTTCTTAGCCCAAGTGGGCTCAGACGATGGAGGAGAGTATCCATCAGAACTGTCCTCATCCACCTCCTCCTCCTTGAGCTCATCCTCATCCACATCCATCCTAGCAGCCTCTACCTCTGCCCGAGTAGTGGTGTTAGCCCACTTGCTCTTGATGCGCAGCTTGATAGGCTCATGACGAATCCAGTTGGGGGCATCCAACTCTTCATTGGGATAGAGCTGCTCCCAAGTCTTTAAGATCAAGAGAGGCAGGTAAGGCCCATAGATGGGCACCTTACGGTTGAGCATGACAAACTATAGCTCACACCACCTAATATGTGAGACATCAAGTGGTTCCATCTGATGTAGACGCACCTTCTCACAGATGAGCATCATGTCCGCAAGATAAGCATGCACCTTATCCTTGTCCCCAGTGCGTGGAAAAAGGGAGTTGCAGAAGATCCGGTGCACGATGTCAAGGAATGGATTTAGCATCCAGGTCTTCTTGTCAGAGCCAGGCTTCTTCTCAACAAGGTACGGTTGAAGCTTGTCCTTGCTAGCCGACTCGGGGTTGGCATGAGGGCAGACAACAACGGGCTTATTGAGACCCTCATCACGAACATGCGGCAGCGCCATGAACTCCTTCCACTTAGCAGTCATCCTCTGCCCATTGGTCATCCACGTCATGGTTCGTTCCTCATTAGGATGAAAGTGGACCGACGCAAAGAACTGAGCCACAATCTCTGGGTCATAGTCCAAGTGAAACGTGAGCAAGTCCTCAATGCCAAATTGCTCCATCAGGTCCAAAGCCTCACCAAAATATTCCTGGTGATTATCCTTCCTCATATGAACCATGTCAATCCAGTGCACGTCGACGTAGATGTTCTTCTTGGCCTTGATCACATCCAGGAAGATAAGATTATGCTGCTTGGTCCAAAACAACTCATTCCCTCTAAAATTCTCACGGGGCTTCACATAGGGGTTGATCCTCCTGCGAGTGATGAACTGGCTAGAGGAATTTCATCCATGCCCATTGATGGCTCCTTGGTCTTGGTGGCGGTTGACTTGGTCCTGCGTTGGGGGGGGGCACTGGAGCCCTCTAGAGCCTTCTCTGGGTTGCGCAAGCGCTTCGAGCCCATGTCACGGCTGGGATTCGAATGACGGACATTGAAGCCACCACCTATGACACACAACACAAGAACACACGAGAGAAACAAGAAGGATCAATGCAAAGACCACAACAAAAACAAACGAAACACGTAGAAATAAGATTGGGTAGTTGTCACAAGGAATTTTCAAAGTCAACGGTAGTACCGCACCACTAAGCGAAAGTAAAATTTTACTGCTGCTCTAGTCACGGTAGTACCGTGCCGGGATGGGATGGTAGTACTGCGCCTAGAGCAGAAGTAAAAATTTACTTCCGCACCCCGAGCGGTAGTACCGCTCTAGAGGAGCGGTAGTATCGCACGAGGCGGATGCAGCTAGAGCGGTAGTACTATACGGGAGGTGCAGTGGTATCGCTCGGAATCAGATCCGACACGAACAGATCTAGGCACATCCGCAACATTGGGGCGGTACTACGGTTGATCAAAAATACCATGTGGCAACATACCAAATAGCATCTCTACTGCACTACAACTCTCCTACATCATACTCTTGCAATGATTTGGCCTAAAATCTCAAGAACAACATGCATCTCCCCAAAACCTAAAGACAAAACAACGAGGCAAAGAGAGAGGGATTTGGGGAGAAACCTTGTTCCATGGCAAGAGGGCGGGGTGGGGAACAATCCCACCGGTCGGAATGCGAGGAGAGCGGCCAGAGACGGAGATCCGTGAGGTCCTCATGCGCCGTTCTTGGGAAGGAGAGAGAGAGAGAGACGAAGTGGGGAAACAGAATTGAATGGGTATGGGGGAGTTGGAACTCCCCCTGCCCGCTCTTGACCCCCACCCGCTCGCAACGGTGCGGTAGTACCGCAGGTCATCGCCGTAGTACCGCCCGGGCGGAAGTACCGCACGCAGGGCGGTAGTACCACTCCTCCAGCGACAGTAAAAATTACTGCCGTGCTGGTTGCGGTAGTACCGTGCTCATCTCCTGCGGTAGTATCGTGGCTATCCACGGTAGTACCATAGACCCAAGAAAGTGCATGTTTTGACAAAGAGGAAAAACACAACCTTTGCACAACAGCCTTCAAGTGACCGGACACGCAGACGCACACACACAGGGCAACTCAAACACAAACACGGCTCAACAAGAAGGAAAAAGGCAAAAAAGGAACAAACACTAACCAAAACCTCTCTAGGGAAGAGGGCGGTGGCCGAAGCCACCTATGTTTGAGTCAATTGGTATGGCACCACGAAGAATTATCCTTGGGCCCATGACCAAAACTCGTCTTTGAAGCACAAGTACCATAAAAAATGGCTAATGTGAAAGAGTTGATCAATTTATGCATAATAGGGGGAGGGAGAGTTCATTGAGAGAACAACACTCCCCCTATGTCCATGCCTACACCTAAACAAGATATCAAGATGAGTATGGTGTGGTGTGCAAGGGTTCAAGCCACATTGCTCGAATCAATGATATTTAGCTCATGCCTTAACTCGCGAAATCTTGCTTCATCCAAGGGCTTCGTGAAGATATCTGCAAGGTTATCATGAGTGTTGACATAGTTGAGCTTGATCTCCCCTCGCCTAATATGATCCCGGACGAAGTGATACCGAGTCTCAATATGCTTCGTCTTGAAATGTTGCACTGGGCTGAGAGAAATCTTGATGGCACTTTCATTGTCACACCAAAGAGGCACTTTGTCACAAATGACACCGTAATCCTTTAAAGTTTGCCTCATCCATAGAAGTTGTGCAGAACAACTACCGGCGGCCACATACTTCGCTTCGGTGGACGAGATACACACATAACCTTGCTTCTTAGAAGACCAACTCACCAAAGAGCAACCAAGGAATTTGCACCATCCGGAAGTTGACTTCCTATCCACTTTGTCTCCCGCCCAATCAGAGTCTAAATAGCCTACAAGGTTGAAGTTTGATCCTCTTGGGTACCATAAGCCAAAGTTTGGGGTATGAGCCAAATATCGAAAGACTCGCTTGACCACCAAAAAGTGGCTTTCCTTAGGTGCAGCTTGAAGCCGTGCACAAATTCCCACACTCAACATGATATCCAGTCTAGATGCACAAGGGTAAAGCAAGGAGCCAATCATGGAGCGATATACCTTTTGATCCACTGCTTTACCAATTGGATCTATGTCAAGTTGGCATTTGACAGGCATTGGTGTGGAAGCCGGCTTGACATCACTTAGCTTGAATCTCTTGAGCATGTCTTGAGTGTATTTGGCTTGGTTGATGAAGGTTCCTTCTCTTCTTTGCTTGACTTCGAACCCGAGAAAGAACTTCAACTCTCCCATCATGGACATCTTAAACTTAGAGGTCATGAGAGCAGAAAACTCCTCATTGAAAGCTTTGTTAGGGGAGCCAAAGACAATATCATCAACATATAGTTGGCACACAAACAACTCCCCTTTGACATTCTTAGAAAAAAGAGTGGGGTCGATTTTCCCAATTTCAAACCGACGATCTTGCAACAACTCGGTAAGGTGGTCATACCACGCACGTGCGGCTTGTTTAAGGCCATAGAGTGCCTTATCGAGTTGGTACACATGATCGGGGAAATAGGGATCCTCGAACCCCGGGGGTTGTTTGACATACACCAACTCATTAATAGGACCATTAAGAAAAGCACTCTTCACATCCATTTGTTGCAACTTAAAGTTATGATGAGAAGCATAAGCAATCAACAAACGAATGGATTCAAGGCGAGCAACGGGAGCAAAGGTTTCACCGTAGTCGATACCCTCGACTTGGGAGTAGCCTTGTTGCGAACGATAATCCCATGAGCGTCTTGCTTGTTCTTGAATATCCACTTGGTTCCAATGACATTATGATTCTCCATTGGCCTTGGCACCAATCTCCACACCTTGTTGTGCTCGAAGTTGTTGAGTTCTTCATGCATGGCATTAAGCCAATCCGGATCCTCGAGCACCTCATAGACCTTTTGGGGTTCAACACAAGAAACAAACGCATGATGTTCACAATAGTTTGCTAATTGTCTACGAGTGCTTACCCCCTTTCGAATGCTTCCAAGCACATTCGTCATGAGATGACCCTTGGTAGTGAGCTTGGATGCAATCTTGGTGGCACAACGCTCCAATTCCTCCTCAGGAGTGAGTTGAGGAGCGGTAACTTGATCATCTTGAGCGTCGTCTTGAGCTTGCTCTTGATCTTGAACTTGCTCGGAGGCAAGAACTTGACATCGGGGCATCACTTGGTGGTTCAACACCATCTTGAGGTTGATCTTGCCCTTGATCTTGTTCATGAGGTTGAGGGCCTTCACTTCGTTCTTCGGAAGCGTGTGGGTCTTGGGTTGGTGATGGTTCCACTTGAGTGGAACGTTTTCCTTCTCCTTCGGCCACAAGGGGTTCCTCAATGGGTAGGATAAAACCAACACCCATTCTTCTTATGGCTTGGGGAGGAATTTCATCACCTACATCACAAGTACCACTTTGCTCCACATGGGAGCCGTTATTCTCATCAAACTCCATGTTACACGTCTCCTCAATAAGTCTCGTGGACTTATTGAGGACACGGTAAGCATGAGAGTTTGTATCATAACCAACAAATATGCCCTCATGAGCTCTAGCCTCAAATTTACACAAACGAACACCGTTCTTGAGAATGAAACACTTACACCCGAACACCCGAAAGTATTGAGGTTGGGCTTGTTACCAGTGAGTATCTCATATGGGGTTTTGTTCAAGTCTTTGCAGAGATAGAGCCGATTGGATGCATGACACGCAGTGTTGATGGCTTCGGCCCAAAAGTTGTATGGAGACTTGAACTCCGCCATCATGGTCCTTGACGCATCCATCAAAGTCTGGTTCTTCCTCTCCGCTACACCATTTTGTTGAGGGGTGTAAGGTGCGGAATATTGATGCTTGATCCCCTCATCACTAAGAAACTCATCCAAGGTGTGGTTCTTGAACTTGGTGCCATTGTCACTTCTTATCGTGAAGATCTTTGCATTATGTTGTTGTTGAGCTTCATTTGCAAAGTCGATGATGGTTTGTTGGGTCTCACTCTTCCTTTTGAAGAAATATACCCAAGTGCATCTTGAATAATCATCCACAATCACCAAGCAATACTTTCTACCCCCAATACTATCAAAGGATGGAGGTCCAAAGAGATCCAAGTGAAGGAGCTCCAAGGGCCTCTTTGAGTAGATGATAGTCGTGGGAGGGTGAGCCTTCTCATGTAGCTTTCCTTCAACACAAGCACTGCAAGTAGATCTTTGGCAAAATTAACATTTGTTAGTCCACGGACGTGGTCCCCCTTGAGAAGACTTTGCAAAGATCTCATATTGACACGGGCTAAACGGCGATGCCAAAGCCATCCCACGTCAACTTTAGCCATTAGGCATGTCGCGGTCTTAGTGGGTGGCTCCGAAAAGTTAATCACATAGAGACCGTTCTCGACATGCCCAACAAAGGCTACTTTAAGAGTCTTTCTCCACAAGAGGGCCACAGTATCAATATGAAATAAAGTGGCAAATCCCATGAGTGCAAGTTGACGGACGGAAAGAAAATTGTATGCAAGGGACTCAACAAGCATGACTTTCTCGACCGTGAGATCATGAGAAATGACGACCTTGCCAGGTCCCAATACCTTAGAAGACGAGGCATCACTCCACTCGACATTGGTGGGCATAGATGGAATCTTGTGCATGTCCACCACCAAGTCCTTGCTTCCGGTCATATGATTAGTGGCTCCACTATCGAGCAACCATGATCCCCCACCGGAAGGAAACACCTACAAGAGATCAATGCTTGGTTTTAGGTACCCATTTTGTAATGGGTCCTTTGATATTAGTAACAAGGGTCTTAGGAACCCAAATAGACCATTCAATGTACTCATAAGGAGAACCAACAAATTTAGCATAAATATGCCCATCACTAGCACGACACAACACATAAGAAGGGTTAAAGTCACCGGATTTGGTGGAAGGGGTGGCATTGCCCTTCTTGACACCGCCACCCTTCGCATTGTTCTTCTTCTCCTTGGAATCACCCTCTCCCTCCTTCACAAAAGTTTGCTTGAGAGGAGGAGGTCATTTGGCCTTGTCATTCTTCTTCTTGTTCTTAGACTTGGGTGTCAACCCAATTCCCTCCTTGGCCACAACTTCCTTTTGATTGCTCAAAAGGTTGTTGAGGTTCTTCTCACCTTGTATGCAAGACACAAGGCCTTTCTCAAGTTGCTCCTTCAACTTTGCATTCTCCTCCACAAGATGCACATGCTCACAACAAGGGTTAGTAGCATTTGCATTATCAATTAAGACCATATGAGGAAAGGTGGCTTTTTCCTTGGTTAGCTTCACTTGGAGTTGATCATGAGACTCCTTAAGGCTTGCATGAGTACTATTCAAGGCCTTGTGAGCCTTTTCAAGTATATCAAACTCCTCCTTGAGTCTAACAAGGTCAACCCCAAGTTTGGCCTTCTCGGAATTTAGCACACGAGATGCAACAAGGGCATGATCAAGATCTTTCTTCAATTTAGCATGGTTATCGTTGTGTGACTCCTCAAGAGCCAAACGATGACCGCGCTCTTCCTCAAGTGCATTAGAGAGATCCGATATCTCATCGGCATAGTCCCGACTATGCCCCTCCATCTTAGAGATGGTTTCTTCGTGAGCCTTGATCATGTCATTGGCTTCACCAAGTTGTTCCAAGAGAGCAACAAAGTGCTTCTCGGATTTACCTTGAGCTTACACATAAAAGACTCAAATTCATTTTCCTCCTCATTAGACCCCTCACTTTCATCAATGCAATCCATCAAAGAAGGATTAGTAATGATGGTAGTTTTGATGTTGGGGGTTACCTTGTTGGTGGCTTTAGCCATGAGGCACTTGACGGTGATGTTCTCATTGGGTGAGTCGAAGAGGGACACCCGTGGAGTCGTCGCAATGGCAACGGAGGCCATAGCAACTGACTCACTTTCTTCTTCATCATCATCATCCTCATTGTACTCTTCTTGTGCCACCAACCCCTTGGGAGGAGTCTTCTTGGTGAAGTTGCTCTTGTTGGGGAAGGACTTGGCCTTGTCTTTTCGGATGAGCTTGCCACCATTGTCTTCCCTCTTCTCATATGGGCACTCCACAACAAAGTGGCTCACATTGCCACAATTATAGCAAGTCCTCACACGTTGCTTGCCCTTTGCGCCACTTGAGTTGTTCTTGTTGAAGTTGGGCCTTGTGTTCTTCTTGCTCCAAAATTGCCTTGAAGCAAGAGTCATGTGCTCATGATAAGCATATTTTGTATCTTCGGGGTTGCTCTCCTCTTCTTCCTCTTCATTATCTTGTTCCACACTAGCCTTGGCCTTCAAGGCAAGGTTGGGCTTCTTTGCTCTTTGAGAATGCAACACCGCATTGTCGGTGGTCTTGTCCAAGATCCTCATTGCCACAAACTCATCCAACACTTCACTTGAGGACAAGGTGAGGAAGTCCGGCCTTTGATGGATGACGGAGGACATGGCCTTGTGTTAAGGCATCATGGCCTTGAGGAACTTGCGCTTGATCCAATTGTCATCCGTATCCTTGCTCCCATGATCTCGGAGTGAGACCACGAGAGTGGTTAATCTCCGGTAAAGCTCACGAGGTTCTTCATCTTCATTCATTGCAAACTCATCGGCTTCATCTTGCACCACTTCATAGTTGGAGCTTTGAATGCTTGCGCTTCCCTTGTAAAGGGAAACAACATGGTGCCATGCTTCCTTGCCATTGTGAAAGGTCGGAGATGTGCAATATCTTTGGATGGAATTGCATCTTGGATGATGAAGAGAGCATTCTCGTTGAATTGATTATCCGCGGCTTCTCTAGGGGTGAAGTTGCTTGGATCATGCGGATAGAAACCTTGCTAAATGATTCTCCAAAGATTAGTATTGACATGATTTGAATGACGTTTAAAGCGATAGACCCAAGAGTCAAAATCCTCATTTTTCACAATCTTAGGAGGAGAACCCGCATGATTTAAATGAGTGGAGGGAACCGGTCCTCCATAAGTAAGAGGGGGTTCAACATGGGCAAAGATGGAACTACCATTTCTACCAATAGATGAAGGAACTTTGTCACTAGAAGCTTCCCCCTTGTCGGAGTTAGCATCCGTCACCTTGTTAGCGGGATCACCCACTTTCATTGGTGCCGCGGAAAGTTTAAGGACTTCCAAGAATTTGTTATACATGCTTTCAACCTCGGTCGTCATGGAGGTTTTCAATGTGTCCAAGGCCACATTGAACTCCTCACGAGAGACCGCGGTTCCCCCATCGGCCGTAGACGAGAACGGATTCACACCGGAGTGCTCCTCCCCACCATCTATGGTGTCAACCATACTTTTTGGACAAAAAAGTCCTTAAAAGAGACGACGCTCTGATACCAATTGAAAGGATCGATATAGTTGACTAGAGGGGGGTGAATAGGCAACTAACAATTTTTAGCTTTTCTTTAACAATTTAAACTTTGCATCAAAGTAGGTTGTCTAGATATGCAACTAGGTGAGCAACCTATATGATGCAACAATAACAAGCACACACGCAAGCAAGGGATGCAACACAATATAAGCTTGCGCAAGTAAAGGTACGAGATAACCAAGAGTGGAGTCGGTGAAGACGAGGATGTGTTACCAAATTTCCTTCCCTTTGAGAGGAAGTACGTCTCCGTTGGAGCGGTGTGGAGGCACAATGCTCCCCAAGAAGCCACTAGGGCCACCTTATTCTTCTCACGCCCTCACACAACGCGAGATGTCGTGATTCCACTATTGGTGCCCTTGGAGGCGGCAACCGGACCTTTACAACCAAGGTTAGGGCAATCTCCACAACTTAATTGGAGGCTCCCAACGACACCACGAATCTTCACCATAATGGAATATGGCTCTGCGGTGACCTCAACCATCTAGGGTGCTCAAACACCCAAGAGTAACAAGATCCGCAAGGGATTAGTGGGGGAATCAAATTTCTCTTGGTGGAAGTGTAGATCGGGGCCACTTCAACCAATCCCTAGAAAATCAACAAGTTTGATTGGCCAGCGAGAGAGATCAGGTGAAAATGGAGCTTAGAGCATCAATGGAGCTTAGGGATGGAAGAGGTAGTCAAATCGGAGAAGAAGACTCCCCTTATATAGTGAAAGGACAAATCCAACCGTTATCCACTTACTCAGCCCGCTGTTGGGGAACATAGTAATTTCAAAAAAATTCTTACACACACACAGGATCATGGTGATGCATAGCAATGAGAGGGAAGAGTATGTCTACGTACCCTCGTATACCGAATGAGGAAGCATTAGCACAACGCGGTTGATGTAGTTGTACGTCTTCACGATCCGACCGATTGAAGTACCGAACACACGGCACTTCCGAGTTCTGCACACATTCAACTTGATGACGTCCCGCGTGCTCCGATCCGGCAAAGCTTCACAGGAGAGTTTTGTCAGCATGACAACATGGTGACGGTGATGATGATGCTACCGACGCAGGGCTTCGCCTAAGCACCGCTACGATATGATCGAGGTGGATTATGGTGGAGGGGGGCACTGCACACGGCTAAGAGATCAATGATCACTTGTTGTGTCTATGGGGTGCCCCTGCCCCTGTATATAAAGGAGCAAGGGGGAGGAGGCGGCCGTCCAGGGAGAGGAGCGCCAAGGAGAGTCCTTCTCCCACTGGGAGTAGGATTCCCCCTTTCCAACTCGGAGTAGGAGAGGGAAGGAAGAGGAAGGAGGGAGGAAGGAAAGGGGGGGCCGGCCCCCTCCCAATTCGGATTGGGCTTGGGGGGGCACCTCCCTTTCTCCTTTCCCCTCCTTTCCACTAAAGCCCAATAAGGCCCATATACCTCCTGGGGTTCCGATAACCTCCCGGTGCTCCGGTATATTCCCGATCTCACCCGGAACCATTCGGGTATCCAAATATAGTCATCCAATATATAGATATTTACGTCTCGACCATTTCGAGACTCCTCGTCATGTCCGTGATCATATCCGAGACTCCGAACTACCTTCGGTACATCAAAACACAAAAACTCATAATACCGATCGTCACCGAACTTTAAGCTTGCGGACCCTATGGGTTTGAGAACTATGTAGACATGACCGAGACACATCTCCGGTCAATAACCAATAGCGGAACCTGGATGCTCATATTGGTTCCTACATATTCTATGAAGATCTTTATCGGTCAAACCGCATAACAACATACGTTGTTCCCTTTGTCATCGGTATGTTACTTGCCCGAGATTCGATCATCGTTATCTCAATACCTAGTTCAATCTCGTTATCGGCAAGTATCTTTACTCATTCCGTAATACATCATCCCGCAACCAACTCATTAGTTACAATGCTTGCAAGGCTTATAGTGATGTGCATTACCGAGTGGGCCAGAGATACCTCTCCGACAATCGGAGAGACAAATCCTAATCTCGAAATACGCCAACTCAACAAGTACCTTCGGAGACACCTCTAGAGCACCTTTATAATCACCCAATTACATTGTGACGTTTGGTAGCACACAGAGTATTCCTTCGGTAAACGGGAGTTGCATAATCTCTTAGTCATAGAAATATGTATAAGTCATGAAGAAACACTAGAAAAAAAGACACATCCGTGACATTTTGGGCCGAACGAATTTTTTTTCTGTCATACATATGACACTTCTATGAAGATAATTGTGACAAAACCCGGTATCATCATAGATGTGGTGCGCTCCTACTTCTATGACAAAAAATCATGACAGAAAATGGGCTTTTTGTCCTGGGCGGGCTGGAGACGCAGCTGCATGACATTCTTTGGGCCGTCCATGACAGAAAAAACCGTGGTAGAAGCGAGGGGGAGGAAAATTTCGGGGAGTTCCCGGTTATGATGGGAGGTCGGGGCCGAGCAATGCACATTTCTCTCGTACACGCATGCGTGTGTGTGCGAGGCGTTGGCTCTAACTGAACCCGAGCGAGGCGTTGGGCTCTAACTGAACCCGAGCGATTGCACTGCAGGCTACGCGTTACTGAACCCGAGCGATCGATCGATGGCTGTTAACTGAACCCAATCGAGCGATTCCTTCGCTACTACTGCTAACTGAAGCCGATCGATGGGATGAACAGTGAG
>NC_041392.1:565469464-565547414 GCF_002162155.2 Triticum dicoccoides | reverse complement strand
GATGGAGGGGTGCCCGTGGAGGGGTGGTTGAACATGACCTTGTGGTGTGGAGGGCTGGATGAACAGTAGACAGTGGAGGGGTGGTTGAGCAGTAGCCAGTGGAGTAGTGCGCGGTGGAGGCTGGATGAACAGGAGCCCGTGGAGGCTGGATGAACAGTAGACAGTGGAGGGGTGGTTGAGCAGTAGCCAGTGGAGTAGTGCGCGGTGGAGGCTGGATGAACAGGAGCCCGTGGAGGCTGGATGAACAGGAGCCCGTGGAGGCTGGAGGAGGTCGATGGTGGAGATGAACAATATCTCGTGGAGTCCCGTTTTGCGATACGCCACATCTCTCCCGATGAACATGACCCCCGTTTCGACCGTAGCGCTCCAACACAAGTCCGTTTCCTCCGTTTTGCGGTACGCCACACCCCTCCCGATCAACAGCACCCCCGTTTCGACTGTAGGAGGTCCGTTTCCTCCGTTTTGTGGTACACCAGACCCCTCGCGATGAACAGGATCCCGTTTCGAACGTGGCCGGTCGAACACAAGGTCGTTTCCTCCGTTCTGCGGTACGCCAAGCCTCGTTTCCATTGCCTGTTCCGTCCAAGCCCTCCCGATGAACACGACGCATTACGTTGCCTCCCCATGAACACGACGACGACGATGCTATTTCCCTGTCCCGACCCAGCCATGTACACGAGCCCTCACCGTACGTATGCGTGAGTAGGTGTTCGAGACCCCGCCCGTATGTACACATACGTGGCCGTATTTTCTTTCTTGCACCCTGGCCGCTTTACGTACGTGTAAATGCTACGTGCGCGCCTCTACTACGACACGTGTGCGCCTCTACTATGACACGTGCGTGCCTCTACTATGACATGTGCGCGCCTCTACATCGACCAGTATGTACATACACGTTCGCGACCAGAATGACAACGCTACGTATACTTCGACCAGGTGGGTCCCGACTCTCAGGCACTTCCTTGCCTGCGAAGATGTAGCTGGTCGGTCCCAGCAGTCAGGGGGCGAATCGTTTTTTTGCCCTGACGCACTTCCTTGCATGCGAAGATGTAGCTGGTGGGTCCCAACAGTCAGGGGGAAACGTTTTTATCACGAAATACGGTGGCCTGTCCGGTGGGACCCGCTGTCAGGTGGAGGAATAATTATTTTGCACGTAATAAGGAGGCACTTCCTTGCTGCGGCCGTGGACCCAGCTGTCAGCCTCTCCACGTACTGTCCACGTCCGATGGAAGCCGTTCCTTGACCATGTTGACCACGCCGCGCCAAGAGCACCATGGCGGTGGACGACGGTGAGGCCTAGGAAGGAGACGACGCGGAGCCGGGGAAGACGCGGTAGTGGATGCCCACGCGTAGAGGAGTACGAGGGTTCACTGGTTCGTTGCGGTGTGAGGCTGCCATCGTCGCAGAATAACAGGGGGTGTGGGTGAGTAGAGGGATGGCCTGGCCAGCGGTGGGAGTAGTAGGGGGCGGTGAGGCCTCCGCCGCATCGCAGCCGGCCACGGGAGGCAGGAGCACGAGGCACGACCGGCGCTGGTTTGGGCGGCTGGAGCAAGAAGACCAGAGGTTGAAGAAGCACTATGGCCGTTGGATGGACATCGTACGATCACTGGAGCTAGAATCATGCATATCGACTAAGTTGACAAAGCCATCCATCCCCGTCAACTTAGTAGGCCCACAAGTCAGCCTCCACCAAGGTGGGTCCCAGCTAGCACGGGGGTATTCATTTTTTAGCGTAATAAGGAGGCACTTCCTTGCATGTGAAGATATAGCTGGTGGGTCCGAGCTGTCAGCGGTGGTAACGTTTTTTTTTCGCGAAATACAGAGGCCCTTTCAGTGGGTCCCTGATGTCAGGGGAGGAATCATTATTTTGTGCGTAATAAGGAGGCATTTCCTTGCGTGCGGCCGTGGACCCAGCTGTCGGCCTCTCCACGTACAGTCCACTTCAGATGCATGTCGGTTGTTGACCATGTTGACCAGGCCGTGACGAGAGCACCAGGGCGGTGGACGACGGCGAGGCCTAGGAAGGGAACGACACGGAGGCAGGGAAGACTCGGCAGTTGTTTCCCATGCGGAGGGGAGTACGACTGTACGAGGGTTTACTGGTTCGTCTGCCATCGCCGGAGAATAACAGCAGGTGTGGGTGAGTAGAGGGATGGCTAGGCCAACGATGGGAGTACGGTGGGGCGGTGAGGCCTACGCGGCAGCAAAGCCGGCCGCGGGGAGGAGGGAGCAGGCAGTCCCGCCGGCGCCTGTTTGAGCGGCTGGAGCAGGAAGAGCAGAGATTGAAGAAGCACGACCGCCGTTGGATGGCCATCCAATAGTCACTGCTTGTGCGTCATCCTTTTTTTAGGAAAGCCTCAAATGTGTGGAAAACAACATACATCCCATCTGCCATTATTTCTAATAATTTACAGTCCATTTGCTAATTATTAAGGTTTTTTTGGAGCCCATATTCTTTTTGTTATCATTACAACCCATATTGTGGCCACGGTTAAAAAATTATACGAAATTTTGCATATTTCGGTGCGGTCCGAACTGTTTTTAATCCCAAAATTTCGACTCATATTCAAACTGATTGTAAAAATAAATGTATATCAATATAAAATCCAACAAATTCTCCACGCATAAAAATAAATGTAATTTCAAATCTCGAAATGAAGAAAAGATATTTGAAACTAATTGCCGGTTTGATGTGTTTTAAAAATGTACAGCCCATTTCTCATTACTGATGGGCCATTTTCTCCGCCAGCCGAATGAAAGCTCTCCTCGTCTTGAAAGATTTGCAGCCCAATAGGCCTGACAAAGCGACTTACTTGGCAAATCACAAAAAAAACTGGGTTGTGGCCGTGGACCGAGTTGTCAGCCTCTCCACGTACAGTACTCTTCCGATGGAATGTTGTTGACCACGTTGACCACGCCGCGCCGAGAGCACCAAGGCGATGGACGATGGTGAGGCCTAGGAAGGGGACGACACGGAGCCGGGGAGACGCGGCAGTGGATGCCCACGCGGAGAGGAGTACGAGGGTTCATTGGTTCAGCTGTGGTGTGAGGCTGCCATCGCCGCAGGGCCTGGCTAGCGGTGGGAGTAGTAGGGGGCGATGACGCCTCATCGACAGCATAGCCGGCCACTGGAGGCAGGAGCAGGTGGTCTCCCCGGCGCTGATTTGGGCGGCTGGTGCAAGAAGAGCAGCGATTGAAGAAGCAGCAGGACCGTTCGATTCAAATCCAACGGTTACTGCTGCTAGAATTGTTTGTTGACTAAGTTGACAAGCCCTGCGTACGCATCAACTTAGTAGGCCCACAGGTCAGCCTCCCAACCGGTGCGCCCCAGATGTCAGTGGGAGGAATCATTTTTTTCTTGTAATAAGGAGGCAGTTGATTGCGTGCGGCCAGGCCAGCGGAGGGAGTAGGGTGGGTCGGGGAAGCCTGCGCGGCATCACAGCGGGCCACAAGAGGAGGGAGCAGGTAGTCCCGTCGGTGCTAGTTTAGGCGGCTGGAGCAGGAAGATCACAGATTGAAGAAGCACGTCGGCCGTTGGATGGACATCCAACACTAACTGCTGCTAGAATCATGTGTTCACTGACAAAGCCTTGCGTAAACAAGTCAGCCTCGAAATCTGTGGCGTGTACAGCCCATTTTCTATTATTTTTATAATTTTTACTCATTTTCTAATTCATATGGAATTTATTGCAGGCCGTCTTTCATTTTTAGAATTGCTGGCCATTTTCTGGTCAGTACCAGGGTCAAAAAATTAACTAAATATGTGGGAAATTTTGAAAATTCGCAATTTTTTGCTGGGGGGAACGAAATATTCTTAATCCAAAAATTAATAGCCATACTAAAACAAATTTTAAAATAAATTAGTACTATGTCATGTTAAATCCAATGAAATACGTATAAGATATCAGTGAAGAACAAAAACAAAAAAGGAAACTTATATCCCATTTGCTATAATTTTTTTTGGAATTTTCAACCCCTTTTGATATTACTTTTAACAGACATTGACCATACTCTTAAGCCAGGTCGAAATGCATCCCTCCTCGTCTTGAAAGATTTGCAGCCCAGTAATTCGGAGGAAACAAATAGGCCTAGCTTGGGTATTCTTCAAAAAGAAATACGGGGCTACCTATTTTCACAAAGAACTGGTGCATGAGCATTTAGCTTTATTTATTTATTTATTTACTTATTTATGTTTAGGGGACCATGAGCATGTACCTGGGCCGGATTCATGTGAGAGCCTCCCTTCCAGTTAATTATGGGCTTCTCTATTGGGCCTTCATCAGTGGGCTGCATGTTATCAACAAGTGGAAAATGTGTTCCGAATTTCAAAAAAAATGTGTTCCCTATGATAAATAGTATGCGCTACGTACAGTACGGGGCACTAAAGGATCGAACCGTGCAACGACTTCCAAAACATTGTGTTTGTCATTCTAACAACACATTTATTCAACCAACAGACGAAATATACTACTGATTGTACATTGAAAACAACAGCAGCAACCAGGGCTGGGGGTGCAACAGAAGCAGTAAGCAGGCCAGAAGAGTGAAGACGCAACTCTCTCTTTCAAACCAAACATCAGCCATCATTACAAAAGGGCTACCAAAAAAGAACAAGTGCATGCATCAAACTAAATAAAGATCCTACTACACCAAGTGTACGCATCTAACTAACTGGCTCAGTTAGACATTACTATTTATTAAGCTGTGGAGATTGGCTGACGACTTGAACCAGATGGGTGCCTGACGGAGGAAACTCCAGCCAGCAGGTCGAAGTCTGATACTTGCGACCCTCTCTCCTACTTTGGGATGCAGAGCGTGGTGGCACATATCAGGGTATGGTGCATGCGGAGACGCATGGTACGCTGTGTACACACAGTTTTGCCTAATGAACGAAACCGTGCTGCCATCATGATCCTTGTCGTCGGTTATCTCCTGGTTAATCGGATAATTCAGTCTGACAAACAGAGAGCGTGTACCAAGGCTACTTACCAGCCTCCAGTCAAAAATTCCTGAAGGCCCAGAGAAGCTGGGATCCTGCTCAAAGACCTTGTAGTGACTGTGATTGTATTCCGCGAAACAACACGTCCGGTATGTGCGAATGATCATCAATCTTTCGCCGTCGTCTGATCGAGCCAGGAACCACCTGCAACTGCCATGCCGCTTTTCTTTGAAAGGTTCTGGGATTAGGAAGGGTAGGAACACCAGGCGGCCTACAACATCATATCAAGTTGGAGTCAAATAAAAAAGGGCTCTTGGTTTAGTCAATCTTAAGAACAACATGTTACGAGCCTGAATATTTTTTCAGCAAATGTTGACAGTAATATAAACAAGCCATCATGATATCATAGGAAAGTAACATACTGCTGTAACAACCATTTGTAGCGATGACTAGAGTAGGCCAGCAATACGTCCAGCCATAGAAGGAGTCGACATCGTAAATGAAGCCCTTGTGTTCAATGGCATCAGAGAACCATGGAGGATGTATGATCCTGCGATGGACGTGCAGATTTATCCACTTACCGCAATAACCTGTCAGATAGGCGAGACCGCGGTTGAAGAACACAATTAGCCTGAAGTCTTTATAATTCGCAGATCTTGTGGGCACTTGGCAGATTACAACCTTGAGCAAATCAAACTTGGTATCATGTTGGCTACTGTAAGATTCCGAGTATTCTGGGCCATGGTGCCAAAGCAATGCAGTGTTAATCGAAGGAAGGGGGATCAATCGCCGGGTCTAGACCTCCACGAGCATCCAGCTGCCGCGACCGTCGACGAGCACCATCCAAGACGTGTTCATGCCGACCCAGTACATACCATTAATGTAGTTGAGGCTGACGGGGATCAGATTGTAGTCAAGGGGGTTGATGGTCGCCACCCTACGATCGTTATGCTGCGTGACACGCCGTTTCTGAAGATCAGGCGGCATCAGCAAGCAAGGAGCTGGCTTAAAAAGCTCCGGCCTGAGGGCTTTGGATAAACGGTACAGCCCCGACGAGCACGCGGCGAGTGGCATGGTACTGAGATTGTCCACACGCGAAACAATGAGCTTGATTACCTCTGTGGGGAGCGAATTCCAGCCACTCTTTCGGCGGACGCTACTCGGTTCTGCCATTGTTAGTGCTTGGGTTTCGGACGAGGGGGGGAGGCGCCTTAGCGGGGATGGAAGATTGGACGAGATTATGTGCGGACAAAGATGGAGAAGCGAATATGTGCTGCGGGAAGTGGACAGGTGATGATGACTACAACACGCCACTTGACTTACGAGACACATACCGGCAGCGTAGGGTCATGTCGATGCCAGACAACTTGCTTGAGTGATCACAGTGCTGGTACTCCCTACAATGCTATGCCCTAACTTGCTTGAGTAGAGTCGTAGAGTAGGACTCTACTCTACTACTAGCACCGGAGGAGTAGTATATTCTAATCTAAAATAGTTACAAACTTCAATGCCCGAGCGTGGAACGACTACGAGCCGTGCTCAAAGACCGTGTCTATGTGGTGTTTGGACATGGGCGACAACCTCAACGCCAACGGTGCAGCTCCCGTTGCACCGTATGTGTTTCTGTCCTTCCTGTTCGAAATCGTGGTAAAATTCATGTTTCTACTCTGTATCCTACTACTATGCTAGTCCACATGATTAGTTGCGAACGACGACTTCTTCCCCGACCTCGGCAACCTCATCCTCGACGACATGGGCGACAACGTCAACGCCAGCAACCAGTGAGATACAGGGTGTAGGAAGCGGTTTGGGAATTTGCATGCCTTTCCAACCAGTGAGATACTCCGTACAAAGTATGACAGAGAGATAACCATATAGAAGGAAGCTAAAAGTAAACAATCAAATGAGCATTTTTGCATTTGTTTTGCATTGAATCGTTTCACAAGCTTGACTAGTGTTGTTTTTCTACTTTTACAAAAACCGCATCGTAATGTTAGTACTCCCTCTGTCTAGGTGTATAAGTCTTCCCTCCTTCTTGGTCACGGTGCACAACCGAAGATGACTTATTGACCTGGACGGAGGGACTAGCACAGTCTGCAAGCATATATCGAGAGAGACGTGTAGTGCGATAGTGAAAAAAATTACTTGTATATGAGACCAGGTCTCACGGTTAGCAGGTGAGACCCGTCCTAATGGATGACATGTGGCTTTTAAGTGGGGGGTGGGGGATGCTTTGTGATTTGTGAATGCCATGTGTCATCCATCAGGATGGGTCTCGCGTGAGACCTGGTCTCATAGAATTCTTTTCCTGCGATAGTATATAGTAAAGTTTGTGCTATATGCACGTACTTGCAAAATGCGTACGAATACACAAGGTTTCCAAACTTTCCCTTTTACATACTTAATTAAGGACGCTAAAAATTCCTGAACATTCGGGATTTATCATTTGCGTCCCAAAACTAATGAGATCGCCTTACGAAACAAAAATTATACTCCTCCTAAAAGCCACGACGCTCGCATGAGCGCTTGCGGAGCGCCACGAGTGCCCTGGTGCGCGGCCGTTTCCTAGCGCGCCGAGACAACGCCTCTTCCTCAGCCTCGCAACTCATGAGGTGCTGATTGGCGGCTTGCCGGCAGGCGAGCGCAATCTCACTGGTGTGGTGATCCGGTGCAAACAGGTACTCCTCCTCGCTGGAAGCGTGCACCCGGTCCACGTACCGCCAAGCGTAGATGAGGCGCTTGGGCCCGACTGCACTCAGGGCGTCGGCACGGGCGTCCTCCGCCACCCTCACGGCCCTCGCATGAGCCTTCTGCCAAAGAGCCAATTGCCTGACTCTCTCAGAAGCGACATAGGCCTCCCAGGTAGCTTGTTCCGCGGTGCGCTTCTCTTCCTCGGCCTTCTTCTCTGCCTCTATTTTGGCGCGCTCTGCTAGAGGCAAAGCCTCCCACAAGGCGACATCCATTTCTTTCCAAAGCTCCTGAAGGCTGGGGGGCTCGGCGGGCGGCGCGGCGTTCTCCTCGTAGTGGGGAGCCGACACGTCCTCCGGCGCGCGTGCTGGCGAGATTGGGAACACCGATGCGTCCACCTCGACGCGTCGCGATGAGGAACGGAACACCGACGCATCCTCCTCGACTAGTGGCGGCGAGGAACGGAACAACGACGCGTCGCGTAGCGGCGAGGAACGGAACACTGACACGTCCTCCTCGACTAGTGGCGGCGAGGAACGGAACGGCGACGCGTGACCGTTCGCGCTGTGCAGTGAGGGGCTCCTAGGGCTTAGGAGGGGCGATGCCATGGTGGTCGACGTGAGAGGGAGGGGGAGGAGATAGCGATGGACGTGAACGTGAGGGGGAGGAGATAGCGATGTCGTGGGAGGCGCAGTATTTATAGCGAGCAATGGCACACCTACGTAAGATATGGACTGAGCTGCACTGACTTAACTGCCGGTCCAGTTGCTCACTGACATGTGGGCCAGACCCCTGTTGGGCCCATATGTCAGTGACCGAATGCACCTGCAGTTAAGTAACAGCTACGTGGGCATATTTGTTGGAGTAAATTACGAGGGAGCGAAGGGGTGGAAATATTGCTGGTCACAATGGATTGGACGAGCGTGGGGGAGGAGAGTCATGCATGCAGATTTTTTCACACGGGGTGGAGTGGTGGGACCGCCAGAGGGAGAAGGAGAGTTTGGCAGGCATATTGTTTCCACACATGCAGAGGAAAAAATTTGGAGATGAACGGGCTTCCTGCAGGTATGGGGAATGGTGCATAATAAGTCATCTTGCATGCCAGGCTAGGTATAGTCTCAAGTCATTAAAAACAAACACGCCCCACACTTGTTCATATTTCAAGGTGCACTAAATTATCACATGCGATGATTAAGGCTGTCCATAATGGTGGTATCTTAGCTGGTATCATGCACACGGGAATAGCAAACATGCTGATGTGGCAAAGAATTAAATAAGAGAGGGGGGTTAGAGTAACTAGAGTTCATGCATGCATTGGTAAACACATTTTTTTGTGGAGAACGACATCACTAGTTGAGTACTTTTGCAGACTTCAAAAACTATTCCACAATGTGTCAACATTCACAATGTCAAATCAATATTTTTACACTCATTATAAAACGTAGTTCTTATACTCCCTCCGTCTAGGTGAGCAAGTCATCTTAGATTATGCACTATGACCAAGGAGGAGGGGAAAACGAGAGATCTTAATGTTTATTTGCTAATTAATAGCATTGCATGCAATGAACTAACCACTGGATGTCGTGTTTGGTAGTCTCAAGTCATTAAAAGCATGCACACCCACATCTCCTATTGGTTGATATGTCAAGAAACAAGAAACGAGGTAGAAGTTAATGCACCGCGCCTAAGTGTTTTGGGAGTATTGTAGATATTGATATTTTTAGTATAAATTTGGTCGTGGGATTTCATTGATGCCTGTCAAAGCGTTGACAGGTCTGCTATGCGGACCTGAAGATGAAAGCGTTGAGCATCTCGAAGTTGATCAACAATCTTCAATTGTCAAAGATTAGCCGTTCGGCCAATAAGGTGGCACACTTAATCGCTAAGTATAGCTTTGCCAATAGATTAGATGGTATTCTTGTAAATAACGTACCGCCCTATGTGGTGAATATTGTATCGAATGAGTGTACTGGTGTGGCTGGTTAATTAATATAAGGTGGTGTTCAAAAAAGTATAAATTTGGTCAAACACTTTGCAAACGGTTGACGGGAGTAAAAAGGACCAGAGGGAGTATCATGCATGCGGAGTAGGCAAAAAAATTGCTTGTCTAAAAAAGGCAAAAAATTGCTCATTATAGTCGGTCGAAGTCTCAAAGGGCGCGACCGCGCGAGGGAGGCAAAGGTCGTGGGAGGTGCGATGTTTGACGGAATTAAGTGAAGTTACATCCACGCGCCGGCATGGCGTGCGAACAGGCAGAAGCTATACCGTCAGGCCTACGATATGGGTCTAGTAGACATGACACCTAGTGGGTCCCGCGTAGTTCTCGAGAACTCTTTGGGGGCTTGTAGCCGTTTATCCACCGGGCAAGCCAGCAACCCCACGCCGTTCATATGCCCTACTCGTCCCCGTCTTCTACCCTTAAATAGTTCGCTCCCAGTCGTCCCGTCCTTTCACATTAGTTCGCTCCCAGTTTTTTTGCGGGGTACAATAGTTCAACTTCTCCTAACCCTCCTCCAAAATCCATGGCCTCCCAAATCTCCATGGTCACCGCTGAGTACCAGGTTAGAGCCATCACCGACGATCAGTTCATCGTCATCTACACACGTGGATCCGAGACGGTGAAAGCATGGCTTGCTTTCTTCCTACGCATGTTCAACAGTTCAACGGATGATTGGGTCGCTGGGCTAGATGTTGAGTACACCACAGTCCTGGGACGAGAGAAGGATCTAAAGGACGAAGAGAGGAAGAAGCCCGCCGTGATCTAGGTTTGCATACATAACGTTTGCTTGGTCTACCACATATGCCATGCCGACGTTGAGTGCCAGGATTTTAAGAACTTCCTCAAGGACAAAAGAGTGAAATTCGTTACTGTAGGCTTTAAGAATGACAGTGATGTCCTGCGTCGGATAGGTCTCGTTGTAGGACAGCCCTTCGATCTCCAGAAGGCAAGCCTGGTGTCCTCCTCTCAACCTTCAATGCTGACCCTGGCAGCAGCCACGATTGATCCTTCGTACGCTAAACTGAAGAAACCTCATCACGAGTTTCATCATGCATGGGAGTCGAAGACATTAGATGAAGATCACATCCTGTACGCAGCAATGGATGCCTACCTTTGTTTAAATATCTACAAGGGTTGGATGAAGAAGCAGAGCCTAGTGTCCGGTTCAAGCAAAGAAGCGTCGGCGAAGAGGAAGATGAAGAGGGACGAGGACGAAGTCGAGGACGTGGACGTGGACTCGGACTAAAAGTAGGTGGCAGTGCCGTCGCTCATGCTGGTTCTACTGCAGTGTCAAGCGGACTAGTTGCTTATTAGTTTATTTTCAAGGGTGTGTTGTGCTGAGGCCCCAACAGAACTATGGGGCTGTTTGGATTGTGACTATCTTTTCCATATGTTGCCACATGATTTTTGCCACATTTGTCACACTTGCCTTATTTGAGTTTCTCAAATTAGCCATACTTTGGCTTGCCTAAGGGAATCTTGCCACACTTTTTGTGTCTATGACATGTGGGGCTCACTGCTCATAAAAAATTCCTTGTCTCAAATGTGGCTAGAACCAAACACCTACCTAACTTGGTCAAACTTGCCTAAGGTTAGGTGTGGCAAAGTGTGGCAATGTGTGGCTAGGAACCAAACAGCCCCTATATTTATGTTCTTTCTCGTTATTTGAACTCTTTAGTACGTACAGTAGTACTAGTACTATGTCTTAGTACTATTCTTCTTGCAGTTGGTACTACTACTCGTATCTTCGTGCTCCTACTGTACTTAATACGTTTGTACTAGTAGTATAATTTGGGTCAGTCGATTTGTGAAAGAAGTTCGACGGAGCGAAGGAAGAAGACAACAAAAGAGGTGGAAGCAGCCCTTCTAGCCATCCATGTTGCATCAAACGACTCACATGAGTCGACTAACCCAAATTGCTCCTTCAGGTTGCAGGATCCACGTGGCATTCAAGGTCTCGAAGGTAGATTCCACGTTCGCACCCGGTTTGCGGGCTCGACGCGTGCGCGACCGGCATCCGCCGCGACAGCCACCATGCGCGCCTCCTTCGCACGGGCGGAGACGACAATGACACGCTAGTTCCTCCTTGCCGGCATGCTGGAGCACGAGCTCGTCCTCCTCTTTGTACGATGCATGCATAGACGCGACTCCACCAGCTGCTCGCGTGCTTCGCAACGCGGCGGCATCGCGAGGACGGACTGCAGACGACGTGAGCGGGCGAGCCTTCAGCTTCATGGCACAGGGATGGCGGCGACACGGCGGTGATGGGCGAGAAATTGTTGGCCAGAGCAGGCAGGCGCCGGCATGCGCAACGGCGGCGGCGGCATATTGATGAGTGCGCGTGTGGGAGCTTACTTTAGTTTTATATATAAGGTTGGTCAAACTTAAAAGAAAACCGTACTAGTACACGTAAACATTAGACTTAGGCAGCGCTTTTATTAGTTACTAGCTTATGTTCTTGCCCATTGTGACCAGCCTTAGTACCACGGCCAGGATACGGAATCCTATGCAAGTGCGTGAACCGCGGCCGCGCGGTCGATCGAACGGTGCGTCACCGTGTCGCGCTCGAAGGACATCCACCGAACCTTTTTTTGTGTGTGAAAACAATCCTCGAATATTACTCAACTTTTTTTCCTGTGAAAGTTCTTGACGCTACAATATTTCCATATATTTGAATTTAGCTCTAGTTCGTGTTTATTTGGATTTGGACGTTTTAGGTGCGCCCTAGTTTTTTTTAATACTGATTCTGTGTGTGTGACTGAGAGAGAACGTGTGTATGTGTCCATATGTGTGTTGTGGCGGAAGGGCAATGTGGAGACGGTGTGCGTGTGATACAGACATAGAGAGGTGTGAATGTGCAAATGATCGTGCATGAGTGAGACATAGACAGATGCCATATGTTGTGTATACATGAGAGAACAGTCTTCCAGTTTACTTGTGTGTGTGTGTGAGAGAGAGAGAGAGAGGGAGAGAGAGACAGAGAGAGGAGCATCCGTAACACAACAACCATCTCTCTCGATTTGTCCGTCCCTCGCACGGTCGCATGCAACACATGCATCAACACGCACATTTTGACACCCTCACCCGGCCCCTGCCCACCTCAAGGCCCGCACAATCTCTTCGTGAATACCCATTTCTCTCCTTAGGTTTGTTTTCTCTCAATATCTGACACACACACACACGCACACAGAGAGAGAGAGAGAGAGAGACACACGCAGCATAACACACACACACACCCTCCCCCAAGCACACAATTCATCCCCATCCAAGGTTATACAGCAACCACTCCCGCTTGTGCTTCTTTGCACCCCAACATGCACAACACCTCAATCTTCAAAGAGGGCAACAAGCAGATCGAAGACGGTGACCACACCAAGCTAGAGAATGCGGGGTCATTTGGAAGCAGGGTGATGTGACGACGGCTGACTGACTCCTCCCCCACCCTCTCTCTCTCCCGCACAAAATTACCAATCCCTCTCTCCCCCGCACAAAATTGTCAATCCCTCAACCCACGAGATCCTTCCCCTCTCGTCCATGTTTTTCCTGCTCTCTCATCAAACATGTTGTCTCTTCTCCTTCCACGTATATAGAATCCAGATGCACACGCATCTCATGTATATTACATGTATGCATCTTTCTCACAGACCTAACTTCTTCCTCTCTCTTTCTCTCTCTCTCTCTTTGTCTCGTTAGGTTTGTCTCCTACTCTCTCATCCACATACATACAATCTTTCCCGCCCTATCTACTCCATCTTCAAAAGCTCTCTCTGCACATTTCATTCACACATTGGGATATGTCAAAATGTTGCTTCTATAATGGCTGATGTAGAGTTACGGTTGTTCTTGTTGCATCCTACAAAGTAATAACTATGAAATGCATTTAGATTCTCATTTGACTGGAATTATGTGAGTTTGAGCATGTTGTGAAGTACTATAGACCTTGTATACATCTTGGGATTCGACAATGATTGTAACTATTGAATTGTATAGACCATTACATTCGAAGTCAATAGCCTAATATATTTATTTCACAATTTCAACAAATGATTAGTTCACTACAAACTAAGAAAGCAAATGTGTACTCCCTCCATTTTTATTTAAGTCTGCGTATTAGCATTGGTCAAAGTCAAGTTTTGTAAACTCTCAAAATGCTTATAAGAAAAAATATTAACATATACAATAACAAATAAATACCATTAGATTCATTATTGAATGTACTTTCACATCATACATATTTGTTATGGTAAATGTTTATATTTTTCTATAAAGTTGGTCAAACTTTAGGAAGTTTGACTTCGGTCAAACCTAATATGTAGAGTTTACTACTACTACTCGCTAGTTGCTTAGCCGAATCACTCAACACGCCACACGAGGAGTCTAGTGTCACATTGAGGTCGGCGGGAAAATCTCCCGCGACCCTGATTCGAGCAGTGGGAAGTTACCATCATAGCCTTCGGAACAGGCCTACAGATGACGCTTGGTAGGGGGCTATTTTCGTAACTTCAGGTTCACCCTAGCCAGCCAACCCCACCCCGGGACCCAGAGTAGTACACCTGAATACTCCCCAATTTCTATCCCCGCCGCAAAATAGACTTCTCCACGGCACCGCAACCTTTGTGCTCCTCCCCTTTACATCTGCACACTCGTCCACCGCAGCGCATCTGCCTAATTGACGACCTCGTACACCGCACTAGAGCCGGTCCACCGTCGTCGTCGTACACGGAGCCTCTTCCCCGGCATCGTCTTCCATGGTCTCGTATCTGCTTCCCGGAAGCCGATGCCAAGCGCAAAAGTACCACCGTCGTGGACAATGAACTGACTCCCGTTGCCGACCATGACTAACAGAGGCCGCCGCGACCATCGTTCTCCTCCTTGATTGGTAATGTGTGTATTGAATCACTTAGCAGTACATGTGCAGTTCCAATTTTGTTCATACCTACCCTTCAAATTTCCTGGGTGCTATTCTTCCCGTAAAAGTAATTGGTTATAGCCTCCATTGTCCAATAGAATATCAGCTTGTAATTGTGCGTCGCTCTTGTATTGCGTTGTGCTTGGGTAGGTTTTTCATCTGCAACCAATAGTGTGGCAAATGATGGAAAGGTTTTTAGAACTAGCAAAATGCCCATGCATTGCACGCATCAAGATGCATTTGTATGAGTAGTTTATCTTGTTGGAGATGCTCTAACATGGCAGACGAGTGCTTTAATGTTGCCCACAAGATGCGTGAGTATTACTAGTAGTATATTTTTCTTGCCATGTTGAGATTTTAAAACCATGAGTGCGAACATGCATAGGAGCAATGAAGATCAAACACGGGATATTTGGGACATCTTCAAGGAGCATGGAAAGTTAAAGAGGAGCTGCACCGAACCTGTAAAACGAGCTTTGGTAAGTAACACCCTTTCAATTACTTTCGTGTAGCCTCGTGTTCTTCGATGTGTATATGTTGTAGTTTCTGTTTCTCTTAAGCGTGGTGTTCTTCGATGTGTAATAAGAAGAGTCTTAATCGTCCTAATGCTTTCGTTTTTAGCTTGATGTAGGAAGTGGGTGTTCTCACCTTGTAGTCTGTTTTTATTTATTTATTCCTTTTGAATTCACTTCTCCGAGTTTTGTTTATCTGGCTTCTACTAAATGTATCTAGGTTGCTCTGAGTATTGATCTAAAAAAGAAGTAATTTCATGTCAGGATGTAGTTCCTGAGAGGAGGGAAGTATGGTCAACCTCGAGATCATGTTTCCAAAATGAGGCTGGATTACACACAAGGTGCCAGTTCCCTAATGATGCTGGATTAGACACAAGGTGCAAATTCCCAGATGATGCTGGATTACACACAAGCCAGGTGGAGTTGTCAGTTGTTCGTGTCCTCGTGGCATTAGTAAAGGCTGAAAGAAAGCGTGCAGCAGCCCTTGAGAATGTAGCTAAGTTCCTGAAGAAGCGAAAAGAGCAATCAGATGCTCTCTTCACCCAAGCCAAAGAAGAGATGGAAGAAGCCAGAAATAAGCTAGCAGAGGCAGAGCAGGCTAGGCGTCTCCTTCTATCTAAAACTGTTGTCAATACAAAATTTCCTTCATAATAGCTAGGTTCAAATGTTTATCCAGTCAGCATGCCTGTTGTGATGTCCGTACATCTACTGATGTGGCACAAAATGTTTTTTTCGGGTCATGTAATAACAACAATTACTTTCCAAACAATAACACACGAAGCATTGGACATGGTATAGTTCATGCGCAAGCCCGACATTCCAAGTTCAACTTCCACATCAAACTCATGTTCACAGATATCTGCACATTCATACATAATGTCCACAACCATGATTCACTTCAAAGCCAAAAAAATGTGAGGAGAGTTATAAATAAAGAAAATCCTCTACTAGTTCCTGCTACCAGTGCGAGCACAACAAGTCAAGACCATGCGTAAATTAATTATATTGTAGTCATTTTTTGTGTTCTAAAATGCCTGCCGGCTCGCGGAAGGATGTGTTGCCGGCACACGCGCGGATTCAATGAAGGCAGGCGGGGCAGTCTTAAGCTGGTTGCACGCGGCGAGGAGGCGTGCTCAGCCGGGCCTGCAACGAGTGCGGCCCTCTTGGCCGGCGCGCCGGTTCAATGCCTGCGCTATGAGAGGTCGCGTCCGTGTCAGAGCAATCACTCCCTCCAGTCCTTTTTTTGGGTATAACAAAATCTCATTTTCCATTCACATTTTAGTGATAGGATTTGTGCGTGTGTGTCTGTGAGAGAGAGAGAGGAGACGGTAGTCAGGGTTGTCTGATCGGTAAACAAATGAATAATGTCAGTCTGGGATGGAGACGAACAGGAGACCGCAACAAATGTTGTGTCTACAGGAGAGATGGAGAGAGTAATTTTAGTGGTATGAGTCATATGTAGAGACATATAGGGTGTGTGAGAGAATCCCATAGAGAGAAAGACAAAGTGAAAGATGAGTGGAGACTGTGTGTTTGGCGGTGAAAAAGAAAGCTTAGGTACCGAGTGATACCAGAGAACAGTAGAGACGTGAGAGATAATGTAAACCGTGTAATTTATAATGATAGGGAGAGTGTGACACTTCTCAAGGGAGACGTCGAGAGACCATGTTTGCGAGGATAGGAGCAACATGAAGTGAGCGTGCGGGTGAGTTGGAGAAAAGAGAGTGATAGCTACCTGAAGGTGTTGGGTTTCGTAGTAATTTCAAAAATTTCCTACGCACACGCAAGATCATGGTGATGTATAGCAACGAGAGGGGAGAGTGTTGTCTACATACCCTTGTAGACCGTAAGCGGAAGCGTTAGCACAACGCGGTTGATGTAGTCGTACGTCTTCACGGCCCGACCGATCAAGCACCGAAACTACGGCACCTCTGAGTTCTAGCACACGTTCAGCTCGATGACGTCCCTCGAACTCCGATCCAGCCGAGTGTCGAGGGAGAGTTCCGTCAGCACGACGGCGTGGTGACGATCTTAATGTTCTACCGTCGCAGGGCTTCGCCTAAGCACCGCTACGATATTATCGAGGTGGACTATGGTGGAGGGGGGCACCGCACACGGCTAAGAGATCCAAGGGATCAATTGTTGTGTCTTTGGTGCTAGCCCTGCCCCTCTATTTATATGTTGAGCCCCGGGGTCGAAACTTGGAGCAAAAGCCTCCTCAAAGTCGGTTTTGCCCGAAAGGCAAGAGTCCCACTCGGACTCCAGGACCAAACGCCACAATCCTTGGCGTCTGGCCCAGACGCCATGGGCCTCGGTGTCTGGCCCAGGGCCAGACGCCAGGGTCTCCGGCGTTTGGCCCCCTGGACTCCGCAAAACTCCTTTTGCACCGATCTAAAGCCTCATGGGCTTGACCCCTTGGCCTAACCATATCATCCAATATATGAATCTTTACGTCTCGACCATTTCAAGACTCCTCGTCATGTCCCCAATCTCATCCGGGACTCCGAACTCCTTCGGTACATCAAAACATGTAAACTCATAATATAACTGTCATCGTAACCTTAAGCGTGCGGACCCTACGGGTTCGAGAACAATGTAGACATGACCGAGACACGTCTCCGGTCAATAACCAATAGCGGGACCTGGATGCCCATATTGGCTCCTACATATTCTACGAAGATCTTTATCGGTCAGACCGCATAACAACATACGCTGTTCCCTTTGTCATCGGTATGTTACTTGCCCGAGATTCGATCGTCGGTATCCAATACCTAGTTCAATCTCGTTACTGGCAAGTCTCTTTACTCGTTCCGTAATACATCATCTCACAACTAACATATTAGTTGCAGTGCTTGCAAGGCTTATGTGATGTGCATTACCGAGAGGGCCCAGAGATACCTCTCCGACAATCGGAGTGACAAATCCTAATCTCGAAATACGCCAACCCAACATCTACTTTTTGGAGACACCTGTAATGCTCCTTTATAATCACCCAGTTACGTTGTGACGTTTGGTAGCACCCAAAGTGTTCCTCCGGCAAACGGGAGTTGCATAATCTCATAGTCATAGGAACATGTATAAGTCATGAAGAAAGCAATAGCAACATACTAAACGATCAGGTGCTAAGCTAATGGAATGGGTCATGTCAATCAGATCATTCAACTAATGATGTGATCTCGTTACTCAAATAACAACTCATTGTTCATGGTCAGGAAACATAACCATCTTTGATTAACAAGCTAGTCAAGTAGAGGCATACTAGTGACACTCTGTTTGTCTATATATTCACACATGTATTATGTTTCCGGTTAATACAATTCTAGCATGAATAATAAACATTTATCATGATATAAGGAAATAGATAATAACTTTATTATTGCCTCTAGGGCATATTTCCTTCAGTCTCCCACTTGCACTAGAGTCAACAATCTAGTTCACATCGCCATGTGATTTAACAGCAATAGTTCACATCACCATGTGATTAACACCCATAGTTCACATCGCTATGTGACCAACACCCAAAGGGTTTACTAGATTCAGTAATCTAGTTCACATCGCTATGTGATTAACACCCAAGGAGTACTAAGGTGTGATCATGTTTTGCTTGTGAGAGAATCTTAGTCAACGGGTCTGCCACATTCAGATCCTCATGTATTTTGCAAATTTCTATGTCAACAATGCTCTGCATGGAGCTACTCTAGCTAATTGCTCCCACTTTCAATATGTATCTAGATCGAGACTTAGAGTCATCTAGATTAGTGTCAAACTTGCATCGGCGTAACCCTTTACGACGAACCTTTTTTCACTTCCATAATAGAGAAACATATCCTTATTTCACTAAGGACAATTTTGACCGCTGTCCAGTGATCTACTCCTAGATCACTATTGTACTCCCTTGCCAAACTCAGTGCAGGGTATACAATAGATCTGGTACACAGCATGGCATACTTTATAGAACCTATGACTGAGGCATAGGAAATGACTTTCATTCTCTTTCTATTTTTTGCTGTGGTCGGGATTTGAGTCTTACTCAATTTCATACCTTTGCAATACAGGCAAGAACTCTTTCTTTGACTGTTCTATTTTGAACTATTTCAAAATCTTGCCAAGGTATGTACTCATTGAAAAACTTATCAAGCGTCTTGATCTATCTCAATAAATCTTGATGCTCAATATGTAAGTAGCTTTTACTGAGGTCTTTTCTTTTTAAAGAACTCCTTTAAAACACTCCTTTTATGCTTTGCAGAAAAATTCTACATCATTTCTGATCAACAATATGTCACTCACATATACTAATCAGAAAGGCTGTAGTGCTCCCACTCACTTTATTGTAAATACAGGCTTCACCGCAAGTCTGTATAAAACTATATGCTTTGATCAACTTATCAAAGCATATATTCCAACTCTGAGATGCTTACACCAGTCCATAGATGGATCGCTGGAGTTTGCATATTTTGTTAACACCTTTAGGATTGACAAAAACTTCTGGTTGCATCATATACAACTCTTCTTTAATAAATCTATTAAGGAATGCAGTTTTGTTTATCCATTTGCCAGATTTCATAAAATGCGGCAATTGCTAACATGATTCGGACAGACTTAAGCATAGATACGAGTGAGAAAATCTCATCGTAGTCAACACCTTGAACTTGTCGAAAACCTTTTGCGACAATTCTAGCTTTGTAGATAGTAACACTACTATCAGCGTCCGTCTTCCTCTTAAAGATCCATTTATTTTCTATGGCTTGCCGATCATCGGGCAAGTCAACCAAAGTCCATACTTTGTTCTCATACATGGATCATATCTCAGATTTCATGGCTTCAAGCCACTTTGCGGAATCTGGGCTCACCATTGCTTCCTCATAGTTCGTAGCTTCATCATGATCTAGTAGCATGACTTCCAGAAAAGGATTATCGTACCAATCTGGTGCGGATCTTACTCTGGTTGATCTACGAGGTTCAGTAGTATCTTGTTCTGAAGTTTCATGATTATCATCATTAGCTTCCTCACTAACTGGTGTAGGTGTCACAAAAACAGTTTTCTGTGATGTACTACTTTCCAATAAGGGAGCAGGTACAATTACCTCGTCAAGTTCTACTTTCCTCCCAGTCACTTCTTTCGAGAGAAACTCCTTCTCCAGAAAGTTTCCGAATTTAGCAACAAAAGTCTTGCCTTCAGATCTGTGATAGAAGGTGTATCCAATAGTTTCCTTTGGATATCCTATGAAGACGCACTTCTCTGATTTGAGTTTGAGCTTATCAGGATGAAACTTTTTCATATAAGCATCGCAACTCCAAATTTAAGAAACGACAGCTTAGGTTTCTTGCCAAAGCATAGTTCACACGGTGTCGTCTCAACGGATTTAGATGGTGCCCTATTTAACGTGAATGTAGCTGTCTTTAATGCATAACCCCAAAACGATAGTGGTAGATCCGTAAGAGACATCATAGATTGCACTATATATCTAATAAAGTACGGTTATGACGTTCGGACACACCATTATGCTGTGGTGTTCCATGTGGCATGAGTTTGTGAAACTATTCCACATTGTTTTAATTGAAGACCAAACTCGTAACTCAAATATTTGTCTCCGCGATCAGATCGTAGAAACTTTATTTTCTTGTCACGATGATTTTCCACTTCACTCTGAAATTCTTTGAACTGTTCAAATGTTTCAAACTTATGTTTCATCAAGTAGATATCCCCATATCTGCTCAAATCATCTGTGAACGTCAGAAAATAATGATACCTGCTGCAAGCTTTAATATTCACCGGACCACATACATCAGTATGTATGATCTCCAACAAATCTGTTGCTTGCTTCATTGTTCCGGAGAACGGCGTTTCAGTCATCTTGCCCAAAAGGCATGGTTCGCAAGCATCAAGTGATTCATAATCAAGTGATTCCAAAATCCCATCAGCATGGAGTTTCTTCATGTGCTTTACACCAATATGACCTAAACGGCAGTGCTACAAATAAGTTGCACTATCATTATTAACTTTGCATCTTTTGGTTTCAATATTATGATTATGTGTATCACTACGATCGAGATCCAACGAACTATTTTCATTGGGTGTGTAACCATATAAGGTTTTATTCATGTAAACAGAACAACAATTTATTCTCTTACTTAAATGAATAACCGTATTACAATAAACATGATCAAATCATATTCATGCTCAACGCAAACACCAAATAACACTTATTTAGGTTCAACACTAATCCCGAAAGTATAGGGAGTGTGCGATGATGATCATATCAATCTTGGAACCACTTCCAACACACATCGTCACTTCATCCTTAACTAGTCTCTGTTTATTCTGCAACTCCCGTTTCGAGTTACTAATCTTAGCAACTGAACTAGTATCAAATACTGAGGGGTTGCCATAAACACTAGTAAAGTACACATCAATAACATGTATATAAAATATACTTATGTTCACTTTGCCATCCTTCTTATCTGCCAATCACTTGGGGTAGTTCCGCTTCCAGTGACCAGTCCCTTTGCAGTAGAAACACTTAGTCTCAGGCTTAGGACCAGACTTGGGCTTCTTCACTTGAGCAGCAACTTGCTTGCCATTCTATTTGAAGTTCCCCTTCTTCCCTCTGCCCTTTTCTTGAAACTAGTGGTCTTGTCTACCATCAACACTTGATGTTTTTCTCGATTTCTACCTTCGTCAATTTCCGCATTACGAAGAGCTTGGGAATTATTTCCGTTATCCCTTGCATATCATAGTTCATCACGAAGTTCTACTAACTTGGTGATGGTGACTAGAGAATTCTGTCAATCACTATCTTATCTGGAAGATTAACTCCCACTTGATTCAAGCGATTGTTGTACTCAGACAATCTGGGCACATGCTCACTAGTTGAGCGATTCTCCTCCATCTTTTAGCTATAGAACTTGTTGGAGACTACATATCTCTCAACTCGGGTATTTGCTTGAAATATTAACTTCAACTCCTGGAACATCTCATATGCTCCATGACGTTCAAAACGTCGTTGAAGTCCCGATTCTAAGCCATTAAGCATGGTGCACTAAACTATCAAGTAGTCATCATATTGAGCTAGCCAAACGTTCATAACGTCTGCATCTGCTCCTGCAATAGGTCTGTCACCTAGCGGTGCATCAAGGACATAATTCTTCTGTGCAGTAATGAGGATAAACCTCAGATCACAGATCCAATCCACATCATTGCTACTAACATTTTTCAACATGATTTTCTCTAGGAACATATCAAAATAAACACAGGGAAGCAACAACGCGAGCTATTGATCTACAACATAATTTGCAAAATACTACCAGGACTAAGTTCATGATAAATTAAAGTTCAATTAATCATATTATTTAAGAACTCCCACTTAGATAGACATCCCTCTAATCCTCTAAGTGATTACGTGATCCAAATCAACTAAACCATGACCGATCATCACGTGAGATGGAGTAGTTTTCAATGGTGAACATCGTTATGTTGATCATATCTACTATATGATTCACGCTCGACCTTTCGGTCTCCGTGTTCCGAGGCCATATCTGTATATGCTAGGCTCGTCAAGTTTAACCTGAGTATTCTGCGTGTGCAAAACTGGCTTGCACCCGTTGTAGATGGACGTAGAGCTTATCACACCCGATCATCACGTGGTGTCTGGGCACGACGAACTTTGGCAACGATGCATACTCAGGGAGAACACTTATTGATAATTTAGTGAGAGATCATCTTATAATGCTACCATCAATCAAAGCAAGATAAGATGCATAAAAAGATAAACATCACATGCAATCAATATAAGTGATATGATATGGCCATCATCATCTTGTGCTTGTGATCTCCATCTCCAAAGCACCGTCATGATCACCATCGTCACCGGCGCGACACCTTGATCTCCATCGTAGCATCGTTGTCGTCTCGCCAATCTTATGCTTCCACGACTATCACTACCGTTTAGTAATAAAGTAAAGCATTACATCGCGATTGCATTGCATACAATAAAGCGACAACCATATGGCTCCTGCCAGTTGCCGATAACTCGGTTACAAAACATGATCATCTCATACAATAAAATTCAGCATCATGCTTTGACCATATCACATCACAACATGCCCTGCAAAAACAAGTTAGACGTCCTCTACTTTGTTGTTGCATGTTTTACGTGGCTGCTACGGGCTTAAGTAAGAACCAATCTCACCTACGCATCAAAACCACAACGATAGTTTGTCAAGTAGACTCCGTTTTATCCTTCTCAAGGACCGGGCGTAGCCATACTCGGTTCAACTAAAGTTGGAGAGACAGTCGCCCGCAAGCCATCTATGTGCAAAGCACGTCGAGGGAACCGGTCTCGCGTAAGCGTACGCGTAAGGTTGGTCCGGGTCGTCTCGTCCAACAATACCGCCGAACCAAAGTATGACATGCTGGTAGGCAGTATGACTTGTATCGTCCACAACTCACTTGTGTTCTACTCGTGCATATAACATCAACATAAGTAACCTAGGCTCGGATGCCACTGTTGGGTTTCGTAGTAATTTCAAAAATTTCCTACGCACACGCAAGATCATGGTGATGTATAGCAACGAGAGGGGAGAGTGTTGTCTACATACCCTTGTAGACCGTAAGCGGAAGCGTTAGCACAACACGGTTGATGTAGTCGTACGTCTTCACGGCCCGACCGATCAAGCACCGAAACTACGGCACCTCCGAGTTCTAGCACACGTTTAGCTCGATGACGTCCCTCGAACTCCGATCCAGCCGAGTGTCGAGGGAGAGTTCCGTCAGCACGACGGTGTGGTGACGATCTTGATGTTCTACCGTCGCAGGGCTTCGCCTAAGCACCGCTACGATATTATCGAGGTGGACTATGGTGGAGGGGGGCACCGCACACGGCTAAGAGATCCAAGGGATCAATTGTTGTGTCTTTGGTGCTAGCCCTGCCCCTCTATTTATATGTTGAGCCCCGGGGTCGAAACTTGGAGCAAAAGCCTCCTCAAAGTCGGTTTTGCCCGAAAGGCAAGAGTCCCACTCGGACTCCGGGACCAAACGCCACAATCCTTGGCGTCTGGCCTAGACGCCATGGGCCTCGGCGTCTGGCCCAGGGCCAGACGCCAGGGTCTCCGGCGTTTGGCCCCCTGGACTCCGCAAAACTCCTTTTGCACCGATCTAAAGCCTCATGGGCTTGACCCCTTGGCCTAACCATATCATCCAATATATGAATCTTTACGTCTCGACCATTTCGAGACTCCTCGTCATGTCCCCAATCTCATCCGGGACTCCGAACTCCTTCGGTGCATCAAAACATGTAAACTCATAATATAACTGTCATCGTAACCTTAAGCGTGCGGACCCTACGGGTTCGAGAACAATGTAGACATGACCGAGACACGTCTCTGGTCAATAACCAATAGCGGGACCTGGATGCCCATATTGGCTCCTACATATTCTACGAAGATCTTTATCGGTCAGACCGCATAACAACATACGTTGTTCCCTTTGTCATCGGTATGTTACTTGCCCGAGATTCGATCGTCGGTATCCAATACCTAGTTCAATCTCGTTACTGGCAAGTCTCTTTACTCGTTCCGTAATACATCATCTCACAACTAACATATTAGTTGCAGTGCTTGCAAGGCTTATGTGATGTGCATTACTGAGAGGGCCCAGAGATACCTCTCCGACAATCGGAGTGACAAATCCTAATCTCGAAATACGCCAACCCAACATCTACTTTTTGGAGACACCTGTAATGCTCCTTTATAATCACCCAGTTACGTTGTGACGTTTGGTAGCACCCAAAGTGTTCCTCCGGCAAACGGGAGTTGCATAATCTCATAGTCATAGGAACATGTATAAGTCATGAAGAAAGCAATAGCAACATACTAAACGATCAGGTGCTAAGCTAATGGAATGGGTCATGTCAATCAGATCATTCAACTAATGATGTGATCTCATTACTCAAATAACAACTCATTGTTCATGGTCAGGAAACATAACCATCTTTGATTAACAAGCTAGTCAAGTAGAGGCATACTAGTGACACTCTGTTTGTCTATATATTCACACATGTATTATGTTTCCGGTTAATACAATTCTAGCATGAATAATAAACATTTATCATGATATAAGGAAATAGATAATAACTTTATTATTGCCTCTAGGGCATATTTCCTTCAGAAGGAGCATGCATGCGAGAGAGATGGGCATGAAAGGAGTGAACAAAAAAGGGATTCAAATATTTGAATTCGAGATGATGATACATGTAATCCATACTCGAACCAAAATTGATCTATCAAACATGCATACTCATATGAATTCATGCACATCTATGTTATTTAATATGTAGATATTACTGATCCATACATTTTAGTAGAACATAATTTGGTTAAATTTTTTCGAATTCAACCTTAAGATTCTGAGATCGTTGTATTTGTAAATCATATTATACATATAAAGGAGTAGAATTCTTTGTTGTGCTTTTGAAAGTATATATATAAAAAATGATGTATATAGAATGTAATTCCAATTGAAAATGGATCCCACCCGAAAAAATAGAATACAAACAGGATTCGAATTGAGTTGGCACGGTAAACGTGCACTCTGCAAAATTTGAACGAAGCTGGGAAAGTCGCAGTAACTGCCCGAAACCAAAATCTGTGATATGGCAATCACTACTGCCTATCCCTGCCACGCAAAGCCTATATGCTAGATTCTATAGGTTTCGATAGGGGTAGGTTTGTAATTTCACCCAAACGTGACGTAACCGCCTCTCACCCGGATTCATACACGGTGGGCGCCAAAACACAATGTGTCCTCGGCCGAAATCGACTCCCTCCCCGATTCATATTCATACATGGTGGGCGCCAAAAACAAACTCTCGTCGGCAAATATTCGGTGTATGCGAGATTACCGTCCTATCCCCAACCGACTAGTGTTGTTGTGATGTAGTAGAAATTTAAAATGGGGGCTAAGTTTGTAAATTTCCTCACATTTGAGACAAGCGTGCCCTGAATACACGGTTCCCCCTTCCTCTCTACCTCCCTTTTCCCCATTCGTACTCTGTAGGCGCCAAAACACCCTCTCCACCCCACCCTCCTCCGTCCGCTGCCGTCCGCCACCCCATCCACCACCGTCCTCCTCCACCATGTCAGAGCTGATACCCCGACGCCGTCGTCCATTACAAGAGATCGACCTCTCTCATCCACGGCTTCAGACCGGCATCCTTGCATCTCGTCCTCTCGCTTCATCCCGGCCGTCGTCCACCTTGCCGGCGTCGCTCCTACGACTGTCTCGTCCACCGCGCCCCGCCGCCACTGTCTACCCTCCTAGATCTGCTTCCACGCCGCCGACAGCCATCGCTACCGCAGCACCGTCAAATTCTCAGCAGATACCTACACGGCGCCGCACCGTCAAATTCTCAGCAGATGCCTACATGGCGCCGCACCAGAGGCTGTACTCTTTCGTATCTGCTCAACTTATTTATCGCAGCAAGAAAATAGATCGCCACTGCTTTACTCTGATTTCTTGTCTTGGTTGCGAAGTTGCCTTTGTCCGGTTTGCACCTTCAGATCCGCCATGGCACGCTCAACACCATACTCGCAATGCTTATGGTTTTCCCCTTTTATATTCCACACTAGTTAAATCACAGTAGACTAAATTTCAAAATTGGGCCAGTCAATTTTTCAAAGCTCGCCGGAGTTCACCGGTGCGATCGAAGGGGCTCGGGTGGTTGTGGGGCCTCGCTGAACGAAGAAAACTCGACACGGGTGGGGGTGGGGGTGGCGGAGGAACACAGGCGGTGGGGGTCGGTGGTCCGGCCGGCGGCCCGTGCAGTGTTCTGTATGGGAAGAATCAGAGACGGGGAAGAAAAAGGGTTAGGAGATGTAGGATCTTCATCCAACCGCCTAAAATGGTCGAGAGACAGCTAGGAGTTGCATTCTTAATGCGCTCTGGTTCATCATGTGTGGGCACTGCGCAACCAACATTTTATTATCCAAAATCTACTTGCTCTTCTTTACCATGTTCCTCTTCCGTTCTTCTTTAATATGTACTCTCTCCGTTCCTAAATACAAGTCTTTGTATAGATTCCACCATGGACTACATATGGAGCAAAATGAGTGAATCGACACTCTAAGATGTACCTGGATACATCTGTATGTGATCCATAGTGGAAATCTCTACCAAGACTTATATTTTGGAACGGAGGGAGTATGATAGTAGTACAATATGTTCCTTGTACTAAAGATGAGCAGGGACATTTGCAGTGTAGAGGTCTATACGGCCGGTTGTGATGGACACTTTGAGCCTCTTTGATTCGTAGGATCTTGTAAACATAGGAATAGGATTTGTAGTGGCCTGCCCACTTGAATCCTATAAGAATAGCAAGGAAATGTGAGGAGCTGTGTCGCCTTTGAGAGTTACATTGATATTAACAGTACCACACCTTCACTTGAAGAGAGTTGGTATCCAAAGCCTTTCAAGCCGTACCGGCAATACTAGCACATATATTCCAGGAAGTTCCACTTTGCTGATTTTACTCTGATGCTTAAGGTTTTCCCGTTATATCTACACTATGATCTGTGTAGCTGCTTTGTGTCGCACTAGCAGCAGTCCACTCTTGAAGCTAAACACTGCAATGACTTACAAAATTGGCACCAAGGCATTGAGTGCCACTCTGGAGGCAATGAAACTCATACGCTCCCCACCTGTTGATTCTTGTTCAGAATATCATCCTAATGACTATTCTAACCTCGAGGAGTCAAAGGCAGATGGCCTGTCCTATTCACCCATCAAGGTGCCTGTTCTAATTTGGCAATGATTTATTGATTGTGGGTATCTTGCATATGTTGTCTTGCATTTCTTCTACTTTGTTGCACCGCCATCTGCTTAGTTTACTCATCATATATGTCGAGATGCCATATCCATCCATTATCAATACATATTCCATTTGTCATCATACCATGTTTTTCCATTCAAATGTTGTTCTTGTGCATCGGACATCAAAAAGGAAGAGGGTGATTGCCGAACCTGAAGGAGCACCAGCAAAGTCCTTGAAAAACGTGGTGGTGACGGAGAAATCAGACAGCACCCCACTTATATTGGCTGTACAACCAGTGACACAAAACGTAGGACCGACTCCAGCAGACTGTACCCATTCACTGACCACACCACTAGCCCCACCACACAGGACCTGCACTCCAGCAAAAGGTATACCGATTTCATTTGCCACAGCACCAGCTGTACCACAGAAAAATCCCACTCCAGCAAAAAGTACAGCAAGTCCACCGGCCGAAGACCTATCCCAACTGCAGAGACGGCCAATTCCTGCAGATTGGAACCCCATTCCATTTATTCCTAGTTTAAAATACAATGCTTTCAATGTTGTTAGGGACTACATGCATATATTCCCATCATGGGAAGATTATTGTGAAGACAAACACCATTTTCACATCTTCCTGTCCAACTTACGTGTAAGTGCTATTATTCATGGCTATTATTTTCCTATTTTCTGCTGATTGAACACATCAATGATTTACATTACATTGTTGTAACTAGGCGAGGGTCAATCTGGATAGTCATGACGAGCAAAGCTTGCTTGTGCTTTTCAAGGAAGCATTGCAGCAGTATCGGTGTTACCTGAGGAAATCACACTTTGATGGCAAGTCTATAAACGAATTTATGGTGAAGTCTCTTGTGCTAAATTTAGAAGACATTAAATGGAAAAACCTTGTTATGCACTGGTCTCGTTCCCAGGATGAGGTACTGTCTATGAAATCACATGACAATTTGAACTTCTACTTTTCCGCATGTGCCTTACGGATCTTTTTTGTAGGAAATCTGCTCGAAGAAGAATGTCCGGTTTGACAAGAATGACAGGATATCTCAAATATGCTGCCCGCTGCTTTGCTCTTGTTAGTACGTGTTGTCCTGTATCACTGTACTTGCATACATACCTGGTTCATTATGTGACAGCAGTATGCATGATAGCTTGCTTATCAATTGTTCGCTCCAAATTATCTGATCTGTATGAATGGTTACATTAGTGTAGAATATATCCAATGCCAATGTTTTTTAGCTCTGCATTGTTCTTGTAAGTACATGCTGTCCTTTATCAGTGTACTTATAATGACAGGTAGTTGTTCATGTACCATCACTCTGTAACTTATTTTCCTTTGCCCTCCATTTTCTACACATCAGATCTATATTTACTCTTACCATAAGGTTGGTACTGAGGAAGTTTAGCTGTGCATTGCTCTTGGCTGTACCTTTTGCCTGTATCGCTGCACTTACATTTATAGCTACTTGGTTATGTAGCATCACTCTTCATCTTATCTTAAATATTCTCCATTTTTTAGTATATTATCACATCTATATTTACTCTTAACAAAATGTAGAATAAAGTCAATGCTTTTGAAGAAGATTCTGTGGTAAACTTCTTGAATTGCCCCCCATCAGCATGGACAAGGCCTTTATAGAGCCTGTCTTCACCAATAATGTAAGTTTGTCCATCTCAAGCCTTCAAACTTTGTTGTATATATTTGGTTAGGCATGACCGCAACAGCTGTTTATTTTTGGTGTTTGCATCAAATTGCTTGTTTAAAGTTTATTATATGTAGTTCATAAACAAAAGTTTGTCCTTTCTCAATTTAAGTTTTCAGTTGTACAACCAAGTTCCTTCTCCATACCATGTAAATTAAACTATACAGAGCAAGTGATGTTCTTTTGCACTGCATGTGTGCTTCTGTTCTTCATTTGTAATCTAGTGGTGTGGTGAACCTACCCACTACAGCACAATGTCATATTCTGCATTGTCTTAACTATGAAAAATGTCATATCATTCTACTATTATTTAAACCATCTCTTTATTTGCCAATCTGAAATGGTATAAATTGACAGCACACTAACCATTGATACTTATGAGTTCTTGATCTGTAATCCAGTGGTGTCGTGAAGCTGCCAACTCCTTCACAATGTTATTTCCTGCCATGTCATGACCTGAACAATAACATATTGTGTTAATGCAAATTTAAACTGTGTCACTTTATTCGTCAGTAAGAAATGTGATGAATTGTCAGCATTCATACTTTTATGTGCAAAACCCGTCATCTGTCTGCTTGTTTATCTTTCAAAGTGAGGAAGATATAAGTGTTGAACAAGCGCAGTCTCATCATCTTTCTCAGCTGCTTGCGCTGCAGCTCCCCAGCAGGGCTAACCTTTCTTGAACTCTATTGAAGTGCTATAGGTTTTGTATATTATTTTGTCCGCGTGTTTATTTGCACTGGTGGCGATCTTTGATGCCCAGTGTATGTAATCTGCTGTCTGCTTGTGCTTTATTATCATAGTGGCGAACTTTGATGCCCAGTGGATGTAATATGCCGTAATTTCTTTATTTTATAGTATAGGTTTTTTCTTATTCACGATGATGTAGTTATTTTACTGTATATATATCCTGTCTTCGCAGTAAACCGGCCAAACTGTAAAATTACGGTACATAATCGGGTCGTTATGCAATCACGATGTAGGTTGGGCCTGAAACGTGCCGATCAGCTCACGGGCCGGCAGCAGCCCGAAATGAACCCCGACCCATGATTGTGCGAATCAAATCACGGAATTTTAACAGGCCGAAAAATTATCTCAGTCCTTGTTTGGCCCAATCAGATATCGACTGCGAGCATGCCGGATGCAAACTGGGCCGTAGTTAGGCCCAACTATATGACGGGCTTTTAACAGGCTGAAATTAATATAGGGCCGAAATGTTAAACGGGCCCTTAACAGGCCAAAACTAATATCAGGCTGAATTACTAAGTGGGCCTTTAGCAAGTGGTCCCAAAAGCATAGTGTCCAGTTGACGGGCCGAATCTGATATGGGCCATAATTAGGCCCAAAACCTCTTAAAGGGTCGGACCCGATCTGGGCCGTAATTTGGCCCAAAACGTGGCAGGCTTTTAACGTGTCGGATCTCATATGGGCCACTATTAGTCCCGGAGCGTGGCAGGCCATTAATAGACCGTATCAAATATGGGCCGGCATTTGGCCCAAAACATGGCTGCCAGTTAACGGGCCGGCCTACTAGGGTCCTCAAAATCTTGTGGGCCTACAGCTGGGCCGGCCCATTAATGTCGGTGAAATCTCATGGGCCTTTAGCTGGGCCAGCCCATTATGATCCGCAAGAATATTGTGGGACTTTACTTGGGTCGGCCTATTATGGCACACAAAAATCATGTGGGCCTGTACCTGGGCCGGCCCATTATGGCTCGCGAAATCTTGTGGGCCTTTAGCTGGGCTAGCCCATTATGGTCCGCAAAATCTCGTGGGCCTTTAGCTGGGCTGGCCCATTATTGTCCACAAATCTTGTGGGCCTTTAGTTGGGCCGGCCCATTTAAACTTGTTGGGCCGTGCCACGTGTCGACGTATCATAGGCGCCTTCTGTCCAGTGAGTGGATGACATCTGTCCCGACGATGAGCCGACACGTGTTTCCTCTAGCCAATGATGATTTTACACGTGGAAAATCCCCATAGGTCGGGGCTGTTAACGGGTTATCGGATCCAAAACCCGACCCGATAGCTTAACGGCGTTCCGTTATGGTGGATGCCACGTGTCGGTCACCCTTGACGAAAGCACTTCTGTGACGCGCGATTTATCGTCATGGAAGTGGACACTTCCGTGATGATAATTTTGGTAATGTCATGGAACACTTCTACGACAGCACAGGTATGACTATCTTGATTCTGTCATAAATTTTTCATGGATGTACATGCATGACAAAAAAAGCGACCTACTGTGACAAACACGTATCATCACGGAAGTGGATTTTTTGTAGTGAAAGCAATAGCAACATACTAAACGATCAAGTGCTAAGCTAACGGAATGGGTCAAGTCAATCACATCATTCTCCTAATGATGTTATCCCGTTAATCAAATGACAAATCATGTCTATGGTTAGGAAACATAACCATCTTTGATAAACGAGCTAGCCAAGTAGAGGCATACTAGTGACACTCTGTTTGTCTATGTATTCACACATGTATCATGTTTCTGGTTAATACAATTCTAGCATGAATAATAAACATTTATCATGATATAAGGAAATAAATAATAACTTTATTATTGCCTCTAGGGCATATTTCCTTCACCCGCGACGTGCGGTACTACCTTACCAGACATGCGGTACTACCGCAAGGGCCTGCGGTACTACCGCGGGGCACCGCGTACTAACGTATGCGCGGCAGGAGCTAGACCAACCCTGATGCGTTGAAGCAAAGAGTGGTAGAACTGCCGGAGCAGTACTACCGCTCCCCCTTGCGGTACTACCGCAAGGCAGGGTTTGTCTAGGCTGGGAAGACATAGATGAATAAAAATACATCCGTGGCTACTTCCGCTGAGAATCGGTCTGTGCAAAAATCGTACTACCGCAAGCCCGGAGCGGTACTACCGCGTAGGGCGCAGATGTAAAAAATTACATCCACCCTTACTTCCGCTCGTGCTACTGTGCCCGGCCTAAGGCCACGGTACTACCGCGCCTACGGAGCGGTACTACTGTAAGGGCCTACAGTACTACTGCATCCCTGGCCGGTACTACCATGGGCCTTTGCGGTACTACTGCTCCCATGAGCAGTACTACCGCATGCCACAACACAAACAACACTAGGAGTCCTTCATTTTGTAGAGACACGGATAAACGGTGGTTGCTCCAAAGAGCCAAAGGAAAGGTGGTGCAAAAGGAACAGACGTGTATGTGATGATTCCACCCAAACCTTTCCAACGCGGACCCCCTCTTAATAGTACGACTTTCTACGACTCAAATACACCGAAAATAAATGTAGGGAAAACTCTGTCTTCACTAGACTCCGAGGGGCAACGGCTCGTCTTGTGCCTAAACATGAGATATCTGAAATGCTCAAAGCACACGATTAGTATGCAAAAGCATTGTCATCAATCACCAAAACCACTTAGGGATAAATATGCCCTTACAGTGGGGGAAATAGGGTCTGGTTTCCCCATTAATGTTCACCGCGGTGCGCCCAAACGACACCATCTGCATAACCCGGGAGACCCATCGATCGTCAAACCCTTTTCTAGGCAACACTTCCCAAAGGAAGGGCCAACTAACTATGTTGTACGCCTTATGGAAGTCAATCTTCAGGAATACTGCTTTGATGTTTTTGGTCCGGACCTCGTGCATGACTTCGTGAAAGACCAAGACCCCATCTAAGATATACCGGCCCTGAATAAAGGCGAATTGGTCCGGGTGAGTGATGCGGCCAGCCAAAGGGGCCACCCTATTGGTGTACCCGTTTGCGAGAATGCGGAAGATCACATTGATCACCGTAATGGGGCAAAACTGGCGGATGTCTGAGGCGCCCGGGACCTTGGGATCAGAGTGATGATCCCGTAGTTAAGGCGCTAGAGGTCAATGGAGCCCACATAGAACTCCTCAATGAGAGCCATGAACTCTTGCTTTATTGCGGGCCAGAAGGTCTGGAAGAACTTAACCGGAAAACCATCAGGACCCGGGGCGGATGATGGATTCATTCCCTTAATCGCGAGCCAGACTTCCTCCTCAGTGAACGGAGCTGTGAGAGTCGCATTCTCCGAGTCCGAGATGCACTGCGAGCCCACCCAGAAGTTGAAGGAAATATGCCCTAGAGGCAATAATAAAGTTATTATTTATTTCCTTATATCATGATAAATGTTTATTATTCATGCTAGAATTGTATTAACCGGAAACATAATACATGTGTGAATACATAGACAATCAGAGTGTCACTAGTATGCCTCTGCTAGACTAGCTCGTTAATCAAAGATGGTTATGTTTCCTAACCATGGACAAAGAGTTGTTATTTGATTAACGGGATCACATCATTAGGTGAATGATCTGATTGACATGACCCATTCCATTAGCTTAGCACCCGATCGATTAGTATGTTGCTATTGCTTTCTTCATGACTTATACATGTTCCTATGACTATGATATTATGCAACTCCCGTTTACCGGAGGAACACTTTGTGTGCTACCAAATGTCGCAACGTAACTGGGTGATTATAAAGGTGCTCTACAGGTGTCTCCAAAGGTACATGTTGGGTTGGCGTATTTCGAGATTAGGATTTGTCACTCCGATTGTCGGAGAGGTATCTCTGGGCCCTCTCGGTAATACACATCACATAAGCCTTGCAAGCATTGCAACTAATGAGTTAGTTGTGAGATGATGTATTACGGAACGAGTAAATAGACTTGCCGGTAACGAGATTGAACTACGTATTGACGATCGAATCTCGGGCAAGTAACATACCGATGACAAAGGGAACAATGTATGTTGTTATGCGGTCTGACCGATAAAAGATCTTCGTAGAATATGTAGGAGCCAATATGAGCATCCAGGTTCCGCTATTGGTTATTGACCGGAGACATGTGTCGGTCATGTCTACATTGTTCTCAAACCCGTAGGGTCCGCACGCTTAAGGTTTCGATGACAGTTATATTATGAGTCTATGAGTTTTGATGTACCAAAGTTTGTTCGGTGTCCCGGATGTGATCACGGACATGACGAGGAGTCTCGAAATGGTCGAGACATAAAGATTGATATATTGGAAGCCTATATTTGGATATCGGAAGTGTTCCGGGTGAAATCGGGATTTTACCGGAGTACCGGGAGGTTACCGGAACCCCCCGGGAGGTATATGGGCCTTAGTGGGCCTTAGTGGAAGAGAGGAGAGGTGGCCAGGGCTGGGCCGCGCGCCCCTCCCCCCTAGTCCGAATAGGACAAGGAGAGGGGGCCGGCGCCCCCCTTCCTTCTCTTTCTCCTCTTCCCCCCCTCCCGAATCCTATTCCAACTAGGAAAGCGGGGGAATCCAACTCCCGGAGGGAGTAGGACTCCTCCTGGCGCGCACTCTCCTGGCCAGCCGCACCCCCCCTTAGATCATTTATATACGGAGGCAGGAGGCACCCCTAGACACACAAGTTGATCCACGTAATCATATTCTTAGCCGTGTGCGGTGCCCCCTTCCACCATAGTCCTCGATAATATTGTAGCAGTGCTTAGGCGAAGCCCTGCGACGGTAGTACATCAAGATCGTCACCACGCAGTCGTGCTGACGGAACTCTTCCCCGACACTTTGCTGGATCGGAGTCCGGGGATCGTCATCGAGCTGAACGTGTGCTAGAACTCGGAGGTGCCGTAGTTTCGGTGCTTGATCGGTCGGGCCGTGAAGACGTACAACTACATCAACCACGTTGTGCTAACGCTTCCGTTGTCGATCTACAAGGGTAAGTGGATTACACCCTCCCCTCTCATTGCTATGCATCACCATGATCTTGCGTGTGCGTAGGAATTTTTTTGAAATTACTACGTTACCCAACAGTGGTATCAGAGCCAGGTTTTATGTGTTGATGTTATTTGCACGAGTAGAACACAAGTGAGTTGTGGGCGATATAAGTCATACTGCTTACCAGCATGTCATACTTTGGTTCGGCGGTATTGTTGGATGAAGCGGCCCGGACCGACATTACGCGTACGCTTACGCGAGACCGGTTCTCCTGACGTGCTTTGCACAAAGGTGGCTAGCGGGTGACAGTTTCTCCAACTTTAGTTGAACCGAGTATGGCTACGCCCGGTCCTTGCGAAGGTTAAAACAGCACCAACTTGACAAACTATCGTTGTGGTTTTGATGCGTAGGTAAGATTGGTTCTTGCTTAAGCCCGTAGCAGCCACGTAAAACTTGCAACAACAAAGTAGAGGACGTCTAACTTGTTTTTGCAGGGCATGTTGTGATGTGATATGGTCAAGACATGATGCTAAATTTTATTGTATGTTATGATCATGTTTTGTAACCGAGTTATCGGCAACTGACAGGAGCCATATGGTTGTCGCTTTGTTGTATGCAATGCAATCGCACTGTAATGCTTTACTTTATCACTAAGCGGTAGCGATAGTCGTGGAAGCATAAGATTGGCGAGACGACAATGATGCTACGATGGAGATCAAGGTGTCGCGCCGATGACGATGGTGATCATGACGGTGCTTCGAAGATGGAGATCACAAGCACAAGATGATGATGGCCATATCATATCACTTATATTGATTGCATGTGATGTTTATCTTTTATGCATCTTATCTTGCTTTGGTTGACGGTAGCGTTATAAGATGATCTCTCACTAAATTATCAAGAATTGTTCTCCCTGAGTATGCACCATTGCGAAAGTTCTTCGTGCTGAGACACCACGTGATGATCGGGTGTGATAGGCTCTACGTTCAAATACAACGGGTGCAAAATAGTTGCACACGCGGAATACTCAGGTTATACTTGACGAGCCAAGCATATACAGATATGGCCTCGGAACACGGAGACCGAAAGGTCGAGCGTGAATCATATAGTAGATATGATCAACATAGTGATGTTCACCAATGAAGCTACTCCATCTCACGTGATGATCGGACATGGTTTAGTTGATTTGGATCACGTAATCACTTAGAGGATTAGAGGGATGTCTATCTAAGTGGGAGTTCTTTAAGTAATATGATTAATTGAACCTAAATTTATCATGAACTTAGTACCTGATAGTATCTTGCTTATTCATGTTTGATTGTAGATAGATGGCCCGTGCTGTTGTTCCGTTGAATTTTAATGCGTTCCTTGAGAAAGCAAAGTTGAAAGATGATGGTAGCAATTACACGGACTGGGTCCGTAACTTGAGGATTATCCTCATTGCTGCACAGAAGAATTACGTCCTAGAAGCACCGCTGGGTGCCAGGCCTACTGCTGGAGCAACACCTGATGTTATGAACGTCTGGCAGAGCAAAGCTGATGACTACTCGATAGTTCAGTGTACCATGCTTTACGGCTTAGAATCGGGACTTCAACGATGTTTTGAACGTCATGGAGCATATGAGATGTTCCAGGAGTTGAAGTTATTATTTCAAGCAAATGCCCGGATTGAGAGATATGAAGTCTCCAATAAGTTCTATAGCTGCAAGATGGAGGAGAACAGTTCAGTCAATGAACATATACTCAAAATGTCTAGGTATAATAATCACTTGATTCAATTGGGAGTTAATCTTCCAGATGATTGCATCATTGACAGAATTCTCCAATCACTGCCACCAAGCTACAAGAGCTTCGTGATGAACTATAATATGCAAGGGATGAATAAGACTATTCCCGAGCTCTTCACAATGCTGAAAGCTGCGGAGGTAGAAATCAAGAAGGAGCATCAAGTGTTGATGGTCAACAAGACCACTAGTTTCAAGAAAAAGGGCAAAGGGAAGAAGAAGGGGAACTTCAAAAAGAACAGCAAGCAAGTTGCTGCTCAAGAGAAGAAACCCAAACCTGGACCTAAGCCTGAAACTGAGTGCTTCTACTTCAAGCAGACTGGTCACTGGAAGCGGAACTGCCTCAAGTATTTGGCGGATAAGAAGGATGGCAAGGTGAACAAAGGTATATGTGATATACATGTTATTGATGTGTACCTTACTAATGCTCGCAGTAGCACCTGGGTATTTGATACTGGTTCTGTTGCTAATATTTGCAACTCGAAACAGGGACTACGGATTAAGCGAAGATTGGCTAAGGACGAGGTGACGATGCGCGTGGGAAATGGTTCCAAAGTCGATGTGATCGCAGTCGGCACACTACCTCTACATCTACCTTCGGGATTAATATTAGACCTAAATAATTGTTATTTGGTGCCAGCGTTAAGCATGAACATTATATCTGGATCTTGTTTGATGCGATACGGTTATTCATTTAAATCAGAGAATAATGGTTATTCTATTTACATGAATAATATCTTTTATGGTCATGCACCCTTAAAGAGTGGTCTATTCTTATTAAATCTCGATAGTAGTGACACACATATTCATAGTGTTGAAACCAAAAGATGCAGAGTTGATAATGATAGTGCTACTTATTTGTGGCACTGCCGTTTAGGTCATATCGGTATAAAGCGCATGAAAAAACTCCATACTTATGGGCTTTTGGAACCACTTGATTATGAATCACTTGGTAGTTGCGAACCGTGCCTTATGGGTAAGATGACAAAAACACCATTCTCCGGTACTATGGAGAGAGCAACAGATTTGTTAGAAATCATACATACAGATGTATGTGGTCCGATGAATGTTGAGGCTCGTGGCGGATATCGTTATTTTCTCACCTTCACAGATGACTTAAGCAGATATGGGTATATCTACTTAATGAAACACAAGTCTGAAACGTTTGAAAAGTTCAAAGAATTTTAGAGTGAAGTTCAAAATCATCGTAACAAGAAAATAAAATTCCTACGATTTGATCGTGGAGGAGAATATTTGAGTTACGAGTTTGGTGTACATTTGAAACAATGTGGAATAGTTTCGCAACTCATGCCACCCGGAACACCATAGCGTAATGGTGTGTCCGAATGTCGTAATCGTACTTTACTAGATATAGTACGATCTATGATGTCTCTTACTGATTTACCACTATTGTTTTGGGGATACGCTCTAGAGACGGTCGCATTCACGTTAAATAGGGCACCATCAAAATCTGTTGAGATGACGCCTTATGAACTGTGGTTTGGCAAGAAACCAAAGTTGTCGTTTCTGAAAGTTTGGGGCTGCGATGCTTATGTGAAAAAGCTTCAACCTGATAAGCTCGAAGCCAAATCGGAAAAATGTGTCTTCATAGGATATCCAAAGGAAACTATTGGATACACCTTCTATCACAGATCCGAAGGCAAGATTTTGTTGCTAAATTCAGAAACTTTCTAGAGAATGAGTTTCTCTCGAAAGAAGTGAGTGGGAGGAAAGTAGAACTTGACGAGGTAACTGTACCTACTCCCTTATTGGAAAGTAGTACATCACAGAAATCTGTTTCTGTGACACCTACACCAATTAGTGAGGAAGCTAATGATAATGATCATGAAACTTCAGAACAAGATACTACTGAACCTCGTAGATCAACCAGAGTGAGATCCGCGCCAGAGTGGTATGGTAATCCTGTTCTGGAAGTCATGCTACTAGATCATGATGAACCTACGAACTACGAAGAAGCGATGGTGAGCCCAAATTCCGCAAAATGGCTTGAAGCCATGAAATCTGAGATGGGATCCATGTATGAGAACAAAGTATGGACTTTGGTTGACTTGCCCAATGATCGGCAATCAATAAAGAATAAATGGATCTTCAAGAAGAAGACGGACACTGGCGGTAATATTACTGTCTACAAAGCTCAACTTGTCGCAAAAGGTTTTTGGCAAGTTCAAGGGATTGACTACGATGAGACCTTCTCGCCCGTAGCGATGCTTAAGTCTGTCCGAATCATGTTAGCAATTGCCGCATTTTTTGATTATGAAATTTGGCAGATGGATGTCAAAACTGCATTCCTGAATGGATTTCTGGAAGAAGAGTTGTATATGATGCAACCAGAAGGTTTTGTCGATTCCAAGGGAGCTAACAAAGTGTGCAAGCTCTAGCGATCCATTGCTGGACTAGTGCAAGCCTCTCAGAGTTGGAATAAATGCTTTGATAGTGTGATCAAAGCATTTGGTTTTATACAGACTTTTGGAGAAGCCTGTATTTACAAGAAAGTGAGTGGGAGCTCTGTAGCATTTCTGATATTATATGTGGATGACATATTACTAATTGGAAATGATATAGAATTTTTGGATAGCATAAAAGGATACTTGAATAAGAGTTTTTCAATGAAAGACCTCGGTGAAGCTGCTTACATATTAGGCATTAAGATCTATAGAGATAGATCAAGACGCTTAATTGGACTTTCACAAAGCACATACCTTGACAAAGTTTTGAAGAAGTTCAAAATGGATCAAGCAAAGAAAGGGTTCTTGCCTGTGTTACAAGGTGTGAAGTTGAGTCAGACTCAATGCCCGACCACTGCAGAAGATAGAGAGAAAATGAAAGATGTTCCCTATGCTTCAGCCATAGGCTCTATCATGTATGCAATGCTGTGTACCAGACCTGATGTGTGCCTTGCTATAAGTTTAGCAGGGAGGTACCAAAGTAATCCAGGAGTGGATCACTGGACAGCGGCCAAGAACATCCTGAAATACCTGAAAAGGACTAAGGATATGCTTCTCGTTTATGGAGGTGACAAAGAGCTAATCGTAAGTGGTTACGTCGATGCGAGCTTTGACACTGATCCGGACGATTCTTCACAAACCGGATACGTATTTACATTAAACGGTGGAGCTGTCAGTTGGTGCAGTTCTAAACAAAGCGTCGCGGCGGGATCTACGTGTGAAGCGGAATACATAGCTGCTTCGGAAGCAGCAAATGAAGGAGTCTGGATGAAGGAGTTCATATCCGATCTAGGTGTCATACCTAGTGCATGAGGTCCAATGAAAATCTTTTGTGACAATACTGGTGCAATTGCCTTGGCAAAGGAATCCAGATTTCACAAGAGAACCAAGCACATCAAGAGACGCTTCAATTCCATCCGAGATCTAGTCCAGGTGGGAGACATAGAGATTTGCAAGGTACATACGGATCTGAATATAGTAGACCCGTTGACTAAGCCTCTTCCACAAGCAAAACATGATCAGCACCAAGGCTCCATGGGTGTTAGAATCATTACTGTATAATCTAGATTATTGACTCTAGTGCAAGTGGGAGACTGAAGGAAATATGCCCTAGAGGCAATAATAAAGTTATTATTTATTTCCTTATATCATGATAAATGTTTATTATTCATGCTAGAATTGTATTAACCGGAAACATAATACATGTGTGAATACATAGACAATCAGAGTGTCACTAGTATGCCTCTACTAGACTAGCTCGTTAATCAAAGATGGTTATGTTTCCTAACCATGGACAAAGAGTTGTTATTTGATTAACGGGATCACATCATTAGGTGAATGATCTGATTGACATGACCCATTCCATTAGCTTAGCACCCGATCGTTTAGTATGTTGCTATTGCTTTCTTCATGACTTATACATGTTCCTATGACTATGAGATTATGCAACTCCCGTTTACCGGAGGAACACTTTGTGTGCTACCAAACGTCACAACATAACTGGGTGATTATAAAGGTGCTCTACAGGTGTCTCCAAAGGTACATGTTGGGTTGGCGTATTTTGAGATTAGGATTTGTCACTCCGATTGTCAGAGAGGTATCTCTGGGCCCTCTCGGTAATACACATCACATAAGCCTTGCAAGCATTGCAACTAATGAGTTAGTTGTGAGATGATGTATTACGGAACGAGTAAAGAGACTTGCCGGTAACAAGATTGAACTAGGTATTGAGATACCAACGATCGAATCTTGGGCAAGTAACATACCGATGACAAAGGGAACAACGTATGTTGTTATGCGGTCTGACCGATAAAAGATCTTCGTAGAATATGTAGGAGCCAATATGAGCATCCAGGTTCCGCTATTGGTTATTGACCGAAGACATGTCTCGGTCATGTCTACATTGTTCTCGAACCCGTAGGGTCCGCACGCTTAAGGTTTCGATGACAGTTATATTATGAGTTTATGAGTTTTGATGTACCGAAGTTTGTTCGGTGTCCCGGATGTGATCACGGACATGACGAGGAGTATCGAAATGGTCGAGACATAAAGATTGATATATTGGAAGCCTATATTTGGATATCGGAAGTGTTCCAGGTGAAATCGGGATTTTACCGGAGTACCGGGAGGTTACCGGAACCCCCCGGGAGGTATATGGGCCTTAGTGGGCCTTAGTGGAAGAGAGGAGAGGTGGCCAGGGCTGGGCCGCGCGCCCCTCCCCCCTAGTCCGAATAGGACAAGGAGAGGGGGCCGGCGCCCCCCTTCCTTCTCTCTCTCCTCTTTCCCCCCTCCCGAATCCTATTCCAACTAGGAAAGGGGGGGGGAATCATACTCCTGGAGGGAGTAGGACTCCTCCTGGCGCGCCCTCTCCTGGCCGGCCGCACCCCCCCCCTAGATCCTTTATATACGGAGGCAGGAGGCACCCCTAGACACACAAGTTGATCCATGTGATCATATTCTTAGCCGTGTGCGGTGCCCCCTTCCACCATAGTCCTCGATAATATTGTAGCGGTGCTTAGGCGAAGCCCTGCGACGGTAGTACATCAAGATCATCACCACGCCGTCGTGCTGACGGAACTCTTCCCCGAAACTTTGCTGGATCGGAGTCCGGGGATCGTCATCGAGCTGAACGTGTGCTAGAACTCGGAGGTGCCATAGTTTTGATGCTTGATCGGTCGGGCCGTGAAGACGTACGACTACATCAACCATGTTGTGCTAACGCTTCCGTTGTCGATCTACAAGGGTACGTAGATTACACTCTCCCCTCTCGTTGCTATGCATCACCATGATCTTGCGTGTTCGTAGGAATTTTTTTGAAATTACTACGTTACCCAACAGAAGTGGGGTGCAAGAGCCATGCCCCCACGAGAGGGCGGAGAAAAGGGATTTATAGAAGCCATCATCATGAGAGAAGATCTCGTCCGGGCGCTGCAGCAGGGCCTCCCCATCCCACAGGAAGGAGATGGTATTACGCCACCGACAACCATTGGCGATTGCCTGGAAGTAGGCGGTGTTAGCATCCCCCTTGAGAACCCACTTTTGGGTTCCCCGAAGGCGCCAATAGGCCTCCTCGTCTGTGTAGATGACCATAAGCTGGTCCTCAAGGTCGTAACACTGCATCCACTCATCAGGAGAAAGGCCCACCGAGTCTGCCCTAAGGTCCAGTGCTTGGATGGAGGCCAGAAGGGCCTTCTTGCAGTCCCGAAGATCCCGCCCAAGGTTTGCACCCCATCCCTTCATGAACTGGCGGGAGTGCTTGGCGCAAAAGTGTCAATCGTCCACCGCAGAGATGGACCCGTGAGGGGCGAGGCGGGCCTCCAGCCACCGTACGTGCACGGCCTCCGTGAAACCGTTCTGGTTAAGCCAGAACGTCTCGAATCGGAATCTAGGGGCGGTGGGGCGACGTTCATCCTGAGAAGATAGAAGCAGGGGAACGTGGTCCAAGCTAATACGAGTTATGGTGCAGAGGGAAGCAAGGGGGCACCGCAACTCCCACTCAGGAGAGACCAAGACCTGATCCAACACGGAGCGGGTCGGGTCAGCCTGGCGTTGGTCCAGGTGAACCTGGCACCAATCCTATCTAATTCCCGCAGACCGAGGTCGGCAATGCAATCATTGAACATCTGCATCCGCGGGAAGTTGACTAGATCGTTGTTCTTGTCCTCCGCAAACCGGAGGAGGCTGGAGTCTCCACCCACAATGACCGGAGGGCGGGCCGCCGACACCTTATTCTTGAGCTCCTCAAGGAAGGCCACCGATCGGCGGTGGTCGGCAGGGCCATAGACTATGATGATCTCCCATTTGAAGTTCAGAGCCCTCTCGTAAATCTCCATGCTCACAAAGAACTCACCCCTATCCATACCACCAACCTCAAAGGTGGCATCCTTGATACCTAACAGGATGCCACCTGAGTGCCCGGCAATCCCACTAGAAGGGAGCCAATGCCAGGCAAACAGGTGAGTGCTTAGACGCTCAAGCTTGGACAAGGTGAACTCAGATCACATGGTCTCTTGGATTGCTACAATGTCTATTCGCTTCTCGCGCATGTACTCGATGAGTTGGCGGCGCCGACCATCCTGGCCGAACCCGCAGATGTTCCAGAATAGGGTCCGCATTAAGCCGCCATTGAGGGTCTGCTTGACCCCAGGACACGGGAGGCGCTTTGCGCGGGAAGAGCGGCATTGCCGGATCGGGTTCGGCCACGGATCTCCTGGGGAGCAAGCGTGGCCTGACGGGTCGGATGGGCGGTCGGGAGGGGACCGCTGGCCTCAGAGGAGGGTGTGACCAAGCGGACACGTGCCTTGGCCAAACGGCCATCAAGGACTTCCCTCGCTTGGATAGCGGCGATCTGTACTAGAGGGGGGCACTTCCCCGCTAAAAACTATATCGGAGTCGGCCGCGACTTTGGCTAAATGACCGAGAGATATCGACTCCAAAGCAGAGAATGAACATGTAGAGGAACTTGCTGGAATGACTGGGATACCTGGCTCGACGTTGCGTGCCGCGGCCCGGAGCTCTGCCCGCTCGAAAATGGGCAGAGCGGGGCTGCCAGCAGGCCGAGAGGCGTTGATACGGGCACTGCACCATGAGGACATCACCGGAGTCGATGTTGAGCGGCCCCGCTTGGCGTAGGCCGTAGACCGCGGCGGGTGGGGAGGGGCCACAAGAGGAGTCGCCAGGGCAGTGGCCACCACACACCCAAACGCCTCAAGGGGGTGGGGTGGCGAGAAGGCGGGGCAGGGTTGGCGGGGATGCGCCCACCAGCACCTCGTCTAGGGTGGCCTGTTCCAGCGGCGCCTGATGAAGCAGAGGAGTGGCCTGCGGGTTGGATGGTGGTGGGGACAGGGCCTTGGCGAGATGCGCCAAGGGAGTCGTGGGCGGAGGCGACGATGCCAGCGCGTCGAGGGCCGCGGGAGTCGGCGAGGGTCCCGAGACGCAGAGGAGTCAAGGGAGTGACGTGGCCGGCTGGACAGGGGGGAGTCCATGATAGGCGATGCGGCCGGCTGGACAAAGGGGGAGGGCACTAGTTGAGCGCCCGGCGAGTGCAGAGAGGAAGCCAGGATGACCACGAGCCCCACACTGGACGTATCGCTGGCCTCAGTCTCCCGGGTGGGGCGACGGAGGGGGCGGGAGCAGCCCCTTCGGCGGCACAGCGAGGGATCGCCCGACCTGCCGCCCGCTCTGGGTCGAGGAAGAAGGCGGGGGGAGCGGCGAGGGAGAGCGGGAGGGGCTGTCCTCCGACCCGTCCTCATCATCCGAGCGGTCGGGGCGGGGGTGGTGGCGCCCGTGGTAGTCGTCCTAAGGACCCGGGTTGCCACCGGGGGGCGTCGTCGGTGAAGCGGGGACGCCCCGCATGGTTGGGCGGCTCGGGGGCAATGCGAAGGTCGAACCCTTGGTCGTTGAAGAAGAGCCGAACGGTGGCACGAAGCTTGGAGGAGTCGAGGCATTTGACCTTGACCCGGACCTCCTCCTCCGTGCGAAGGGAGAGCTCATCGACCACGATCACCTTGCCCAGGATCCGGGACATCTGATGAATGACTCGCTCAGACCTCACAATGTCTGGGATCCCGGCAATAAGGATCCATGTCGTGTCGAGGACGGCCACTGCCTTCGGGTCGAGGATCGGCTCAGAGATGTCGAGGACGAGCTTGTTGAGGGCAAGGGTGATCTGGTCGCTGCGAGTGGCATAGCCGTGGCTGAGAGTGTCAAGGAAGACCACAGAGAACTCGGTGCCAGAGACAGGAGTGACCGCCCACTCCCACTAACGACGGTACAGGTGGTTGAGCTCCGCCTCAATCATCTCGGGGGAAGCCACATCATAAATCACTGTGACCACCGCCTGGAGGGAAGAGGTGGGGGGCGAGTCGTCGGGTACATAATGTGGAAGAACCCCAACCCCTCGATCCCATGCCCATACACTACGAGTGGTTATAGGGGCTCCCCCAATAAATTTATTGGGGTTTCCATGTTTTTTTGCTTTTACAGATCACTAAAAATACCATCACTAGTACTTAGCTTGGCATATGAGCTCAACATATCGGTGGCTACTCTCCCCCTCTCTCATGTGCACGAAAGACAATGACCGAGCTCCGAGCGGTACAACGTGATCGGCTTGCACTGAAGTGGGGCAGGGGGCGCGTAGGCGGTGCGGTAATCAATGATGCAGGCGGGGCATGGCGTCTCGGTGATCAATGACATAGACGGGGTGAGTTTCCTATTTGTTCATTCCCGCCAACATGTATGGGGTTATAAGAAAATATGCACCCCCGCTTTATAAAAGGGAATTTTGGGTGTTTTTTTTGGTGATCACCATTTTTTGGGGGGGAAAAGAGGATTTGTTGAAGTATTAGGACATCTATAGCCCATCTCCATAAGTCAAATTTAGTCCAAAATTTTGTATTTCGGGGGAATTAAGCTAATTATAAGTCATCCCAAAAACATCAATTCCCCCAAACTTTAACTTTTCAATCCCCATATCCCAGCCACCTAACCCATATTTGCTCTAGTAGCACCACATCTCAGTAAATTTGGGCTAGCGGCCGACCTCCCTCTTGGCATCGACCACCTCGCCCCACCACCACTGGCCCCCCATGGTAGAACTAGCCCATGCCCCACCAGTAGAGCTGCTGCCCTCTCCTGCACCTTCTCCTCACTTGCTGACACCAAAATCATCATTTTCGCCACGTCATGGAGCTTGTCCCCGTCGATCTCCAATTTTTCCGAGAATCAAACCTTCCGACCTCAGAGATGGCATACGAGGCTCACTTGTGAGCCCCCGATAGTCGACGGCTTTGGAACCGACCGATTTGACTATTGTCGCAGCCCCCGTCGCCGACCATACATCCTGGCTGCGTGAGTCACCTCCATACCCAAGAACCACCTTTGTAGCCTACTACACACATGCGATGGTGTCTTAACTTTTTGTTCGGTCCTAGCCAAACCTCTACCACTGACCAATGTCGCTTCGGCCACCGCCATCCACATGGTGTTTGATAAATTGCCCAAACCATATATTTGCATTTTTATTCTTTCTCATCCAGTACGGTCTCGAATTGATCGTGAAATGCTCTAGTGTGTAGATGAAGAGGTTGTGGGAGATGTACTTCACTGATTTTTCGCCAGAGGAGGAAAAATAAGAAGATGATGATGTCGAGTAGCGGCCTATCATTCAAGAGGAAGATTTTAGGAGACTAAGGCATGGTTCTCAGATTCGTTGCATAGGGATTCTTGGAGATAGGATTAGGGGTCATGCTGATGTAGTGAGGTACTCCCTATGTAAAGTAATGTAAAACCTTTTAGATCACTACTTTAGTATCTCTCGAACACAATTGAAAGAGTTGTGGAGATGTACGCTAGGGAGTATTAGTTAGCGCTCAATGCAACATATCCCCCCAAGTACTTAAAGTGAAGATTTCAGATGCCCCGTATCTCTTCAACACCATTGCAAGAGTTGTGGAGAAGCACGATCCTTGGTTTCAACTGAATTTCGTGGGAGAATCAATGGAAACTCCAGTATTGAAGATTACAATGGTCGTGCAGGTGCTTGCATGTGGATGTTCGGCCGACGCTGTCAATGACTATGTGCGCATTGGTGAAGATATCATCCTCGAGTGTGTGGACAAATTTACTATAACACCCCGGTAGATCATCTATAGTAATCACACACTAATGGTGCCATGTCATCGCTATTAATTTACTAAACCTCACTTTGGTCCAAACCAAGTTCAAATTCAAAATTTAAAATAAAGTCAAAATAAAAATTATTCAAATAAATAAACAGAAGTGTTCATATTATTGAAAATATTCACTAACTGTTTTATATGAAGAAACCAACATTATTTAAGTTGTTAAAATGCCCCTAGAAATTAAACAGTGGGCCAGCAGCCATTTTAACCGACCTTTTCATTTTCTAAAAAAATAGTTAAACAATTCCAAATGATTTGGAACTTTTGTGCACCCTCAAAATATTGCAATGTATTTATGTGGCAAGTTTCACATTTTTACAAAATCATTTGCTATCAAGAGAAAATGCAAAACAGAGAAAGAAATGCCAGAGAAAGAAAAAGGAAAAGGGGATCTAACCCACTGTACCACCGGGCCTCTAGTGACTACAGGGTGGCCTGGCCCCTTTGTGCTGGCCTTTCCCTAACCTCTCGTGAGAGGCAAGGAGGCCAGGGCGTGCACGCCGTCCATCGGCCGGATGGCGCACTGTCGAGCATCCGCGGTTCCCCCTCGCAGATAAGGGCAACCCTTCCTTGTCCCTCTCTCTCCCAATAACCCTAGTCTCCAAACCCCCCTCTCCCTCGCTCATATTCGACGACCTGGAAGACGCCGAGAGCCCGCGGTCGTCGTCATCGTCGTCGATCCCGTGGCCACCGGCCTCCCTTCGTCGCGTCAAGACGTCCAGGAGCTTCGCCATCGTCGTCTCTGTCGCCCTCGCCAATCGGTTCGAGCTCGGACGGCCTGCTGCCTCGCCATCGCGCGGTCTTCTCCGCCACGGCCGCCGCATCTCGTCGACGAGCGGGACGCGTCCGGCCACCTCCGCGCCTTTCGACCATGTCCACGAACCCCCCTTGTGAGCTCCTCCTCCGACCCCCCTGCTTTGCCCCCTCGATCCGCTCCGTTAGCCACCGCTCCCGTGCTTGCCTTAGGCTCTGTTCGGCAACTCTCCGCTCCACGGCTTAGCTCCTGGAGCGGCCGGAGCGGAGCGACGCCGTAGCCTATTTTTCTGGAGTCGTCAAAAGGGTGCTCCGTCGGCTCCCGTATTTTGAGGAGCTGGATGACTGCCGAACACGCTCTTAGTCGCCATGGATGCGCCGCAGTCCCGTGTACGTGCTGCTTCTGTTGCGTGCCGCTCATGCTTCCACCGCTGCTCGTCGTTGCTGCCGCTGGTTCCGGCAGCGCTTGCGTTCCCTGCCGCGCCCTCGCTGCCCCGAGGCCACCCCTGCGCGCGCCCGTCCGCCCGTTGCTGCTCGCACCCGCCTGCGCTGCCGCTGCCGCTGCTGGTTGTCACCGCTGCTCGCTGCGCCTGCGCTACTCCTGCTGCCGTTAGCTGCTTCTCTTAGCTGCTACTTGCTACTGCGCCTGACTGCCGCCGCTGCCACAACTCGCCGCCGTCGCTGCTGCCACAACTCGCCGCCGTCGCTGCTCCGGCGCTGGCCTCGGCTGTGACTGTGGGCAGGGTCGAGCGTGTGTGTGTGTGTGTGTGTGTGTGTGTGTGTGTGTGTCGTGTGTGTTGTGTGTGTGAGTGCGCTCTGCGTGTGCGTACGTGTGTGTTAGGGCCAACCCTGTTAGTGCTAGTTTAGATTAGTAGGAAGGAGTAGTCTATGTATAGATGACATGTGCACGTTAATTTAACTTCCACCATTTTTAATTTAACCATCAATTAGTTTATGTGCCAATGACATGTGGGTCACACCTACCCTTTTTGACTAGTAATTTTGACTTGGTCAATTCGGACTTCATTTAAATACAAATTTTTCAGAAATTCCAGAAAGTCGTTAAAACTTTTAAAAATCATAGAAAATAATCCGTAACTCGGATGAAAATGTTTTCTACATGAAAGTTGCTCAGAACGACGAGACAAATCCGACTGCGTAGTCCGTTCGTCCGCCACACGTCCCTAGCATAGCGAACATTGAATCTTTCCCCTCCAGTTCATTTGTCCGAAAATGTCTAACCCCAGGAAAACATTCCCGGATGTCCCCCTTCGCCGGTTTTGTGTAGCACTATGTTAGAACACCCCTAGGACCGCTTATCATCATGTTATGCATTTGTGTGCCTTGTATTTATTGTTTTTCCCCCCTCTTCTCCTCCGGTAGACCCCAAGACCGCTGATGATGCTGTTGTGATCGACTACGTCGACGACGACTCTTCTTCCCTTTCAGCGGAGCTTCCAGGCAAGCCCCTCCTTTGATCATCCCAATATCGCCCATTCCATTCTCTCATGCTTGCATTAGATTTTGCTACTTTAATTGATTGCTCCTATTCTGATGCATAGCCTGCTTTTGTACCTGCTTTGACATACCTGTTTATTCTGAACTGCTTAGTATAGGTTGGTTAGAGATCCATCGGTGACCCCCACCTTGTCCCAGTTGCCCCGCTTTATGTTCGACTCGATCAACGTGATCGACGTCTAGACCCCGACACCGCACATCACCCCCCCCCCCCTTAGTTGTACGACTCTGCAGAGTTACTATCGAGTGCCGAGGGTGATACATTATCAACACTTCTGATGTTAACCCTGTAGTGTAGCTATTCAGTCGTGGTCATCGAGGGTGATTCCTCCTTGACCACTCCCGATAATGACTCTGTTGGGCAACCCCTCATGTGTGGACTAACTAGGGTGATTCCTCCAAGTCCACCTTGATAGTTACATCGAGTGGGAATCCATCGAGGGTGATTCCTCAAGTTCCCCCTTGCTATTTCAGACACATGGTTACTTTGACTTACCACAAAGCCATGATGACATCGGGTCGGCCCCGAGGGGTACCCGCGAGTGATGTGAAGTCGGGTTGATCTGGAGGATATCCGCAAGTTTTCCACGCGGTGCGGTCGGGCATTCTTAGCCCTTGCCGCAAGTCCGTGAGACGGGGCGACGAGACCACATATCTTGGATCATTAATCGTTACCGCACTATCAAGACACCAACGGTTTGGATATTTGATCCGAGTAGGCCTCTGGCCTTTTTCGCACTAACAACCACGCGGGAATAAGTATGGGCACTCTTCGTCGTATGTATCAGCTGAAAGCTCAATGGATGTCAGCAATGGAGCGGCGCGCGCCGGGTTGGACTAGAACACCTCGCCTTGTATAAGGGAGGCTAGATCTGTTCACCGGCCGCGTACGCAACGTGCAGGAGTGCAAAGGGCGATGGGCCCAAGACCCCTGTGCGCTTAGGATGTAGACCGGCGTGCTGGTCTCTTTGATGAGCCTAGGTAGGACTGTGGTGTGTTGATCAACCGAGGGCGGTCATGACCTGATGGTGTGTCCGGCCGGAGTTGATCGAGCGTGTTGGGTAAGTTGGTGCACCCCTGCAGGGAAGTATTCTATCTATTCGAATAGTCGTCTTCACGGTAAGAGCATCTCCAACAGCCGCACTACGCGCCACGCGCTAAAAACTACTTTGCTGCGCGCCCTTCGCCTGGTTTTGCACGGCCGGCAGCGCTGGCTCCAAAAGCCGCGCCAAAATGCAACGCGCGCGCCGCTCCAGCAGCCGCGCTAAAACGCAGCACGCGCTATCGCACGCACATAGAAAAAAAATCCTCGTGCCTTTTCCAATAGATATTTTACATTCATAGATAAACGATACATAAATATTTTACATAGTTTCAAAGCATAGATAGATAACTACGGTGCAACGACATAAAAAAACTACTAGATAGTGCAACTAGATAAAACTACAACCTACTCCCAGTCATCATCATCATTGTCATCGTCATCCTCGCTCGTCTGGTCCGAGGTATCGAGCCACATGTCGTCCCAACGAGGATCATTATTCGTAAAGATCGACTGCCCAGCATTTTCAACGATATCGCATTGCGATAACGCCAGGGCCTTCCGCCGACGCCTGTCCAACTGTTCCTCGCGGCACTTTTCCGTCTGCTTCGCCCAGTAGGCTTGCTCGTCGACGACGTCCTCTGATAACTCACAAGTATAGGGGATCGCAACAGCTTTCGAGGGTAGAGTATTCAACCCAAATTTATTGATTCGACACAAGGGGAGTCAAAGAATATTCTCAAGTATTAGCAACTGAGTTGTCAATTCAACCACACCTGAAAACTTAGTATCTGCAGCAAAGTGTTTAGTAGCACAATAATATGATAGTGGTGGTAGCGGCAACAAAAATAAAGACAGCAAAAGTAATGTTTTTGGTATTTTGTAGTGATTGTAACAGTAGCAGCGGGAAAATAAATAAGCGGGAACCAGTATATGGAAATCTCGTAGGCACCGGATCAGTGATGGATAATTATGCCGGATGCGGTTCATCATGTAACAGTCATAACATAGGGTGACACAGAACTAGCTCCAATTCATCAATGTAATGTAGACATGTATTCCGTATATAGTCATACATGCTTATAGAAAAGAACTTGCATGACATCTTTTGTCCTACCCTCCCGTGGCAGCGGGGTCCTATTGGAAAGTAAGGGATATTAAGGTTGTAACACCCCGGATATGATTTACCCAATATGTATTCCAACTCTTGCCGATTCCGGCGTTAAGTTATTTTATTTTCTCGGGTTCGGGTTTTTGTCTCCGTGAGTTGTTGTTGTTGTCATGCATCTCATATCATGTCATCATGTGCATTGCATTTGCATATGTGTTCATCTCATGCATTCGAGCATTTTCGCCGTTGTCCGTTTTGCATTCCGGCACTTTGTTCTCCTCCGGTGGCCATTTCTACCTTTCTTTCGTGTGTGGGGGTTAAACATTTCCGGATTGGACCGAGACTTGCCAAGCGGCCTTGGTTTACTACCGGTAGACCGCCTGTCAAGTTTCGTACCATTTGGACTTCGTTTGATACTCCAACGGTTAACCGAGGGACCGAAAAGGCCTCGTGTGTGTTGCAGCCCAATACCCCTCCAATTTGGCCCAAAACCCACCAAAACCCTCTCCATCATCTAGAGCGTTCGATCACGATCACGTGGCCGAAAACCGCACCTCATTTGGACACTCCTAGCTCCCTCTACCTCTATATAAAGACCACCCTTTCGGAATTTCGGATCTTCCCCGTCCAAACCCTAAAAAAAATCGTCTCCGCCACCACCGGACACGTCCGGACGGCGCCGGACGCGTCCGCCACCCGCCGCCGCCAATCCTACGCTGCCACGTGTCCCGGGGACCGCATCACCGCGCCGCCACCGACGCGGGCCCGCAAGGCCCGTGCGGGGCCCTCCCCGGCCCGGCAGCGCCGCCCGCCTGCCGCCCTCACCGCGCCGCCCGCGCCTTCGTCTTCTCCGGCCGCAGTGCCGCCCCGCGCCGCCACCGGCCTCCGCCCCGGCGACCTCGCTCCGGGCCGGCCTCCCTCGCTCCGGCCACCCTCGTCCACTCCGGCGCTGTTCCCCCGGCGAACATCGTTTGGCGCGCTTGCTCGATCTGGATCCGGATCCGGGTGAACAGTAACCCTAGATCCGGAGGGTATATTTTCTCCAAGTCCCCAGTTTCTCAGATTTTTGGCAAACTTTGACGTATCGTATCTCCGCATCCGTAGCTCTGTTTTGGGCATATAGCATATCAAAATGTTCGCCTCAGAGAGCACATCATTTAATCTCATTGCATCATTTTCATTTGAGTTCATTTTGATGCCCGAAATGCTGTTGGAAATATGCTAGTTGAGATAATTATCAGATCTGCTACTCCATTTAGATATTTGTCATTTTTGCCATGATTATTGTGTGCATGTTATGACCATGAGCTCTACATATGTTTTCTTATAGGTTTTGCCATCTTTCTAGTGGTGCCATCCATGTATTTTTGTGATCTGTGTGGTGACTAGCACAAGCTTGCAAAGTGGTGCACTTGTTAATGCTGATTTCAGGGACTTAGCATTTCCACTAAGTCCTCGGTCTGTTTATCTCATTATGCCATATGTTCATGTTGTTTCCTAGTGATTTGTGCCTCTTTTGAGGATGATCAGTAAGGATGTTTTGTTAATCTTGTAGTGCTCTATCCATCCATGTCTTTGTTTGCAATTATGGAGCACCCTAGCTTGATTCAATCGAGCTCTACTTTTGTCATTTCGTGAATCTGGGCAGATTGTCTACTTGTTAGCGATTTTGCCGAGGATGTTGTAGTTGATCCCTGCATGCTATGTTATTGTTCTTGCCATGTATAGCTTGCATAATGTGTATTCTTGATGGGTGTATGCTTGGATTGTCATGACATGCTCTGTAGTGAGTGCATCGAGCTCGTAAACATGCCTACTTGATATCTGTTTTTGCATGCTCCAGTTTTCACTAAGTCTAAGAACTGATTATGTTTTTGCCATGTTCACATACTTGCAAATGTATTTTCTGATCCCTTTTGGCTCAATGTCACTAAGGGACTTTTGTTAAGATCTTTGAGTAGCTCCATGCCATGCTTTACTTTGCCATGTTCAGGTCCTGTAGCATATAGTTTGTTGCTCCAAAGAGTGCTATCTGATCTGAAATTCCAGACAAGTGTTAATTTCACTAAGTCTGAAATCTGTTTGCCAAATGCATTTTTGCCATGCTTGTTTGAACCTGTTAATGGATGAATTGGTCGTAGCTCAGTGCTAGTCTTTTGTTAAGAATCATGAATGGATCCATGCCATGCATTTTGATGCCATGTTTGGGTGCTGTAGCATGTTCATCTTGTTACATTTAGTTGGCTACTTGCTGTAAATCGCAGAACGTGGCCATATTTGATTTGCTTGCCATTTTCAAACCGTGACTCCGATTCCGGCGTTCTTTATATCGTTTTCAAGCGATTTCATCTCATCTTTACAGTGGCACACTTGGATTTCCAAGTTGAGGCCAGGTTCATGCATCTCTTGTCAAATCTTGCATATGCATCCCGCATCGCATCCCGCATAGCATACCATGTTTGCATCATGTTGTTTGAGTTGTGCACGTGGTTGATTGCGCTCCTTTTGCTTGTTTGCCTTGTTTGGGTAGAGCCGGGAGACGAGTTCGCTAACGAGGAGCCCGTTGAGTTTGCTTTCGAGGATCCAGTCAACTCTGACAACGTTGCAGGCAAGATGATCATACCCTCGAAATCACTTCTATCTTTGCTTTGCTAGATGCTCGCTCTTTTGCTATGCCTATGCTACGATGCCTACCACTTGCGTATCATGCCTCCTAAATTGCCATGTTAAACCTCTAACCCACCATGTCCTAGCAAACCGTTGATTGGCTATGTTACCGCTTTGCTCAGCCCCTCTTATAGCGTTGCTAGTTGCAGGTGAAGATTGGAGACCGTTCCTTGGTGGAACACTATTTACTTGTTGGGATATCATTATATTGCCATGTTATCTTAATGCATCTATATACTTGGTAAAGGGTGGAAGGCTCGGCCTCTCGCCTAGTGTTTTGTTCCACTCTTGCCGCCCTAGTTTCCGTCATATCGGTGTTATGTTCCCGGATTTTGCGTTCCTTACGCGGTTGGGTGATAATGGGAACCCCTTGATAGTTCGCCTTGAATAAAGCTTTTCTAGCAATGCCCAACCTTGGTTTTACCTTTTGCCACCTAGCCTCTTTTTCCCTTGGGTTTCCGGAGCCCGAGGGTCATCTTATTTTAAACCCCCCGGGCCAGTGCTCCTCTGAGTGTTGGTCCAACCGAGCGATGTCTGGGGCTACCAGGGGCAACTCTGGGCTGGCCTACCCGACGTCTTGCTCATCCGGTGTGTCCTGAGAATGAGATATGTGCAGCTACTATCGGGATTTGTCGGCACATCTGGGTGGTGTTGCTGGATTTGTTTTAACTTGTCGAAGTGTCTTGTAGAACTGGGATACCGAGCCTGATCGGAATGTCTCGGGAGAAGGTCTATTCCTTCGTTGACCGTGAGAGCTTGTCATGGGCTAAGTTGGGACTCCCCTGCAGGGATTGAACTTTCGAAAGTCGTGCCCGCGGTTATGGGCAGATGGGAATTTGTTAATGTCCGGTTGTAGATAACTCGAACCTTAACTTAATTAAAATGAATCAACTGTGTGAGTTACTGTGATGGTCTCTTCTCGGCGGAGTCCAGGAAGTGAACACGGTGTTGGAGTAATGCTTGCCACAGGTTGTTCTCTAGTTGTTCGTTCGCGCTTTGCTATCTCTTCTCGCTCTCTTTTGCGAATAGGTTAGCCACCATACATGCTAGTCGCTTGCTGCAGCTCCACATATATTACCTTGCCTTTCCTATAAGCTTAAATAGTCTTGATCGCGAGGGTGCGAGATTGCTGAGTCCCTGTGGCTCACAGTTTACTTCCAAACCAGATGCAGGGCCAGACGACTCCGTTCCAGATGACGCATTAGAGCTCAAGTGGGAGTTCGACGAGGACTCACGCCGTTACTATGTTTCTTTCCCTGATGATCAGTAGTGGTGCCCAGTCGGGGTGATTGGGACCGTGTCGCATGTTGGGTTTATCTTTTATTTTGGCACCGTAGTCGGGCCATGAGTGATTGGTTGATGTAATGCTATTTATGTACTTTGTGTGATGTGGCGAGTGTAAGCCAACTATGTTACGTATCCCCTTATTATGTATTACATGGATGTTGTGATGATTGCCTAACTTGCGACATTGCTTTCAATGCGGTTATGCCTCTAAGTCGTGCCTCGACACGTAGGAGATATAGCCGCATCGAGGGAGTTACAAAGGCCTCCTTTTAATAGAGAACCGGAACAAAGCATTAGCACATAGTGAATGCATGAACTCCTCAAACTATGGTCATCACCGGGAGTGGTCCCGATTATTGTCACTTCGGGGTTGCCGGATCATAACACATAGTAGGTGACTATAGACTTGCAAGATAGGATCAAGAACTCACATATATTCATGGAAACATAATAGGTTCAGATCTGAAATCATGGCACTCGGGCCCTAGTGACAAGCATTAAGCATAGCAAAGTCATAGCAACATCAATCTCAAAACATAATGGATACTAGGGATCAAACACTAACAAAACTAACTCTATTACATGATAAATCTCATCCAACCCATCACCGTCCAGCAAGCCTACGGTGGAATTACTCACGCACAGCGATGAGCATCATGAAATTGGTGATGGAGGATGGTTAATGATGACGACAATGACGAATCCCCCTCTCCGGAGCCCCGAACGGACTCCAGATCAGCCCTCCCGAGAGGTTTTAGGGCTTGGCGGCGGCTCCGTATTGTAAAACGCGATCATTTCTTCTCTTTGATTTTTCTCTCTCCGAAAGCAAATATATAGAGTTGGAGTTGGCGTTGGAGGGCATCCTGGGGGCCCACAAGGTAGGGGGCGCGCCCTAGGGGGCGCCCCCCACCCTCGTGAGAAGGGTGTGGGCCCCTGGTCTTCATCTTTGGCGAGGATTTTTTATTATTTTTTCTAAGATGTTCCGTGGAGTTTCAGGTCATTCCGAGAATATTTGTTTTCTGCACATAAAACAACACCATGACAATTCTGCTGAAAACAGCGTCAGTCCGGGTTAGTTCCATTCAAATCATACAAGTTAGAGTCCAAAACAAGGGCAAAAGTGTTTGGAAAAATAGATACGACGGAGACGTATCAACTCCCCCAAGCTTAAACCCTTGCTTGTCCTCAAGCAATTCAGTTGATAAACTGAAAGAAAGAAAGAAAAAAATTTACAAACTCTTTTGCTCTTGTTGTTGTAACTATGTCAAGCCAGCATTCAAGTTTTCAGCATAGATCATAACTAACCATATTTGCAATAATTCTCATGTCTCATAATTACTCATATCAATAGAATAATCAACTAGCAAGTCATAATAATAAATCTCAGATGACAACACTTTCTCAAAACAATCATAATATGATATAACAAGATGGTATCTCGCTAGCCCTTTCTGAGACCGCAAAACATAAATGCAGAGCACCTTTAAAGATCAAGGATTGACTAGACATTGTAATTCATGGTAAAAGATATCCAATCATAGTCATACCCAATATAAATTAACAGTGATGAATGCAAATAACAGTTGTGTTGGGGAACGTAGCAGAAATTCAAAATTTTCCTACGTGTCACCAAGATCTATCTATGGAGAGACCAGCAACGAGTAGAAAGAGAGTGCATCTACATACCCTTGTAGATCGCTAAGCGGAAGCGTTCAAGTGAACGGGGTTGATGGAGTCGTACTCGTCGTGATTCAAATCACCGATGATCAAGTGCCGAACGCACGGCACCTCCGCGTTCAACACACATACAGCCCGGTGACGTCTCCCAAGCCTTGATCCAGCAAGGAGAGAGGGAGAGGTTGAGGAAGACTCCATCCAGCAGCAGCACAACGGCGTGGTGGTGGTGGAGGAGCGTGGCAATCCTGCAGGGCTTCGCCAAGCACCGCGGGAGAGGAGGAGTACTTGTGAGAGGGGGAGGGTTGCGCCAGAACTTTGTGTATAGCTCCCATGCGCCTCCCCACTATATATAGGGGTGGAGGGGCTGGTTTCTTGCCCTCCAAGTCCATTGGGGCGTTGGCCAAGGTGGGAGGAAAGAAATCTCATTATTTCCTTCCCCACCGATTGTTATCCCCCCTTTTTAGGGATCTTGATCTTATCCCTTCGGGATATGATCTTATTCCTTCTAAGGGGGGATCTTGGTGCGCCTTGACCAGGGGTGTGGGGCCTTTCCCCCACTACCCACGTCCATGTGGGTCCCCCCATGCAGGTGGGCCCCACTCCGGAACCTTCTAGAACCTTCCCGGTACAATACCGAAAAATCCCGAACATTTTCCGGTGGCCAAAATAGGACTTCCCATATATAAATCTTTACCTCCGGACCATTCTGGAACTCCTCGTGACATCCGGGATCTCATCCGGGACTCCGAACAACATTTGGTAACCACATACAAACTTCCTTTATAACCCTAGCGTCATCGAACCTTAAGTGTGTAGACCCTACGGGTTCGGGAGACATGTAGACATGACCGAGACGTTCTCCGGTCAATAACCAACAGCGGGATCTGGATACCCATGATGGCTCCCACATGTTCCACGATGATCTCATCGGATGAACCACGATGTCAAGGACTTAATCAATCCCGTATTCAATTCCCTTTGTCTATCGGTATGTTACTTGCCCGAGATTCGATCGTCGGTATCCAATACCTTGTTCAATCTCGTTACCGGCAAGTCACTTTACTCGTTCCGTAACACATCATCGCGTGATCAACTCCTTGGTCACATTGCGCATATGATGATGTCCTACCGAGTGGGCCCAGAGATACCTCTCCGTTTACACGGAGTGACAAATCCCAGTCTCGATCCGCATAAAACAATAGATACTTTCGGAGATACCTGTAGTGCACCTTTATAGTCACCCAGTTACGTTGTGACGTTTGATACACCCAAAGCACTCCTACGGTATCCAGGAGTTACATGCTCTCATGGTCGAAGGAAGAGATACTTGACATTGGCAAAGCTCTAGCAAATGAACTACACGATCTTTTGTGCTAGTCTTAGGATTGGGTCTTGTCCATCACATCATTCTCCTAATGATGTGATCCCGTTATCAACGACATCCAATGCCCATAGCCAGGAAACCATGACTATCTGTTGATCACAACGAGCTAGTCAACTAGAGGCTCACTAGGGACATATTGTGGTCTATGTATTCACACGTGTATTACGATTTCCGGATAATACAGTTATAGCATGAATAAAAGACAATTATCATGAACAAGGAAATATAATAATAATACTTTTATTATTGCCTCTAGGGCATATTTCCAACAAGTTGTGCTCTCGAGCTAGTGCTTTTTAATAAGAGGGTGATGACTCAACATAAAAGTAAATGGATAGGCCCTTCGCAGAGGGAAGCAGGGATTTGTAGAGGTGCCAGAGCTCGGTTTTGAAATAGAGATAAATTGTATTTTGAGCGGTATACTTTCATTGTCAACGTAACCACTAAGAGATGGCGATATCTTCCATGCTAAACACATTATAGGCGGTTCCCAAACAGAATGGTAAAGTTTATACTCCCCCTCCACCAACAAACATCAATCCATGGCTTGCTCGAAACAACGAGTGCCTCCAACATACATCAGGTCCCAGGGGGAGTTTTGTTTGCAATTAATTTTGATTTAGTTTGCATAAAGCATGCGACTAGGCATCCCGGTGACCAACCATTTTCTCGTGAGTGAGGAGTGGAGTCCAATCCTCTTGAGAATAACCCACCTAACACGGAAGATAAGGACAGCCTTGGTTGATACATGAGCTATTCGAGCATACAAAACAGAATGTTTGTTTGAAGGTTTAGAGTTTGGCACATACAAATTTACTTGGAATGGCAGGTAGATACCGCATATAGGAAGGTATAGTGCACTCATCTGGAATAACTTTGGGGTTTGAGGGATTGGATGCACAAGCAGTATTCCCGCTTAGTACAAGTGAAGGCTAGCAAAAGACTGGGAAGCGACCAACTAGAGAGTGACAACAGCCATGTACATGCATTAAAATTAATAGACATTGGATGCAAGCATGAGTAGGATATAATCCACCATGAACATAAATATCGTGAAGGCTATGTTGATTTTGTTTCAACTATATGCGTGAACATGTGCTAAGTCAAGTCACTTAAATCATTCAAAGGAGGATACCACCCCATCATACCACATCATAACCATCTCAATAGCATGTTGGCACACAAGGTAAATCCTTATAACTCATAGCTAATCAAGCATGGCACAAACAACTATGATCTCTAATTGTCATTGCAAACATGTTTATTCATAATAAGCTGAATCAAGAACGAGGGACTCATCATATTTACAAAAACAAAAGAGGTCGAGTTCATACCAGCTTTTCTCATCTCAGTCAGCCCATCATATATCATCATAGTTGCCTTTCACTTGCACGACCGAACGGTGTGAATAATAATAAGAGTGTACATGCATTGGACTAAGCTAGAATCTGCGAGCATTCAATAAACAGGAGAAGACAAGGCAATATAGGCTCTTGGTTAAATCAACAATAATGCATATAAGATCCACTTCAACAATTTAATTATGGTCTTCTCCTACTGAGCCCCAAAGAAAAGAAAAGAAATAAAACTATTTACATGGGAAAGCTCCCAACAAGCAAAAGAAGAACGGGAAATATTTTTGGGTTTTCTTTTTAATTATTACTACTACAGCAAAAAAAATAAACTACTACTAATTTTTTTGTTTTTCTTAAGGTTTAACAAACACACAAGAAGAAAGCAGGAAAAAGAAAATAAACTAGCATGGATATTACAGTGAAAAAGTATGAGCACCGACATCTAGCAATGAGTGTGTGTGAGTATAAATGTAATGTCGGTGAGAAATACGTACTCCCCCAAGCTTAGGCTTTTGGCCTAAGTTGGTCTATGGCCATGGCTGGCCTGGCGGATATCCATAATAATAGTTGTTGGGGTCGTACTGTGATGAGGAAGAATAGTTGGGATCATACTGATGTGCAGCGGTTATCACCTGCTCAGCTGCAGCATGGAGTCGAGCTGCCTCCGCTCTCCTCTCGTACTCTTTTGCCTCCTCTCCGATAATAACATATCTTCTTTTTGTCTGTGAATCAAAGAAGGCAGGAGCAAGGAGAGTAATACGGAAAACATGTCGTTTATCAAAAATTAAACGATATAAGAGAGGTGATTCAGACCTCTCGACAAACTGGTGCGAAGCCATAGAGTCAGAATCTAAATATGCAGGAGGCAACTCCGTATCACCCTCACGAATGTCTATCTCAAGAAAATGAGCTAAGCGGGTTGCATAAATTCCTCCAAAGAAATCTCCATTATGTCTATTATGATGCAACCTACGAGCTACAATGGCTCCCATATGATAAGATTGGTCTCCTGACACATCACTCCTAAGAATGCTCAGGTCAGGGACACACGTGTGGCATGCTTCATCCTTAGCATTTATGCATCTACCGATGAAGACAGCAAAATAATGTATAGCAGGAAAGTGGATGCTTCCTATGGTAGTCTGTGTTATATCTCTAGATTCCCCTACAGTTATACTAGCAAGGAAGTTTCTAAATTCAGATTTAGGGGGATCCCTAATACTGCCCCATGATGGAAGTTTGCATGCAAGAGTGAAATCCTCTAAGTCCATGGTATAAGATTTGTCATAGAGATCAAACATGACTGAAGGAGAATTACACGAAGATGAATACTCAAACCTCCTCACAAATGAACTTGTGAGATCATGATACTGGGGTCATTTGTTAGCCTCAAAATCCTCAAGACCGGCATTGCGCAAATATGCTTTGAATTCTTCTTTAATTCCCGCACGGTCCATAAAATTTTCCGACGGCCATTCGCAAGGTCGTAACGGAGCGTCTCTTGGTGGATCCTCGTCAGCATCGCACATAGCAATCTTGGGTCCTTGCTTCTTAGAGGACCCACCTTGGAACATCTTCCTAAGCATATTGTTTTTCTCTAAAAAATTCTGAAATTTTTAGTAACTTCAAACAAAAGTGAACCAACTTTAATAATATTGATAGCAACTACTCCTACAAGTGCCTAGAGCCTATATCAAGCATTAGAACTACTTAGAACCATATAAATTTGACATGCAAGCTCAAGAACATGGTCACCTATGCAGCACAAATTTGCAAAGAACAAAGCACTAGAACAAAAACTAATTGGACCAATGGAGGAGTCTCATACCAAGGAACAATCTCCCCAAGCAGTTTTGCGAGAGGTGCTTTGAGCAAGGAGATCGAAAATCACAGCAAAAGTGGCTGAAACTCGTGCTTGAGTTGGTTTTTCGGGTTTGTGTGAGACAGAGGAAGAAGATGGGTGCTGGGATAAGTGGAGGAGGGCCATCGTGAGCCCACGAGGCAGGGGGCGCGCCCACCACCCTCGTGGCCAGGTGGCAGCTCCTCCCGCGGTAATTTTTGCACAGTAAATCCTCAAATATTCCCGAAAAATTATATTAAATTGGCATGTCATTCTGAGGACTTTTATTTTTGGGATATTTTTATGTTGCACGGATAAGCCAGGAAACAGACAGAAAAATACTATTTTTACTTTATTTAATATAAATAACAGAAAGTAAAAGTGGGGTACAGAAGTTTGTGCTTCTAGTTTCATCCATCTCATGCTCATAAAAAAGAATCCACTAACAAGGTTGATCAAGTCTTGTTAACAAACTCATTTCGATAATCATGAAACCGGAGAAATTTTGAATAACACTAAGTTACCTCAACGGGGATATGCACATCCCCAATAATAAGTATAGCATATTTCTTCTTGAAAGTAGGAAGAGGAAATTCAAAACCTCCAAATATAATGGATGGAATTTTTCCAATAGAGTTGATACTATGAACTTGAGGTTGTTTCCTCGGGAAGTGTACCGTATGCTCATTACCATTAACATGAAAAATGACATTGCCTTTGTTGCAATCAATAACAGCCCCTGCAGTATTAAGAAAAGGTCTTCCAAGAATAATAGACATACTATCATCCTCGGGAATATCAAGAATAACAAAGTCCGTTAAAATAGTAATGTTTGCAACCCCAACAGGCACATCCTCACAAATACCGACAGGTTTAGTAGTTGATTTATCAGCCATTTGCAAAGATATTTCAGTAGGTGTCAACTTATTCAAGTCAAGTCTACGATATAAAGAGAGAGGCATAACACTAACACCGGCTCCAAGATCACATAAAGCAGTTTTAATATAATTTCTTTTAATGGAGCAAGGTATAGTAGGTACTCCGGAATCTCCAAGTTTCTTTGGTATTCCACCCTTAAAAGTATAATTAGCAAGCATGGTGGAAATTTCAGCTTCCGGTATCTTTCTTTTATTAGTAATGATATCCTTCATATATTTAGCATAAGGATTTGTTTTGAGCACATCAGTTAATCTCATACGCAAGAAGATAGGCCTAATCATTTCAGCAAAGCGCTCAAAATCCTCATCATCCTTTTTCTTGGATGGTTTCGGAGGAAAAGGCATGGGTTTCTGAACCCAAGGTTTCCTTTCTTTACCATGTTTCCTAGCAACAAAGTCTCTTTTATCATAACGTTGATTCTTTGATTGTGGGTTATCAAGACCAACAACAGGTTCAATTTCTACATCATTATCATTACTAGGTTGAGCATCATTATGAACATCATCATTAATATTTTCATTAGGTTCATGTTCATTACCAGATTGTGTTTCAGCATCAGACATATAAATATCATTTGGATTATCAGGTGGTTCAGCAATAGGTTCACTAGAAGTTTGCACAGTTCTATCATTTTTCTTCTTCTTCTTTTTAGAAGAACTAGGAACATCAATATTATTTCTTTGAGAATCTTGCTCGATTCTCTTAGGGTGGCCTTTAGGATACAAAGGTTCCTGAGTCATTCTACCAGTTCTAGTAGCCACTCTAACAGCATAATCATTTTTCTTACTATTCATTTCATCAAGCACTTCTTTTTGAGCCTTAAGTACTTGTTCTACTTGAGTGGTAACCATGGAAGCAAGTTTGCTAACAAGTTTAAGTTCACCTTTAATATTAGCCATATAATCCCCAAGCGTCTAACCATATAAGCATTTTCTTTTAATTGTCTACCAAAATAAGCATTGAAGTCGTATTGCTTAAACATAAAGTTATCAAACTCATCCAAGCACTGGCTAGCAATTTTAGTAGGAGGGGCTTCAGCTTTATCATATCTATAGAGAGAATTTACCTTTACTACCTGTGTCGGGACATCGGGATCAGGAGGTTCTTCAGTGAATAAAGAATTGAGATCATATGTTTCTTCAACAGGCGATATATTATGACCATGTATTTCTTCAATAGGAGGTAAATTCTTAACATCTCCAGCTTTAATACCTTTTTCTTTCATAGATTTCTTTGCCTCTTGCATATTTTCGGGACTGAGAAATAGAACACCTCTCTTCTTCGGAGTTGGTTTAGGAATAGACTCAGTAATTGGAGCAGGAGTCGGCTCAGGAGGTGGCTCAGGAGGTGCCCAATTATTTTCATTTGTCAACATATTATTCAATAGGATTTCAGCTTCATCCGGTGTTCTTTCCCTGAAAAGAGAACCAGCACAACTATCCAGGTAATCTTTGGAAGCATCGGTTAGTCCATTATAAAAGATATCAAGTATTTCAGGTTTCTTAAGAGGATGATCAGGCAAAGCATTAAGTAACTTGAGAAGCTTCCCCCAAGCTTGTGGGAGACTCTCTTCTTTAATTTGCATGAAGTTGTATATTTCTCTCAAAGCAGCTTGTTTCTTATGAGCATGGAAATATTTTAGCAGAGAAGTAATAAATCATATCCTGGGGACTACGCGCACAACCAGGATCAAGAGAATTAAACCATATCTTAGCATCACCCTTTAATGAGAATAGAAATATTTTGAGTATATAAAAGTAACGCGATCTCTCATCATTAGTAAAAAGGACAGCTATATCATTTAACTTAGTAAGATGTGCCACAACAGTTTCAGATTCATAGCCATAAAACGGATCAGATTCAACCAAAGTAATTATATCAGGATCAACAGAGAATTCATAATCCTTATCAGGAACACAGATAGGTGAAGTAGCAAAAGCAGGGTCGGGTTTAATTTTATCTCTAAGTGATTCTTTGTTCCATTTAACTAATAACCTCTTAAGCTCATATCTATCTTTGGAAGCTAAAATAGCGGCAGAAGATTCCATATCAAAAAGATAGCCCTCAGGAATAACAGGCATATTTTCATCATCACTATCATCATCGTATTCAGATTCAATAATTTCTTTTTCTCTAGCCCTAGTAATTTGCTCATCAAGAAATTCACCAAGGGGCACAATAGTATCAGGCATAGAAGCAGTTTCATCATAAGTATCATGCGTAGCAGAAGTGGCATCATCAATAACATGCGACATATCAGAACGAATAGCAGAAGCGGGTTTAGGTATCGCAAACTTACTCATAACAGAAGGTGAATCAAGTGCGGAGCTAGATGGCAGTTCCTTACCTCCCCTCGTAGTTGAGGGATAGATCTTGGTTTTTGGATCTCTCAAGTTCTTCATAATGATAAGCAGATATAAATCCCAAGTGACTCAAAGAATAGAGCTATGCTCCCCGGCAACGGTGCCAGAAATTAGTCTTGATAACCCACAAGTATCGGGGATCGCAACAGCTTTCGAGGGTAGAGTATTCAACCCAAATTTATTGATTCGACACAAGGGGAGCCAAAGAATATTCTCAAGTATTAGCAGCTGAGTTGTCAATTCAACCACACCTGGAAACTTAGTATCTGCAGCAAAGTGTTTAGTAGCACAATAATATGATAGTGGTGGTAGCGGCAACAAAAGTAAAGACAGCAAAAGTAATGTTTTTGGTATTTTGTAGTGATTGTAACAGTAGCAGCGGGAAAGTAAATAAGCGGGAACCAGTATATGGAAATCTCGTAGGCACCGGATCAGTGATGGATAATTATGCCGGATTCGGTTCATCATGTAACAGTCATAACATAGGGTGACACAGAACTAGCTCCAATTCATCAATGTAATGTAGACATGTATTCCGTATATAGTCATACGTGCTTATGGAAAAGAACTTGCATGACATCTTTTGTCCTACCCTCCCGTGGCAGCGGGGTCCTATTGGAAACTAAGGGATATTAAGGCCTCCTTTTAATAGAGAACCGGAACAAAGCATTAGCACATAGTGAATACATGAACTCCTCAAACTATGGTCATCACCGGGAGTGGTCCCGATTATTGTCACTTAGGGGTTGCCGAATCATAACACATAGTAGGTGACTATAGACTTGCAAGATAGGATCAAGAACTCACATATATTCATGGAAACACAATAGGTTCAGATCTGAAATCATGGCACTCGGGCCCTAGTGACAAGCATTAAGCATAGCAAAGTCATAGCAACATCAATCTCAGAACATAATGAATACTAGGGATCAAACCCTAACAAAACAAACTCGAGTACATGATAAATCTCATCCAACCCATCACCGTCCAGCAAGCCTACGATGGAATTACTCACGCACGGCGGTGAGCATCATGAAATTGGTGATGGAGGATGGTTGATGATGATGACGGCGACGAAGCCCCTTCTCCGGAGCCCCGAATGGACTCCAGATCAGCCCTCCCGAGAGGTTTTAGGGCTTGGCGGCGGCTCCGTATCGTAAAACGCGATGATTTCTTCTCTCTGATTTTTTTCTCTCCGAAAGCAAATATATAGAGTTGGAGTTGGCGTCGGAGGGCATCCAGGGGGGCCATGAGGTAGGGGGCGTGCCCTAGGGGGTGCGCCCCCACCCTCGTGAGAAGGGTGTGGGCCCCCTGGTCTTCATCTTTGGCGAGGATTTTTTATTATTTTTTCTAAGGTGTTCTGTGGAGTTTCAGGTCATTCCGAGAATATTTGTTTTCTGCATATAAAACAACACCATGGCAATTCTGCTGAAAACAGCGTCAGTCCGGGTTAGTTCCATTCAAATCATACAAGTTAGAGTCCAAAACAAGGGAAAAAGTGTTTGGAAAAGTAGATACGACAGAGACGTATCATCCTCCGGGTGGCGCCGGCGCCACTCCGCCATGGCCCGCTCATCCTCCTCGGCGATGAGGAGGTGGCGCTGCAGCCGAGCGTGCTCCGCATGGTCCTTGTCCGTGATAAGACGAGGCGGAGGGGCGACGTCCTGCGCCTGCTGTCGCGTGTGGACGTCCTGGAAGTTCATTTGCGTGCGCGGCCTATCTAGGCGCCACGCCGCCGCGTCATACGCGTGGGCGGCCTCGTGCGCAGTCCGAAAGGTGCCGAGGCCGAGCCGGACGTCGCCGGACCAAATCTCGGCGTAGTACGAGCCGTTGGGGCGCTGGCGGACATCGCAGTAGCCTGACGCTCCTCGGCTGCGCGGGGGCATGGTGGCGCGTCGGTGGCGGGGCGCTGGAGCGGCGAGGAAGCAACGAGGAAGCGGGGGAGGCGCGCGTGGCAGCAGAAGAGGAAGAGAGATTGTGGAATAGGTGTGTGGCGAGCGCCGCAATTTAAAGACGCGTCGGAAGCGGTGCGCCAAAAATAGCGCGCGAGCTGACGCCTTTTCCCGTATGCGCAAACGATTCCCGCGCGCGCTAGTTTCCCGCCATCGCTGGAGCGCGCCGAAACGTCCCCCGCACGCTAAACACTCAGTTTACCGCGTGCGCGCGCCTTTTGGTGCGGCTGTTGGAGATGCTCTAATGGAAGCTCGGTGTTGTATCCCAATCGATACAATTAGAACTTGAAGCTGAGCCATGTAATGGAAATGATGGCCCCGGGATTGTTTTCTCGTAGGGAGTCGAGGAAGTGATCGCTTGGCGAGGTTACAACATACTTACTAATATTACATTATGCCACTCTTATCTCTTCTGATGCTGCAAGTGTTGGGGAACGTAGTAATTTCAAAATTTTCCTACGCACACGCAAGATCATGGTGATGCATAGCAACGAGAGGGGAGTGTCGTCCACGTACCCTCGTAGACCGTTAAGCAGAAGCGTTATAACAACGCGGTTGATGTAGTCGTACGTCTTCAAGATCGACCGATCCTCAGCACCGAACGTACGACACCTCCGCGTTCAGCACACGTTCAGCTCGGTGATGTCCCGCGAACTCACGATCCAGTAGAGCTCGGGGAAGAGTTTCGTTAGCACGATGGCATGGTGACGATGTTGATGAAGCTACCGACGCAGAGCTTCGCCTAAGCACCGCTACGATATAACCGAGGTGGATTATGGTGGAGGGGGGCACCGCACACGGCTAAGAGATCAACAGATCAATTGTTGTGTCTTTGGGGTGCCCCCTACCCCCGTATATAAAGGGGGAGGAGGAGAGGGCCGGCCAAGGGAGAGGCGCGCCCAAGGGGGGGCAATCCTACTCCAAGTAGGTTTGCCCCCTCCCTTTCCTATTCCAAGAATGAGAAGGGGGAAGGAGGAGGTGGAGAGAAGGAAGTAGAGGGGGGGCCGCCACCCCTTCCCCTTGTCCAATTAGGATTGGGGCAAGGGGGGGCGCGTGCCACCTCCTGGCCGCCCTTTCTCTTCTCCACTAAGGCCCATAAGGCCCAATAGCTTCCCGAGGGGGTTCTGGTAACCCCCGGTACTCCGGTATACGTCTGAAACCTCCCGGAACCCTTCCGGTGTCCGAACATAGTCATCCAATATATAGATCTTTACGTCTCGACCATTTCGAGACTCCTCGTCATGTCTGTGATCATATTTGGGACTCCGAACTACCTTCGGTACATCAAAACATAAAAACTCATATTACCAATCGTCATAGAACTTTAAGCGTGCGGACCCTACGGGTTCGAGAACTATGTAGACATGACGGAGACATGTCTCCGGTCAATAACCAATAGCGGAACCTGGATTCTCATATTGGTTCCTACATATTCTATGAAGATCTTTATCGGTCAAACCGCATAACAACATACGTTGTTCCCTTTGTCATCGGTATGTTTCTTGCCCGAGATTCGATCGTCGGTATCTCAATACCTAGTTCAATCTCGTTACCGGCAAGTCTCTTTACTCGTTCCGTAATGCATCATCCCACAACTAACTCATTAGTTGCATTGCTTGCAAGGTTTATAGTGATGTGCATTACCGAGAGGGCCCAGAGATACCTCTTCGACAATCGGAGTGACAAATCCTATTCTTGATCTATGCCAACTCCACGAACACCATCAGAGACAACTGTAGAGCACCTTTATAATCACCCAGTTACGTTGTGATGTTTGGTAGCACACAAAGTGTTCCTCCGGTATTCAGGAGTTGCACAATCTCATAGTCATTGGAACATGTATAAGTCATGAAGAAAGCAATAACAGTAAACTTAAATGATCAAGAGCTAAGCTAACGAAATGGGTCAAGTCAATCACATCATTCTCCTAATGATGTGATCCCGTTGATCAAATAACAACTCATGTATATGGCTAGGCAACTCAACCATCTTTGATCAAAGAGCTAGTCAAGTAGAGGCATACTAGTCACACTATGTTTGTATATGTATTCACACATGTATTATATTTCCAGTTAATACAATTCTAGCATGAATAATAAACATTTATCATGATATGAGGAAATAAATAATAACTTTATTATCACCTCTAGGGCATATTTCCTTCAGTCTCCCACTTGCACTAGAGTCAATAATCTAGATTACACAGTAATGGTTCTAACACCCATGGAGTCTTGGTGCTGATCATGTTTTGCTCGTGGAAGAGGCTTAGTCAACGGGTCTGCAACATTCAGATCCGTATGTATCTTGCAAATCTCTATGTCTCCCACCTGGACTTGATCCCGGATGGAATTGAAGCGTCTCTTGATGTGTTTGGTTCTCTTGTGAAATCTAGATTCCTTTGCCAAGGCAATAGCACCAGTATTGTCATAAAAGATTTTCATTGGACCCGATGCACTAGGTATAACACCTAGATCGGATATGAACTCCTTCATCCAGACTCCTTCATTTGCTGCTTCCGAAGCAGCTATGTACTCCGCTTCACACGTAGATCCTGCCACGACGCTTTGTTTAGAACTGCTCCAACTGACAGCTCCACCGTTCAATATAAACACGTATCCGGTTTGTGATTTAGAATCGTCCGGATCAGTGTCAAAGCTTGCATCGACGTAACCATTTACGACAAGCTCTTTGTCACCTCCATAAACGAGAAACATATCCTTAGTCCTTTTCAGGTATTTCAGGATGTTCTTGACCGCTGTCCAGTGATCCACTCCTGGATTACTTTGGTACCTCCCTGCTAAACTAATAGCAAGGCACACATCAGGTCTGGTACATAGCATTGCATACATGATAGAGCCTATGGCTGAAGCATAGGGAACACTTTTCACTTTCTCTCTATCTTCTGCAGTGGTCGGGCATTGAGTCTTACTCAACTTCACACCTTGTAACACATGACCCTTTCTTAGCTTGATCCATTTTTAACTTCTTCAAAACTTTATCAAGGTATGTGCTTTGTGAAAGTCCAATTAAGCGCCTTGATCTATCTCTATAAATCTTGATGCCCAATATATAAGCAGCTTCACCGAGGTCTTCCATTGAAAAACTCTTATTCAAGTATCCTTTTATGCTATCCAGAAATTCTATATCATTTCCAATCAACAATATGTCATCCACATATAATATTAGAAATGCTACAGAGCTCCCACTCACTTTCTTGTAAATACAGGCTTCTCCGAAAGTCTGTATAAAACCATATGCTTTGATCACACTATCAAAACGTTTATTCCAACTTCGAGAGGCTTGCACCAGTCCATAAATGGATCGCTGGAGCTTGCACACTTTGTTAGTACCCTTTGGATCGATAAAACCTTCAGGTTGCATCATATACAACTCTTCTTCCAGAAATCCATTCAGGAATGCAGTCTTTACATCCATTTGCCAAATTTCATAATCATAAAATGCGACAATTTCTAACATGATTCGGACGGACTTAAGCATCCCTACGGGTGAGAAAGTCTCATCGTAGTCAACTCCTTGAACTTGTCGAAAACCTTTTGCAACAAGTCGAGCTTTGTAGACAGTAACGTTACCGTCAGCGTCAGTCTTCTTCTTGAAGATCCATTTATTTTCGATGGCTTGCCGATCATCGGGCAAGCAACCAAAGTCCACACTTTGTTCTCATACATGGATCCGATCTCAGATTTCATGGCTTCAAGCCATTTTGCAGAATCTGGGCTCATCATCACTTCCTCATAGTTCGTAGGCTCGTCATGGTCAAGTAACATGACCTCCGGAACAGGATTACCGTACCACTCTGGTGCGGATCTTACTCTGATTGACCTACGAGGTTCAGTAGTAACTTGATCTGAAGTTTCATGATCATCATCATTAGCTTCCTCACTAATTGGTGTAGGTGTCACAGGAACTGGTTTCTGTGATGAACTACTCTCCAATAAGGGAGCAGGTACACTTACCTCATCAAGTTCTACTTTCCTCCCACTCACTTCTTTCGAGAGAAACTCCTTCTCTAGAAAGGATCCATTCTTAGCAACAAATGTCTTGCCTTCGGATCTGTGATAGAAGGTGTACCCAATAGTCTCCTTTGGGTATCCTATGAAGACACATTTCTACGATTTGGGTTCGAGCTTGTCAGGTTGAAGCTTTTTCACATAAGCATCGCAGCCCCAAGCTTTAAGAAACGACATCTTTGGTTTCTTGACAAACCGTAGTTCATAAGGTGTCGTCTCAACAGATTTCGATGGTGCCCTATTTAACGTGAATGCAGCCGTCTCTAAAGCATAACCCCAAAATGATAGCGGTAAATCAGTAAGAGACATCATATATTGCACCATATCTAGTAAAGTACGATTACGTCGTTCGGACACACCATTACGCTGTGGTGTTCCGGGTGGCGTGAGTTGCGAAACTATTCCACATTGTTTCAAATGTAGACCAAACTCGTAACTCAAATATGCTCCTCCACGATCAGATCATAGAAACTTTATTTTCTTGCTACGATGATTTTCCACTTCACTCTGAAATTATTTGAACTTTTCAAATGTTTCAGATTTATGTTTCATTAAGCAGATATACCCATATCTGCTCAAATCATCTGTGAAGGTGAGAAAATAACGATACCCGCCGCGAGCCTCAATATTCATCGGACCACATACATCAGTATGTATGATTTCCTACAAGTCTGTTGCTTGCTCCATTGTTCTGGAGAATGGCGTTTTAGTCATCTTACCCATGAGGCATGGTTCGCAAGTACCAAGTGATTCCAAAAGTCCATCAGTATGGAGTTTCTTCATGCGCTTTACACCAATATGACCCAAACGGCAGTGCCACAAGTAAGTTGCACTATCATTATCAACTCTGCATCTTTTGGCTACAACATTATGAATATGTGTATCACTACTATCGAGATGTAATACAAATAGACCACTCTTCAAGGGTGCATGACCATAAAAGATATTACTCATATAAATAGAACAACCATTATTCTTAGATTTAAATGAATAACCGTCTCGCATCAAACAAGATCCAGATATAATGTTCATGCTCAACGGCGGCACCAAATAACAATTATTTAGGTCTAAAACTAATCCCGAAAGTAGATGTAGAGTTAGCGTGCCGACGGTGATCACATCGACTTTGGAACCATTTCCCACGCGCATCGTCACCTCGTCCTTAGCCAGTCTTCGCTTAATCCGTAGTCCCTGTTTCGAGTTGCAAATATTAGCAACAGAACCAGTATCAAATACCCAGGTGCTACTGCGAGCTCTAGTAAGGTACACATCAATAACATGTATATCACATATTCCTTTGTTCACCTTGCCATCCTTCTTATCCGCCAAATACTTGGGGCAGTTCCGCTTCCAGTGACCAGTTCCTTTGTAGTAGAAGCACTCAGCCTCAGGCTTAGGTCCAGACTTGGGTTTCTTCTCTTGAGCAGCAACTTGTTTGCCGTTCTTCTTGAAGTTCCCTTTCTTCTTCCCTTTAACCTTTTTCTTGAAACTGGTGGTCTTGTTGACCATCAACACTTGATGCTCCTTCTTGATTTATACCTGCACAGCCTTTAGCATTGCGAAGAGCTCGGGAATCGTCTTATCCATCCCTTGCATATTATAGTTCATCACAAAGGTCTTGTGCTTCATGGCAGTGATTGAAGAACTCTGTCAATGACACTATCAACTGGAAGATTAACTCCCAGCTGGGTCAAGTGGTTATGATATCCAGACATTCTGAGTATATGTTCACTGGCAGAACTATTCTCCTCCATCTTGCAGCTGTAGAACTTATTGGAGACTTCATATCTCTCAATCTGGGCATTTGCTTGAAATATTAACTTCAACTCCTAGAACATCTCATATGCTCCATGACATTCAAAACGTCGTTGAAGTCTCGGTTCTAACCCGTAAAGCATGGCACACTGAACTATTGAGTAGTCATCAACTTTGCTCTACCAGACGTTCATAACATCCGGCGTTGCTCCTGCAGTGGGTTTGGCACCCAGCGGTGCTTCCAGGACGTAATTCTTCTGTGCAGCAATGAGGATAATCCTCAAGTTACGGACCTAGTCCGTGTAATTGCTACCATCATCTTTCAACTTTGCTTTCTCAAGGAACGCATTAAAATTCAACGGAATAACATCACATGCCATCTATCTACAATAACATAGACATGAAAAATACTATCAGGTACTAAGTTCATGATAAATTTAAGTTCAATTAATCATATTACTCAAGAACTCCCACTTAGATAGACATCCCTCTAATCATCTAAGTGATCACGTGATCCATATCAACTAAACCATAACCGATCATCACGTGAAATGGAGTAGTTTTCAATGGTGAACATCACTATGTTGATCATATCTACTATATGATTCATGCTCGACCTTTCGGTCTCAGTGTTCCGAGGCCATATCTGCATATGCTAGGCTCGTCAAGTTTATCCTGAGTATTCTGTGTGTGCAAAACTGTCTTACGCCCGTTGTAGATGAACGTTGAGCTTATCACACCCGATCATCACGTGGTGTCTCAGCACGACGAACTTTGGCAATGGTGCATACTCAGGGAGAACACTTTTTACCTTGAAATTTAGTGAGAGATCATCTTATAATGGTACCGTCAAACAAAGCAAAATAAGATGCATAAAGGATAAACATCACATGCAATCAATATAAGTGATATGATATGGCCATCATCATCTTGTGCCTTTGATCTCCATCTCCAAAGCACCGTCATGATCACCATCGTCACCGGCGCGACACATTGATCTCCATCGTAGCATCGTTGTCGTCTCGCCAACTATTGCTTCTACGACTATCGCTGCCGCTTAGTGATAAAGTAAAGCAATTACATGGCAATTGCATTGCATACAATAAAGCGACAACCATATGGCTCCTGCCAGTTGCCGATAACTTCGTTACAAAACATGATCATCTCATACAATAAATATAGCATCATGTCTTGACCATATCACATCACAACATGCCCTGCAAAAACAAGTTAGCTGTCCTCTACTTTGTTGTTGCAAGTTTTACGTGGCTGCTACGGGCTGAGCAAGAACCGTTCATACCTACGCATCAAAACCACAACGATAGTTCGTCAAGTTAGTGTTGTTTTAACCTTCTCAAGGACCGGGCGTAGGCACACTCGGTTCAACTGAAGTTGGAGAAACTGACACCCGCCAGCCACCTGTGTGCAAAGCATGTTGGTAGAACCAGTCTCGCGTAAGCGTACGCGTAATGTCGGTCCGGGCCGCTTCATCCAACAATACCGCTGAAACAAAGTATGACATGTTGGTAAGCAGTATGACCTGTATCACCCACAACTCACTTATGTTCTACTCATGCATATAACATCTATGCATAAACCTGGCTCGGATGCCACTGTTGGGGAACGTAGTAATTTCAAAATTTTCCTACGCATACGCAAGATCATGGTGATGCATAGCAACGAGAGGGGAGAGTGTCGTCCATGTACCCTCGTAGACCATTAAGCGGAAGCATTATAACAACACAGTTGATGTAGTCGTACGTCTTCATGATCGACCGATCCTCAGCACCGGACGTACCGCACCTCCACGTTCAGCACACATTCAGCTCGGCGATGTCCCGTGAACTCACGATCTAGTAGAGCTCGGGGAAGAGTTTCGTCAGCACGACGGCATGGTGATGATGTTGATGAAGCTACCGATGCAGAGCTTCTCCTAAGCACCGCTACGATATAACCGAGGTGGATTATGGTGGAGGGGGGCACCGTACACGGCTAAGAGATGAACAGATCAATTGTTGTGTCTTTGGGGTGCCCCCTGCCCCCGTATATAAAGGGGGAGGAGGAGAGGGCCGTCCAAGGGAGAGGCGCGCCCAAGGGGGGGCAATCCTACTCCAAGTAGGTTTGCCCCCTCCCTTTCCTATTCCAAGAAGGAGAAGGTGGAAGGAGGAGGTGGAGAGAATGAGAGGGGGGCCGCCGCCCCTTCCCCTTGTCCAATTCGGATTGGGGCAAGGGGACTGCGCGCCACCTCCTGGCTACCCTCTCTCTTCTCCACTAAGGCCCATAAGGCCCAATAGCTTCCGGGGGGTTCCGGTAACCCCCGGTACTTCGGTATATGTCTGAAACCTCCCGGAACCCTTCCGGTGTCCGAACATAGTCATCCAATATATCGATCTTTACGTCTTGACCATTTCGAGACTCCTCGTCATGTCCGTGATCATATCTGGGACTCCAAACTACCTTCGGTACATCAAAACATAAAAACTCATATTACCAATCGTCATAGAACTTTAAGCGTGCGGACCCTACGGGTTCGAGAACTATGTAGACATGACCGAGACATGTCTCCGGTCAATAACCAATAGCGGAACATGGATGCTCATATTGGTTCCTACATATTCTACGAAGATCTTTATCGGTCAAACCGCATAACAACATACGTTGTTCCCTTTGTCATCGGTATGTTTCTTGCCCGAGATTCGATCGTCGGTATCTCAATACCTAGTTCAATCTCGTTACCGGCAAGTCTCTTTACTCGTTCCATAATGCATCATCCCGCAACTAACTCATTAGTTGCATTGCTTGCAAGGCTTACAGTGATGTGCATTACCGAGAGGGCCCAGAGATACCTCTCCGACAATCAGAGTGACAAATCCTATTCTTGATCTATGCTAACTCCGCGAACACCATCGGAGACACCTATAGAGCACCTTTATAATCACCCAGTTACGTTGTGACGTTTGGTAGCACACAAAGTGTTCCTCCGGTATTCGGGAGTTGCACAATCTCACAGTCATAGGAACATGTATAAGTCATTAAGAAAGCAATAGAAGTAAACTTAAACGATCAAGAGCTTAGCTAACGAAATGGGTCAAGTCAATCACATCATTCTCCTAATGATGTGATCCCATTGATCAAATAACAGCTCATGTCTATGGCTAGGAAACTCAACCATCTTTGATCAAAGAGCTAGTGAAGTAGAGGCATACTAGTGACACTATGTTTGTCTATGTATTCACACATGTATTATGTTTCCGGTTAATACAATTCTAGCATGAATAATAAACATTTATCATGATATGAGGAAATAAATAATAACTTTATTATTGCCTCCAAGGCGTATTTCCTTCAGCAAGATGCTTGGAGCTGCTTGAAGATGCTAGTCTTTGATAGGCTAGGCTTTCCCCTTCTCTTCTGGCATTCCGCAGTTCAGTCCACAGATACTACCCATTTCATTGACACCGATGCATATGTAGTGTAGATCCTTGCTTGTGAGTACTTTGGATAAGTACTCACGGTTGCTTTGCTCCCTCTTTCCCCATTTTCCTTTCTTTTCGGATGTCGCAACCAGATGTTGGAGCCCAGGAACTAGACGCCACTGTCGACTACTACTACTACTACTACTACTACTACTACTACCATGAGGGTGCTTACTACTACGTGGAGGCCGCCGACGACCAGGAGTAGTTAGGAGGCTCCCAGGCAGGAGGTCTTGCCTTTTTGATCATTGCTGCTTTTGTGCTAGCCTTCTTAAGGCAAACTTGTTTAGCTTATGTCTGTACTCAGATATTGTTGCTTCCGCTGATTCTTGTGTATTCGAGCCCTCGAGGGCCCTGGCTTGTAATACAAGGCTTGTATTATTTTAAATTGTGTCTAAAGTTGTGTTGTGATATCTTCTCGTGAGTCCCTGATCTTGATCGTACACATTTGCGTGTATGATTAGTATACCATTGAATCAGGGGCATCACATTTACCAAAGTTGTGACTGAGATCCTTGGATCGGAGTACTTGAGGGCTACCAATGATGAAGATACCGAGAGGCTCATGGCAGAAAGTGAAGAGAGATCTTGACTAGGGGTACTTGTATCCGTTGACAATATACATTGGACATGGAAGAATTTTCCTGTAGCACGGAAGGATCAATACAAAGGGCATTTTCATGATCCAACCATCATTCTGGAGGCATTTGCATGACATGATTCATGGATTTGGCATCCATACTTAGGGATGCCTAGGTCTCCCAATGACCTAATTGTCCTCCAACACTCTCCTATTTTTGCAACACTTGTTGTCGGTGATGCTCCAACTTGCAACGATGTTGTCAATGGCCATGAGTACAACATATGGTACTACCTTGCAGATAGTATGTATCCTCCATGTGCCACATTTTCGGAGACAATACAATGTCCTCAAGGTAACAAGAAATCTCAATTTTGCAATGTACCATGTGAAAGAATTGAATCGGTCGACTAGTGGGGAAGGAAGCAAATAGGTTACTACAAATCTTGACTTAATTTACATTTTAGGATAAAGAGGATAACGTAGGTTATCTAGATATGCAACTAGGTGAGAACAACCTATATTGAAAGCATATGCAAGTAACAAGGTACACAAGACAACAAGCTAATTAAAAAGCATACAAGGCTAGTAAAGGGGCAGGAACGGATTAACCACAAGTGAGTCGAGGGCACAAAGTTTATTCCAATGTTCACACCCTTTGGATAGTGTTGATCTCTATTGGGGAGGTGTCGAAGCCAAAGCTCCAAGGCGCCACCATGTGGCTCGCCTTATTCTCCCTTTGAGTCACCCACCAATGGATGAGCCTCACAACACTAAGGGTTGGTCTTGAAGGCGACCACCCCACCTTTACAACATTCCCGGAGCACACCATGAGCAAGGAAGGTTTTAGACCTTGATTCCTACCGCCTATGAGCCCAATCTCAAGGAGTAACAAGTGTTGACATAGAAATCGAGCGATGACCACAAATTGGTTTCGTGGAAGTGTAAATCAAGTCTTGCTCACTCAATCCACAAAATATCAAAGAGTTT
>NC_041392.1:565468229-565468732 GCF_002162155.2 Triticum dicoccoides | reverse complement strand
CTGAGCAATGACACACCAAAATACCATTTAGGAATTAAATGCACTTTCAGCAAGAAATTGATAAGAAGGATGTGTAGTGAGCTTTTGTTGTGCTTCAAAAATGCTTTGCGATTATCCATGACCCTGATGAGTATTCGAAGCCTCATAGCTTGTGGCAGGTCATGACAGTATGTGTTAACTTGGACAATATGATCATCGAGAACGAAAGAGATGACCCGAGGAGTTCCTATGCAATTGTCTCATGGTGGGGCCGAAACGTCGCCCAAATAGGATCCAAGCATTTCACCAAGCACACCGAATGATCGAGAACCAAGAAGCTCACAACCAACTTCAAGAGAAATCTTGTTGAGCAACGTTGGCCACTTCATAGCATTTGATTCCTGTGCATTTTATCATGCTTAATTTGGATTCTCATAGTTCATATTGACCGTATGTTGCTTTTGAGTTTCAATGGTTAAGTTTGAAAGCATTAATGTATCTGAATTGTATGAATTGACAATTTG
>NC_041392.1:565443425-565468013 GCF_002162155.2 Triticum dicoccoides | reverse complement strand
AAGAAGAGTTTCATTTCCTAAGAACGAGGAATTAAAAGATGGGAGATAATATGAATAATTAGATTGGAGCACAAGGAATTATCAGATTTTTTGGGGGGTAATAATGGGATCTGAAGGAGATGCTTTTAGCACGACATCTCTTCATTTTAATCGCTCCGGGTAGAACGCTCCAGGCCCTCCAGGCCAGTCCCCATTCCAGCCGAAACCAAACCCTCGCCTCGCCGCCATGGCCGACAGCACCCGCAGCCGGGTTCGCAGGCGCCGCCTCGACGCCGGCAGGAACCGCCTCGGCGCCCTCCCCGACGACGTCCTCCATCACACCCTCACCTACCTCCCCGTCACGGAAGCTGCCGCCGCCGCCGCCCTCTCCTCCAGCTGGCGCCACCTCTGGCGCTCCCACCCGCTCGTCCTCAAGGATAAAGGCATCCCCGAGCCCGAGCGCGATGCCCTAGTACCCCGAGCCCTCGCCGACCACCCAGGCCGCTTCCGCTCCGTCATCCTCTACGACTGCAGGCTCGCCTCCCTGAACCGTGAGCTCCCCGGGTGGCCGCGCCTCCTCGTCGACGGGCGCACCCAACAACTCCTTCTCGCCCACCCCAGCCACCACCTCCGTGCGCCACCTCCCTCGACCGTGAAACAGCGCGACTCCGCGCGCCTTCTTCCCGCCGACATCCTCCGCTGCGGCTCGCTCCAGGAGCTCAGCCTGGACTTCTGGACGTTCTCCGCCGACCTCTCCTGCCACGCCGACATATCTCGTCCCCAGCTCCAGATTCTCACCCTGATGAGGATTGTCATAACCGACCGGGACCTCGAGTGCTTGATCGCTGCCTGCCCCCTTCTGAAATCCCTTCGGCTCACCATGAATAGCCCCACGCATGTCCGTCTCCGCAGCAAAAGCCTCAGCTGCGCGCTCGTTGGGTTGTCCAAGGTTGAGGAGTTCACCGTGGTGGACACGCCGCTACTGCAGCGGCTCTACTTGTTCCAGCAGTTTAATGGTGGGGCAGTCAGGATCGCTTGTGTTCCCAACCTGCGCGTGCTCGGCTACCTGGACACAAGAACTCACAAGCTGCAGATTGGTGACAGCGTCATCAGGGTACGTCTCTCGGTCGATCTCCATCTTTCTCTCTCAACTTGTAATTATTCCATCCAGATTGATCCATCTATCATGTTCTCCTCTCATCAGGATGTAGCTAGTCAATGAGTTACCATAGATATTGCAGTCTCTCAAACTTATTCCATCCACATCGAGCCACATCCATGATTATGTGTTTTGTATGGTTGTATAGAACACTTGATGAGTAATGTTGTGTACCATGTCTTGGTGGACCACTTTGCAGCCGGACACAATGGCGAGCGCAAGGACCGTGGTTCCAAGCGTCGAGATACTGGCGTTAGCAGTGAATTTGGGTATCTCCGGGGAAGTTAAGATACTGGCCAGCTTCCTCAGATGCTTTCCGAACGTTGAGACGCTGCACATTGAGGTAGCTCCCAGTTCTTTCAGCCAGTCAATCATTTTATAATGGTATCATCAATATTTAGCCGAATTAGTCTCACATTGGTACCAATTTGCAATCTGCACCGCATAAGCCACCTGTAACTTCCAGTGAACCCAGTGGGGAGCATCATGCCAGGTTCTATCAGGAGGTCAGTCAGGTTGATTGCTTGAGAGCACATGCCAAGAAGATGGTTATTCACGATTTCCGAGGGGATCAAAATGAATTTGAATTCGTCAAGTTCGTCGCCAAGAATGCCCAGGAGCTACAGTTCTTTCTGGTTGTTGTGTCGGACGAAGGGATCTTGTCTTCAGCTGACAAGGTGAAGGAGATAAAAGACGAATTGCAGTATGTACAGTTTCGCGCAGGTATCTCTGCAGTGTTATGGGAGTTACCTAAAGCAGGCATTCTTTATCGCTTGAAGAGAGCAGCCGATCTTGCAATCAACGACCCTTTTCAGTGTTGAATCCATGGTTAATACACTGTGGTTTACATGCTTGATCCATACCTTTTGAGGAATCATTGACTGTTCTCTGCAAGATCTTGCTGTTTAGTTTCTTGTAGGCATGCCCTTATCTTGAGACGATATGTCTGAGTTTTTCAACTACCATGACTATATGTAGAAATTGAAGGTAGCAGAAGTATACGAGAACCTAGTGTTATTTTCATGTGTCTGCAATATATGCCAGCGATGTGCTTCTAGATATGGTGCGCTGATTTGTAGCACGTCTTAGGTGCCATTTTGTTTGCATTGCTTATGTAGAATGTCACCTCTGTCAGTTTCGTTAACTATCATTTGATGGTCAGAGTATACTGAGCTTGGTTGGCCAGGATCAGGATGGCGAAGGCTATACGTTGTTCTGCTTGTGTCCCCATGTTTGTGCATCATGTTTTGATGACAAGTGTATCGTACAAGTATTCAATTGAAAAAAGTGTTCAATTGAATTGGATGCATGGTTTGAGTGTTAGGGACATTTAAGTTCAAACTAAATTTGAAATATCTGAAACGGGTGGATATATGATGTCTAATGGGTATGGTTCTCGACAAGATTCAATATGCAAAAAGAATTATTACACTTGGGTCAAGGGTTTGCAAGATATGATAGAACAAGGTGTGAATTCAGGGTTCGTGAATTAAAATTGTTGGTGCTATTGAATACTCAAGGTCAATATGAACGTTTAGGTAAAAGAATCACTAGGTTTGGTTTAATAGAGAAAAGCACACGGTTAAAACAGAAATGAATTGAGTCTATCAAAATCCCTACCATGGAAGAGAGAATGGTTGCCATGCCAACACTTTTTGTATTGACGGTAGAATTTTGCTATGATCAAGATTACTTGTCGGAAACCTAATTTAAATGGCTCTACTTCAAAGAGGGCCTCATAAGGATCACTTTGCAGCAACTTTCACCCCATTTTTACATGTGGTTTGTAAACTGGGTTCAAACATAATTTGAATTCAAGTTTGAAAGGTTCAAATTTGTGCAATTATGGCTCTAATGGATGCTAGTGATCATAATGCAAATGGAATCACTCAATTTGGATTCATGATTTTCGAACTAGGGCTCACTAAGGATTCAAATTTGGGAGTTGAAATGTTGGAATACCTAGGTGATTTCCCCGCATGTTGCTGCGGGAATTCAAAGATTATTTTGGATGAATTATGTATGAACAAAATGACCCAAATGAAAATATATTGTTTTTGGGAGTAATTATGTGTGAGCAAAGAGTATGCGCGTATGTTGGACCATTGGAGTTGACACAAATTGGGGTATGCATGTGCTACAAAATAGTGTTAGCGGATGATGATGTGTCACATTCAGTGATGTGGAAGGCTGCATGTTGAGGTAATTAGAGTTAGTACGAAATGAACTAAATCAAAAGATGATATTTTTTGGAATTAATTGTGTGTGAACAAAGAATGTGCATGTAGGCTAGACCAACTGACTTGCCATAATCAAATTGGGGGTATGTATTGTTGGGGAACGTAGTAATTTCAAAAAAAATTCTACGCACACGCAAAATCATGGTGATGCATAGCAAAGAGAGGGGAGAGTGTTGTCCACGTACCCTCGTAGACCGAAAGCGAAAGCATTAGCACAACGCGGTTGATGTAGTCGTACGTCTTCACGATCCGACCGATCAAGTACCAAACGCACGGCACCTCCGAGTTCTGCACACGTTCAACTCGATGACGTCCCTCGAACTCTGATGCAGCCGAGTGTTGAGGGAGAGTTTCGTCAGCACGACGGCGTGGTGACGATGATGATGTTCTACCGACGTAGGGCTTCGCCTAAGCACCGCTACGATATGATCGAGGTGGATTATGGTGGAGAGGGGCACCGCACACGGCTAAGAGATCAAGAGATCAATTGTTGTGTCTTTGGGGTGCCCCCTGCCCCCGTATATAAAGGAGTGGAGGAGGGGGAGGGCCGGCCCTCTCTATGGCGCGCCCTAGGGGAGTCCTACTCCCACCGGGAGTAGGATTCCCCCTTTCCTAGTAGAACTAGGAGCCCTTCCAAGTATTAGGAGTAGGAGGGAAGGAAAGGGAAGGGAAAAGGAGAAGGAAGGAAGGGGGCGCCCCCCTCCCTAGTCCAATTCGGACCAGCCCATGGGGAGGGGTGCGGCCGCCCTTTGAGTCCTTTCTCTCCTTTCCCGTATGGCCCATTAAGGCCCAATACGAATTCCCGTAACTCCCCGGTACTCCCGAGAATACCCAAATCACTCGGAACCTTTCTGATGTCCGAATATAGTCGTCCAATATATCGATCTTTATGTCTCGACCATTTCGAGACTCCTCGTCATGTCCCCGATCTCATCTGGGACTCCGAACTCCTTCGGTACATCAAAACACATAAACTCATAATATAACCGTGATCGAACTTTAAGCGTGCGGACCCTACGGGTTCGAGAACTATGTAGACATGACCGAGACACGTCTCCGGTCAATAACCAATAGCGGAACCTGGATGCTCATATTGGCTCCTACATATTCTACGAAGATCTTTATCGGTCAAACCGCATAACAACATACGTTGTTTCCTTTGTCATCGGTATGTTACTTGCCCGAGATTCGATCGTCGGTATCTCAATACCTAGTTCAATCTCGTTACCGGCAAGTCTCTTTACTCGTTCCGTAATACATCATCCCGCAACTAACTCATTAGTTGCAATGATTGCAAGGCTTATAGTGATGTGCATTACCGAGTGGGCCCAGAGATACCTCTCCGACAATCGGAGTGACAAATCCTAATCTCGAAATACGCCAACCCAACAAGTACCTTCGGAGACACCTGTAGAGCACCTTTATAATCACCCAGTTACGTTGTGACGTTTGGTAGCACACAAAGTGTTCCTCCGGTAAACGGGAGTTGCATAATCTCATAGTCATAGGAACATGTATAAGTCATGAAGAAAGCAATAGTAACAAACTAAACAATCAAGTGCTAAGCTAACGGAATGGGTCAAGTCAATCACATCATTCTCCTAATGATGTGATCATGTTAATCAAATGACAACCCATGTCAATGGTTAGGAAACTTAACCATCTTTGATCAACGAGCTAGTCAAGTAGAGGCATACTAGTGACACTCTGTTTGTCTATGTATTCACACATGTATTATGTATTAACCGGAAACATAATACATATGTGAATACATAGACAAACAGAGTGTCACTAGTATGCCTCTACTTGACTAGCTCGTTGATCAAAAATGGTTAAGTTTCCTAACCATTGACATGGGTTGTCATTTGATTAACATGATCACATCATTAGTTGAATGATCTGATTGACATGACCCATTCCATTAGCTTAGCACCCGATCATTTAGTATGTTGCTATTGCTTTCTTCATGACTTATACATGTTCCTATCACTATGAGATTATGCAACTCCCATTTACCGGAGGAACACTTTGGGTACTACCAAACGTCACAACGTAACTAGGTGATTATAAAGGAGTACTACAGGTGTCTCCAAAGGTACATGTTGGGTTGGCGTATTTCGAGATTAGGATTTGTCACTCCGATTGTCGGAGAGGTATCTCTGGGCCCTCTCGGTAATGCACATCACATAAGCCTTGCAAGCATTACAACTAATATGTTAGTTGTGAGATGATGTATTACGGAACGAGTAAAGAGACTTGCCGGTAACGAGATTGAACTAGGTATTGGATACCGACGATCGAATCTCGGGCAAGTAACATACCGATGACAAAGGGAAGAACGTATGTTGTTATGCGGTCTGACCGATAAAGATCTTCGTAGAATATGTAGGAGCCAATATGGGCATCCAGGTCCCGCTATTGGTTATTGACCGGAGACGTGTCTCGGTCATGTCTACATTGTTCTCGAACCCGTAGGGTCCGCACGCTTAAGGTTACGATGACAGTTATGTTATGAGTTTATGCATTTTGATGTACCGAAGGTTGTTCGGAGTCCCGGATGTGATCACGGACATGACGAGGAGTCTCGAAATGGTCGAGACGTAAAGATTGATATATTGGAAGCCTATGTTTGGATATCGGAAGTGTTCCGGGTGAAATCGGGATTTTACCGGAGTACCGGGAAGGTTACCGGAACCCCCCGGGAGCTAAATGGGCCATGATGGGTCTTAGTGGAAAAGAGAAAAGGCGGCCCTACATGGTCTGTGCGCCTCCCCCTTCCCCTAGTCCTATTAGGACTAGGAGAGGTGGCCGGCCCCCTCTCTCTCTTTCCCCCCTCCGCGAATCCTATTCCAACTAGGATTGGGGGGGGGGGATCCTACTCCCAGAGGGAGTAGGACTCTCCTGGCGCACCCCTTGTGGCCGGCCAGCCTCCCCCCCTTTGGTCCTTTATATACTGAGGTAGAGGCACCCTAGAACACACAAGTTGATCCACATGATCTATTCCTTAGCCGTGTGCGGTGCCCCCAGCCACCATAATCCTCGATAATACTGTAGCGGAGTTTAGGCGAAGCCCTGCTGTCGTAGCGCATCAAGATCGTCACCACGCCGTTGTGCTGACGAAACTCTTCCCCGACACTTTGCTGGATCGGAGTCCGGGGATCGTCATCAAGCTGAACGTGTGCTCGAACTCGGAGGTGCCATAGTTTCGGTGCTTGATCGGTTGGATCGTGAAGACGTACGACTACTTCCTCTATGTTGCGTCAACGCTTCCGCAGTCGGTCTGCGTGGGTACGTAGACAACACTCTCCCATCTTGTTGCTATGCATCACATGATCTTGCGTGTGCGTAGGAATTTTTTTGAAATTACTACGAAACCCAACAGTGGTATCAGAGCCAGGTTATTTATGTTGATGTTATATGCACGAGTAGAACACAAGTGAGTTGTGGGCGATATAAGTCATACTGCCTACCATCATGTCATACTTTGGTTCGGCGGCATTGTTGGACGAGACGACCCGGACCAACCTTACGCGTACGCTTACGCGAGACCGGTTCCCCCGACGTGCTTTGCACACAGGTGGCTTGCGGGCGACTGTCTTTCCAACTTTAGTTGAACCAAGTATGGCTACGCCCGGTCCTTGCGAAGGTTAAAACGGAGTCTATTTGACAAACTATCATTGTGATTTTGATGCGTAGGTGAGATTGGTTCTTGCTTAAGCCCGTAGCAGCCACGTAAAACTTGCAACAACAAAGTAGAGGACGTCTAACTTGTTTTTGCAGGGCATGTTGTGATGTGATATGGTCAAGACATGATGCTGAATTTTATTGTATGAGATGATCATGTTTTGTAACCGAGTTATCGGCAACTGGCAGGAGCCATATGGTTGTCGCTTTATTGTATGCAATGAAATCGCGATGTAATGCTTTACTTTATTACTAAGCGGTAGTGATAGTCGTGGAAGCATAAGCTTGGCGAGACGACAACGATGCTATGATGGAGATCAAGGTGTCACGCCGGTGACGATGGTGATCACGACGGTGCTTCGGAGATGGAGATCACAAGCACAAGATGATGATGGCCATATCATATCACTTATATTGATTGCATGTGATGTTTATCCTTTTATGCATCTTATCTTGCTTTGATTGACGGTAGCATTATAAGATGATCTCTCACTAAATTATCAAGAAGTGTTCTCCCTCAGTATGCACCGTTGCGAAAGTTCTTCGTGCTGAGACACCACGTGATGATCGGGTGTGATAGGTTCTACGTTCAAATACAACAGGTGCAAAACAGTTGCACACGCGGAATACTCAGGTTATACTTGACGAGCCAAGCATATACAGATATGACCTCGCAACACGGAGACCGAAAGGTCGAGCGTGAATCATATAGTAGATATGATCAACATAACGATGTTCACCATTGAAAACTACTCCATCTCACGTGATGATCGGTTATGGTTTAGTTGATTTGGATCACGTAATCACTTAGAGGATTAGAGGGATGTCTATCTAAGTGGGAGTTCTTTAATTAATTTGATTAACTGAACTTAAATTTATCATGAAACTTAGTACCTGATTAGTATCTTGCTTGTATATGTTTGATTGTAGATAGATGGCTCGTGCTGTTGTTCCGTTGAATTTTAATGCGTTCCTTGAGAAAGCAAAGTTGAAAGATGATGGTATCAATTACACGGACTGGGTCCGTAACTTGAGGATTATCCTCATTGCTGCACAGAAGAATTACGTCCTGGAAGCACCGCTGGGTGCCAGGCCTGCTGCAGGAGCAACGCCGGATGTTATGAACGTCTGGCAGAGCAAAGCTGATGACTACTCGATAGTTCAGTGTGCCATGCTTTACGGTTTAGAATCGGGACTTCAATGACGTTTTGAACGTCATGGAGCATATGAGATGTTCCAGGAGTTGAAGTTAATATTTCAAGCAAATGCCCGGATTGAGAGATATGAAGTCTCCAATAAGTTCTATAGCTGCAAGATGGAGAACAGTTCTGTCAGTGAGCATATACTCAAAATGTCTGGGTATAATAATCACTTGATTCAATTGGGAGTTAATCTTCCAGATGATTGCGTCATTGACAGAATTCTTCAATCACTGCCACCAAGCTACAAGAGCTTCGTGATGAACTATAATATGCAAGGGATGAACAAGACTATTCCCGAGCTCTTCGCGATGCTGAAAGCTGCAGAGGTAGAAATCAAGAAGGAGCATCAAGTGTTGATGGTCAACAAGACCACTAGTTTCAAGAAAAAGGGCAAAGGGAAGAAGAAGGGGAACTTCAAAAAGAACGGCAAGAAAGTTGCTACTCAAGAGAAGAAACCCAAACCTGGACCTAAGCCTGAAACTGAGTGCTTCTATTGCAAGCAGACTGGTCACTGGAAGCGGAACTGCCCCAATTATTTGGCGGATAAGAAGGATGGCAAGGTGAACAAAGGTATATGTGATATACATGTTATTGATGTGTACCTTACTAATGCTCGCAGTAGCACCTGGGTATTTGATACTGGTTCTGTTGCTAATATTTGCAACTCGAAATAGGGACTACGGATTAAGCGAAGATTGGTTAAGGACGAGGTGACGATGCGCATGGGAAACGGTTCCAAAGTCGATGTGATCGCAGTCGGCACGCTACCTCTACATCTACCTTCGGGATTAATATTAGACCTAAATAATTGTTATTTGGTGCCAGCGTTGAGCATGAACATTATATCTGGATCTTGTTTAATGCGAGATGGTTATTCATTTAAATCAGAGAATAATGGTTGTTCTATTTATATGAGTAATATCTTTTATGGTCATGCACCCTTGAAGAGTGGTCTATTCTTGTTGAACCTCGATAGTAGTAACACACATATTCATAATGTTGAAGCCAAAAGATGCAGAGTTGATAATGAGAGTGCAACTTATTTGTGGCACTGCCGTTTAGGTCATATCAGTGTAAAGCGCATGAAGAAACTCCATATTGATGGACTTTTGGAACCACTTGATTATGAATCACTTGGTACTTGCGAACCGTGCCTCATTGGCAAGATGACCAAAACACCGTTCTCCGGTACTATGAAGAGAGCAACAGATTTGTTGGAGATCATACATACAGATGTATGTGGTCCGATGAATATTGAGGCTCGTGGCGGATATCGTTATTTTCTCACCTTCACAGATGATTTAAGCAGATATGGGTATATCTATTTAATGAAACATAAGTCTGAAACATTTGAAAAGTTCAAAGAATTTCAGAGTGAAGTTGAAAATCATCGTAACAAGAAAATAAAGTTTCTACGATCTGATCGTGGAGGAGAATATTTGAGTTACGAGTTTGGTGTACATTTGAAAAATTGTGGAATAGTTTCGCAACTCATGCCACCTGGAACACCTCAGCGTAATGGTGTGTCCGAACGTCGTAATCGTACTTTACTAGATATGGTGCGATCTATGATGTCTCTTACTGATTTACCGCTATCGTTTTGGGGATACGCTCTAGAGACGGCCGCATTCACGTTAAATAGGACACCATCAAAATCCGTTGAGACGACGCCTTATGAACTGTGGTTTGGCAAGAAACCAAAGTTGTCGTTTCTGAAAGTTTGGGGCTGCGATGCTTATGTGAAAAAGCTTCAACCTGATAAGCTCGAACCCAAATCGGAGAAATGTGTCTTCATAGGATATCCAAAGGAAACTATTGGATACACCTTCTATCACAGATCCGAAGGCAAGACTTTTGTTGCTAAATTCGGAAACTTTCTAGAGAAGAAGTTTCTCTCGAAAGAAGTGAGTGGGAGGAAAGTAGAAATTGACGAGGTAACTGTACCTGCTCCCTTATTGGAAAGTAGTACATCACAGAAAACTGTTTCGGTGACACCTACACCAGTTAGTGAGGAAGATAACGATAATGATCATGAAACTTCAGATCAAGATACTACTGAACCTCGTAGATCAACCAGAGTGAGATCCGCACCAGAGTGGTACGGTAATCCTGTTCTGGAAGTCATGCTACTAGATCATGATGAACCTACAAACTATGAAGAAGCGATGGTGAGCCCAGATTCCGCAAAATGGCTTGAAGCCATGAAAACTGAGATGGGATCCATGTATGAGAACAAAGTATGGACTTTGGTTGACTTGCCCGATGATCGGCAAGCAATTGAGAATAAATGGATCTTCAAGAAGAAGACTGACGCTGACGGAAATATTACTGTCTACAAAGCTCGACTTGTGGCGAAAGGTTTTCGGCAAGTTCAAGGGATTGACTACGATGAGACTTTCTCACCCGTAGCGATGCTTAAGTCCGTATGAATCATGTTAGCGATTGCCGCATTTTATGATTATGAAATTTGGCAAATGGATGTCAAAACTGCATTCCTGAATGGATTTCTGGAAGAAGAGTTGTATATGATGCAACCAGAAGGTTTTGTCGATCCAAAAGGAGCTAACAAAGTGTGCAAGCTCCAGCGATCCATTTATGGACTGGTGCAAGCCTCTCGGAGTTGGAATAAACGCTTTGATAGTGTGATCAAAGCATTTGGTTTTATATAGACTTTCGGAGAAGCCTGTATTTACAACAAAGTGAGTGGGAGCTCTGTAGCATTTCTAATATTATATGTGGATGACATATTACTAATTGGAAATGATATAGAATTTCTGGATAGCATAAAGGGATACTTGAATAAAAGTTTTTCAATGAAAGACCTCGGTGAAGCTGCTTACATATTAGGCATAAAGATCTATAGAGATAGATCAAGACGCTTAATTGGACTTTCACAAACAACATACCTTGACAAAATTTTGAAGAAAATGGATCAAGCAAAGAAAGGATTCTTGCCTGTGTTACAAGGTGTGAAATTGAGTAGGACTCAATGCCCGACCACTGCAAAAGATAGAGAGAATATGAAAGATGTTCCCTATGCATCAGCGATAGGATCTATCATGTATGCAATGCTGTGTACCAGACCTGATGTGTGCCTTGCTATAAGTCTAGAAGGGAGGTACCAAAGTAATCCAGGAGTGGATCACTGGACAGCGGTCAAGAACATCCTGAAATACCTGAAAAGGACTAAGGATATGCTTCTCGTATATGGAGGTGACAAAGAGCTCATCGTAAAAGGTTACGTTGATGCAAGCTTTGACACTGATCCGGACGATTCTAAATCGCAAACCGGATACGTGTTTACATTAAACGGTGGAGCTGTCAGTTGGTGCAGTTCTAAACAAAGCGTCGTAGCGGGATCTACATGTGAAGCGGAGTACATAGCTGCTTCGGAAGCAGCAAACGAAGGAGTCTGGATGAAGGAGTTCATATCTGATCTAGGTGTCATACCTAGTGCATCGGGACCAATGAAAATCTTTTGTGACAATACTGGTGCAATTGCCTTGGCAAAGGAATCCAGATTTCACAAGAGAACCAAGCACATCAAGAGACGCTTCAATTCCATCCGGGATCTAGTCCAGGTGGGAGACATAGAGATTTGCAAGATACATACGGATCTGAATGTTGCAGACCCGTTGACTAAGCCTCTTCCACGAGCAAAACATGATCAGCACCAAGGCTCCATGGGTGTTAGAATCATTACAGTGTAATCTAGATTATTGACTCTAGTGCAAGTGGGAGACTGAAGGAAATATGCCCTAGAGGCAATAATAAAGTTATTATTTATTTCCTTATAATCATGATAAATGTTTATTATTCATGCTAGAATTGTATTAACCGGAAACATAATACATGTGTGAATACATAGACAAACAAAGTGTCACTAGTATGCCTCTACTTGACTAGCTCGTTAATCAAAGATGGTTATGTTTCCTAACCATGAACAATGAGTTGTTATTTGATTAACGAGGTCACATCATTAGTTGAATGATCTGATTGACATGACCCATTCCATTAGCTTAGCACCCGATCGTTTAGTATGTTGCTATTGCTTTCTTCATGACTTATGCATGTTCCTATAACTATGAGATTATGCAACTCCCGTTTACCGGAGGAACACTTTGGGTACTACCAAACGTCACAATGTAACTAGGTGATTATAAAGGAGTACTACAGGTGTCTCCAAAGGTACATGTTGGGTTGGCGTATTTCGAGATTAGGATTTGTCACTCCGATTGTCGGAGAGGTATCTCTGGGCCCTCTCGGTAATGCACATCACATAAGCCTTGCAAGCATTACAACTAATATGTTAGTTGTGAGATGATGTATTACGGAACGAGTAAAGAGACTTGCCGGTAACGAGATTGAACTAGGTATTGGATACCGACGATCGAATCTCGGGCAAGTAACATACCGATGACAAAGGGAACAACGTATGTTATTATGCGGTCTGACCGATAAAGATCTTCGTAGAATATGTAGGAGCCAATATGGGCATCCAGGTCCCGCTATTGGTTATTGACCGGAGACGTGTCTCGGTCATGTCTACATTGTTCTCGGACCCGTAGGGTCCGCACGCTTAAGGTTACGATGACAGTTATGTTATGAGTTTATGCATTTTGATGTACCGAAGGTTGTTCGGAGTCCCGGATGTGATCACGGACATGACGAGGAGTCTCGAAATGGTCGAGACGTAAAGATTGATATATTGGAAGCCTATGTTTGGATATCGGAAGTGTTCCGGGTGAAATCAGGATTTTACCGGAGTACCGGGAAGGTTATCGGAACCCCCCGGGAGCTAAATGGGCCATGATGGGCCTTAGTGGAAAAGAGAAGAGGCAGCCCTACATGGGCTGTGCGCCTCCCCCTTCCCCTAGTCCTATTAGGACTAGGAGAGGTGGCCGGCCCCCTCTCTCTCTTTCCCCCCTCCGCGAATCCTATTCCAACTAGGATTGGGGGGGAATCCTACTCCCAGAGGGAGTAGGACTCTCCTGGCGCACCCCTTGTGGCCAGCCAGCCTCCCCCCTTTGGTCCTTTATATACTGAGGTAGAGGCACCCTAGAACACATAAGTTGATCCACGTGATCTATTCCTTAGCCGTGTGCGGTGCCCCCAGCCACCATAATCCTCGATAATACTGTAGCGGAGTTTAGGCGAAGCCCTGCTGCCGTAGCGCATCAAGATCGTCACCACGCTGTCGTGCTGACGGAACTCTTCCCCGACACTTTGCTGGATCGGAGTCCGAGGATCGTCATCGAGCTGAACGTGTGCTCGAACTCGGAGGTGCCATAGTTTCGGTGCTTGATCGGTTGGATCATGAAGATGTACGACTACTTCCTCTATGTTGCGTCAACGCTTCCACAGTCGGTCTGCGTGGGTACGTAGACAACACTCTCCCATCTTGTTGCTATGCATCACATGATCTTGCGTGTGCGTAGGAAATTTTTTGAAATTACTAGGAAACCCAACACGTGATCACCTCTCGAAGTGATCACGGCCTAGTAGTATAGCATGGCAGATGGACAAGAGTGTAGGGCCACTGATGATAATCTAGCATCCTATACTAAGCATTTTGGATTGCAGGTAAGGTATCAACAGTTGTAGCAACAATGACAGTCTATGCATCAGAATAGGATTAACGGAAAGCAGTAACATGCTACACTACTCTAATGCAAGCAGTATAGAGGAGAGTAGGCGATATCTGGTGATCAAGGGGGGGCTTGCCTGGTTGCTCTGGCAAGGAGGACGTGTCGTCAACACCGTAGTCGAACTGGGGGGTCGCCGGCAGTCTCGGGGTCTACCGGAAAGAAGTAACGGAGGAGGAACACAATAAATAACAAAGCAATCAAAATAACACAAGGCATAACATAGCAATACGCGGTGCTAGGTGTGCCCTAACGTAGTACTAGGTGATACCGGGAAAGGGGGGAAACAACCGGGAAATAATCCCCGGTGTTTCGCGCTTTCGGGCAGATGAACCGGAGGGGGAAAGTTGCGTGTTTGCTATGCTATGGATGTATGGCGGACGAACGGGCTGCGTATTCGGATTCGTCTCATCGTTCTGAGCAACTTTCATGTACAAAGTTTTTCCATCCGAGCTACGTTTTATTTTATATTAATTTTAAAAGATTTAAATCAATTTTAGGATTTATTTAATTATTTAAATCAACATTATCCAGAACAGTGTTTGCTGACGTCATCATGACGTTAGCAGTTGACCTGGTTAACCTGACATGTGGGTCCCGTTCATCATTGACTGTTTAGTCTAATTAGGGTTTAACTAATCTAATTATTGTTTAATTAAACTAACTAGTTAATTAGATTAGTTAATTAGGATTAATTAACTTAATTAATTAATCAATTAATTATGTTAATTATTAATTATTTATATTTTTATATTTATTTTTTATCTCTTTTTTTATTCGTTCTAGGGCGGGCCCACGTGTCATAGGCCCAGGGGCCTTAGTGGGCGTTGGGCAGTGGTTACGGGCGCGGGCGCCAGCCCAAAACGGGCGATGCAGGCGGAGCCGCCGCTCGCCCGGTAGCGAGGCCAAGCCGGAGCAGGGGGAGCGAGCAGGCGTGGCCAACGCGGGCGCGGCTGGCGCCGTGGTTCAGGCAGGGAGAAGGGGGGCGAGCCGGGACGCAGGGGATGAGGCGCGCGAGCAGCAGTGGGAGGCAGAGGCGAGGGGCAGAGCGTGCGATGCGGCGAGGAGCAGCGGGGCTGCGGCGAGGCACGCGGGGGCGCACCCCACAGGGCGCGCGGGCGACCTAGGCATCGGCAAGCCGGGGCACGCTCTCGCGGGAGGCGGCGACTGGCGCGGCAGCTGGGGGGTTCCGCGGCGTGGCCGTATTCGTCGACGGGAGCAGAGAGGGAGAGGAGAGGGATGATGCTCACGAGCGGTGCAGGGGATCGGGCGGCGAGGCTCGTCGGAGCCGAGTCGAGGGGGAGGTCGAGGGGGGAACGGCGGAGCAGTCCGGCGAGGTGGCTCCGGCAGGCGGCATCGGACGGCGACGAGGCGAGGCCGCGACTTCAGGCGGCCGCCTCGCGAAGGAGAGGAGGGACGCGGAGGAGTCCAGGAGGGGTGGCGCTAGCGACGCAAATCTGGCGAGGAGGAAGTCGAGGGCGGAGCGGTCCGGCAGGGGGACGGTCCGACGAGGTGGTGGACGAACGGCGGCGAGGGCGACGGGGGCGACGATGTGGGTGGGATCGGGCGCTGGGGCCCCGATCCAGACGGGATCGACAGAGAGGGGGGAGTGGGGATCGTGTGTGGGTTAGGGTTAGGTGTCGGTGGGGGTAGGGGTTATAGAACAGGAGATGGGCCGGCCTGGTGGCCCGCTGGGTCGAGGCCCAGTGGCCAAGGGGGGTGGTTCTTTCTATTTTTTGTATTATTTCTTTTCTGTTTTATTTCATGCTTCAATCTATTTTAGTTTTGTAAAATATTTTAGTAGTACCTAAATTAGTTTTACTAATTATACCACTGTCATAAAAAGTTTAACCTTAAATAAAATGGTTTAATATTTTATAATTAATAAAAGGCATTTATCTAATTGTTTTTGCTACTGTTTTATTTAGTTTAGTTCATTTAATTTTTTTATAAAGACTTGGTTTACCCATCAATAGTACTTATGAATTATTTGGCACATCGCGAACATTTTAGTTTTAATATTTGAAAACCTTTATTGTTTGACTTTATTTCGAATTTGAATTTGAATCGGTTTTGAACCAACGTGAGTTTAGCAACAGTAATCCTGGTGACGTGGCATCATTAACAGAGGTTTACTATAGCTTGATTACCCGGGCGTCACAGTATACAATAGGTCTAGTACACAGAATGGCATACTTTATAGAACCTACGGTTGAGGCATAGGGAATGACTTTCATTCTCTCTCTATCTTCTGTCGTGGTCAGGTTTTGAGTCTTACTCAACTTCACATCTTGTAACACAGGCAAGAACTCCTTCTTTGACTGTTCCATTTTGAACTACTTTAAAATCTTGTCAAGGTATGTACCCATTGAAAAACTTATCAAGCGTCTTGATCTATCTCTATAGATCTTGATGCTCAATATGTAAGCAGCTTCACTGAGGTCTTTCTTTGAAAAACTCCTTTCAAACATTTCTTTATGCTTTGCAGAATAATTCTACATTATCTCCGATCAACAATATGTCATTCAGATATACTTATCAGAAATGTTGTACTCCTCCCACTCACTTTCTTGTAAATACAGGCTTCACCGCAAGTCTGTATAAAACTATATGCTTTGATCAACTTATCAAAGCGTATATTCCAACTCCGAGATGCTTGCACCAGTCCATAGATGGATCGCTGGAGCTTGCATATTTTGTTAGTACCTTTAGGATTGACAAAACCTTCTGGTTGCATCATATACAACTCTTCTTTAATAAATCCATTAAGGAATGCAGTTTTATTTATCCATTTACCAGATTTCATAAAATGCGGCAATTGCTAACATGATTTGGACAGACTTAAGCATAGATACGAGTGAGAAACTCTCATCGTAGTCAACATCTTGAACTTGTTGAAAACCTTTTTGCGATAATTCTAGCTTTGTAGATAGTAACACTACTATCAGCGTTCGTCTTCCTCTTGAAGATCCATTTAATCGCAATGGCTCGCCGATCAATGGGCAAGTCAATCAAAGTCCATACTTTGTTCTCATACATGGATCTCATCTCAGATTTCATGGCCTCAAGCCATTTCATGGAATCTGGGTTCATCATCGCTTCCTCATAGTTCATAGGCTCGTCATGGTCAAGTAACATGACCTCCAGAACAGGATTACCGTACCACTCTGGTGCGGATCTCACTCTGGTTTACCTACGAGGTTCAGTAGTAACTTGATCTGAAGTTACATGATCATCATCATTAGCTTCCTCACTAATTGGTGTAGTAGTCACAGGAACAGATTTCTGTGATGAACTACTTTCCAATAAGGGAGCAGGTACAATTACCTCATCAAGTTCTACTTTCCTCCCACTCACTTCTTTTGAGAGAAACTCCTTCTCTAGAAAGGATCCATTCTCAGCAATGAATATCTTGCCTTCGGATCTGTGATAGAAGGTGTACCCAACATTTTCTTTTGGGTATCCTATGAAGACGCACTTCTCCGATTTGGGTTTGAGCTTATCAGGTTGAATTTTTTTCACATAAGCATTGAAACCTCAAACTTTAAGAAACGAAAGCTTAGGTTTCTTGCCAAATCATAGTTCATACGGTGTCGTCTCAACGGATTTAGATGTTGCCCTATTTAACATGAATGTAGTTGTCTCTAATGCATAACCCTAAAATGATAGTGGTAAATCGGTAAGAGACATCATTGATCGCACCATATCTAATAAAGTAAGGTTACGACGTTCAGACACACCATTATGCTGTGGTGTTCCAGGTGGCATGAGTTTTGTGAAACTATTCCACATTGTTTTAATTGAAGGCCAAACTCGTAACTCGAATATTCGCCTCTGCGATCAGATCGTGGAAACTTTATTTTCTTGCTACGATGATTTTCCACTTCACTTTGAAATTCTTTGAACTTTTCAATTGTTTCAGACTTACGTTTCTTCAAGTAGATATACCCATATCTGCTCAAATCATCTGTGAAGGTCAGAAAAATAACGATACCCGCCGCGAGCCTCAACACTCATCGAACCTCATACATCAGTATGTATTGTATCCAATAAGTCAGTTGCTCGCTCCATTATTCTAGAGAACGGAGTCTTAGTCATCTTTGCCCATGAGGCATGGTTCGCAAGCATCAACTGATTCATAATCAAGTGATTCCAAAAGCCCATCAGCATGGATTTTCTTCATGCGCTTTACACCAATATGACCTAAACGGCAGTGCCACAAATAAGTTGCACTATCATTATTAACTTTGCATCTTTTGGCTTCAACATTATGAATATGTGTATCACTACGATCGAGATCCAATGAACCATTTTCATTGGGTGTATAACCATAGAAGGTTTTATTCATGTAAACAGAACAACAATTATTCTCTAACTTAAATGAATAACCGTATTGCAATAAACATGATCAAATCATATTCATGCTCAACGCAAACACCAAATAACTTTTATTTAGGTTTAACACTAATCCTGAAAGTATAGGGAGTGTGTGATGATGATCATATCAATCTTGGAACCATTTCCAACACACATTGTCACTTCATCCTTAACTAGTCTCTATTTATTTTACAACTCCTGTTTCGAGTTATTATTTTTAGCAACTGAACTAGTATCAAATACTGAGGGGTTGCTATAAACACTAGTAAAGTACACATCAATAACATGTATATCAAATATACCTATGTTCACTTTGCCATCCTCCTTAGCCGCCAATTACTTGGGGTAGTTCCGCTTCCAATGACCAGTCCCTTTGCAGTAGAAGCACTCAGTTTCAGGCTTAGGTCCAGACTTGTTTTTTTTTTCACTTGAGCAGCAACTTGCTTGCCGTTCTTCTTGAAGTTTCCCTTTCTTCCCTTTGTCCCTTTACTTGAAACTAGTGGTTTTGTTTACCATCAACACTTGATGCTTTTCTTGATTTCTACCTTCGTCGATTTCAGCATCACGAAGAGCTTGGGAATCGTTTCCGTTATCCCTTGCATATTATAGTTCATCACGAAGTTCTACTAACTTGGTGATGGTGACTAGAGAATTCTGTCAATCACTATTTTATCTGGAAGATTAACTCCCACTTGATTCAAGCGATTGTAGTACCCAGACAATCTGAGCACATGCTCACTGCTTGAGCTATTCTCCTCCATCTTTTAGCTATAGAACTTGTTGGAGACTTCATATCTCTCAACTCGGGTATTTGCTTGAAATATTAACTTCAACTCCTGGAACATCTCATATGGTCCATGACGTTCAAAACGTCTTTGAAGTCCCGATTCTAAGTCGTTTAAGCATGGTGCACTAAACTATCAAGTAGTCATCATATTGAGCTAGCCAAACGTTCATAACATCTACATCTGCTCCTGCAATAGGTTTGTCACCTAGCGGTGCATCAAGGACATAATTCTTCTGCGGATAAACCTCGGATCACGGATCCAATCCACATCATTGCTACGAACATCTTTCAACTTAGTTTTCTCTAGGAACATATCAAAAATAAAACAGGGGAGCTAAACGCAAGCTATTGATCTACAACATAGATATGCTAATACTACCAGGACTAAGTTCATGATAAATTTAAGTTCAATTAATCATATTACTTAAGAACTCCCACTTAGATAGACATCCCTCTAATCCTCTAAGTGATCATGTGATCCATATCAACTAAACCATGTCCGATCATCACGTGAGATGGAGTAGTTTCAATGGTGAACATCACTATGTTGATCATATCTACTATATGATTCACGCTCGACCTTTCGGTCTCAGTGTTCCGAGGCCATATCTGTTATATGCTAGGCTCGTCAAGTTTAACCTGAGTATTCCGCGTGTGCAACTGTTTTGCACCCATTGTATTTGAAGGTAGAGCCTATCACACCCGATCATCACGTGGTGTCTCAGCACGGAGAACTTTCGCAACGGTGCATACTCAGGGAGAACACTTGTACCTTGATAATTAGTGAGAGACCATCTTATAAAGCTACCGTTGAACTAAGCAAAATAAGATGTATAAAAGATAAACATCACATGCAATCAAAAAATGTGACATGATATGGCCATCATCATCTTGTGCCTTTGATCTCCATCTCCAAAGCATCGTCATGATTTCCATCGTCACCGGCATGACACCATGATCTCCATCATCTTGATCTATATGAATATGTCGTCACATGGTCGTCTCGCCAACTATTGCTCTTGCAACTATTGCTATCGCATAGTGATAAAGTAAAGCAATTATTTGGCGCTTGCATCTTATGCAATAAAGAGACAACCATAAGACTTCTTCCAGTTGACGATAACTTCAACAAAACATGATCATCTTATACAAAAACTTATATCTCATCACGTCTTTACCATATCACATCACAACATGCCCTGCAAAAACAAGTTAGACGTCCTCTACTTTGTTGTTGCAAGTTTTACATGGCTGCTACTGGCTGAGCAAGAACTGTTCTTACCTACGCATCAAAACCACAACAATAGTTTGTCAAGTTAGTGTTGTTTTAACCTTCTCAAGGACCGGGCATAGCCACACTCGGTTCAACTAAAGTTGGAGAAACTGACACCCGCCAGCCACCTGTGTGCAAAGCACGTCGGTAGAACCAGTCTCGCGTAAGCCTACGCGTAATGTCGGTCTGGGCCGCTTCATCCAACAATACCGCTGAACCAAAGTATGACATGCTGGTGAGCAGTATGACTTATATCGCCCACAACTCGCTTGTGTTCTACTCGTGCATATGACATCTACGCATAAAACCTGACTCTGATACCACTGTTGGGGAACGTAGTAATTTCAAAAAAAATCCTACGCACACGCAAGATCGTGGTGATGCACAACAACGAGAGGGGAGAGTGTTGTCCACGTACCCTCGTAGACGGAAAGCGGAAGCGTTAGCACAATGCGATTGATTTAGTCGTACGTCTTCACGATCCGACTGATCAAGTACCAAACGCACGACACCTCCGAGTTCTGCACACGTTTAACTCGATGACGTCCCTCGAACTCCGATCCAGCCGAGTGTTGAGGGAGAGTTTCGTCAGCACGACAGCATGGTGACGATGATGATGTTCTACCGACGCAGGGCTTCGCCTAAGCACCGCTACGATATGATCGAGGTGGATTATGGTGGAGGGGGCACCGCACACGGCTAAGAGATCAAGAGATCAATTGTTGTGTCTTTGGGGTGCCCCCTGCCCCCGTATATAAAGGAGTGGAGGAGGGGAAGGGCCGGCCCTCTCTATGGCGCGCCCTAGGGGAGTCCTACTCCCACCGGGAGTAGGATTCCCCCTTTCCTAGTAGAACTAAGAGCCCTTCCAAGTATTAGGAGTAGGAGGGAAGGAAAGGGAAGGGAAAAGGAGAAGGAAGGAAGGGGGCGCCCCCCCCCCTCCCTAGTCCAATTCGGGCCAGCCCATGGGGAGGGGTGCGGCCACCCTTTGAGGCTTTTCTCTCCTTTCCCGTATGGCCCATTAAGGCCCAATACGAATTCCCGTAACTCCCCGGTACTCCCAAAAATACCCGAATCACTCGGAACATTTCCGATGTCTGAATATAGTCATCCAATATATCGATATTTACGTCTCGACCATTTTGAGACTCCTTGTCATGTCCCCGATCTCATCCGGGACTCCAAACTCCTTCGGTACATCAAAACACATAAACTCATAATATAATCGTCATCGAACTTTAAGCGTGCGGACCCTACAGGTTTGAGAACTATGTAGACACGACCGAGACACGTCTTCGGTCAATAACCAATAGCGGAACCTGGATGCTCATATTGGCTCCTACATATTCTACAAAGATCTTTATCGGTCAAACTGCATAACAACATACGTTGTTCCCTTTGTCATCGGTATGTTACTTGCCCGAGATTCGATCGTCGGTATCTCAATACCTAGTTCAATCTCGTTACTGGCAAGTCTCTTTACTCGTTCCGTAATACATCATCCCGCAACTAACTCATTAGTTGCAATGCTTGCAAGGCTTATAGTGATGTGCATTACCGAGTGGGCCCTGAGATACCTCTCCGACAACCGGACTGACAAATCCTAATCTCGCAATATGCCAACCCAACAAGTACCTCCGGAGACACCTGTAGAGCACCTTTATAATCACCCAGTTACGTTGTGACGTTTGGTAGCACACAAAGTGTTCCTCCAGTAAACGGGAGTTGCATAATCTCATAGTCATAGGAACATGTATAAGTCATGAAGAAAGCAATAGCAACAAACTAAACGATCAAGTGTTAAGCTAACGGAATGGGTCAAGTCAATCACATCATTCTCCTAATGATGTGATCCCGTTAATCAAATGACAACCCATGTCAATGGTTAGGAAACTTAACCATCTTTGATCAACGAGCTAGTCAAGTAAAGGCATACTAGTGACACTCTGTTTGTCTATGTATTTACACATGTATTATGTTTCCGGTTAATACAATTCTAGCATGAATAATAAGCATTTATCATGATATAAGGAAATAAATAATAACTCTATTATTGCCTCTAGGGCATATTTCCTTCATGTATGTGCTACAAAATAGTGTTAGTGGATGATGACATGACACATTGGGTGATATGGAGGGATGCATGTTGAGAGAATTAGAGTTAGTGATGATCAACTATTTAGGTATACTAGATTAGTACCATTGGAAGAGGCACTCAATGAGGATCAATATGCAAAAAAACCATCTCTTTTTGAGTTTCTAATAAAAAAGTTATAAGTGTTTGAAGTTACACGAGTTATTCTATAAAGTTACCGTTTCTAGTGAGGTCCTAACACGTGACAGTCTTTGTTAGCCGGTACCGCTTTGGGGTTCATTAAACGCGTACCATAGGATCTAAGATGGATGGCTGAGGCTGTGAACCGGTTCGACGCTCGGGGGAGGGGGCACAATGGTTACAGGTAGGGAATGTCGGGTGTGGTCGAAGTCAAAGAGAGAAGGGGAGAAAGAGAAGGTTGGTTGCAGTTGGGCCTCATTTTTTGTTAAACCACGCTCGATTTGCGGCACTTACCTATGGGTCGCACATGTCAACTTGGTTGGGTTAGGTTAGAATAATATTTTCTTTCCCCTTCTTTTGTTAAAAAATAGAATCTGGTAATTCAATTTGGAAAAATTCTACAAAATCCAGCAGATTGTTTTCCATCCCAAATATCTCTACCTACTAATAAACCAAATATTGCTTCTGGTCGTCCGTCTAAAAAATTACCCTTGAAGTTGCTATATATTACCTGCTATGCCATCCATAAGTGAACAAAGCGATTCCCTTTTTTTGTTAAGTCACCATCGTAGTAAGTGTTTTATACGTAAGATACCCAGTGTAAGTCACATATGGACCGGTGGCGTAGTGGCAGAAGCCTGTAACTCCCACTCCCAGTGCAAAAGTCTTTTGAACCCTGCTTCCATCTATTTTCCCCATATCTTTTTCTCACCCACCTCATCTCCCCGTATGTCTTCATGGGCCGGCCCGCGGGGCGTGGCGTCGCTGTTTTTTTCATTTCATTTTTTGACTTTTCTTTTCTTTTATTTCTATTTTTTACTTCTTCTTTAAATTAATTCGAGATTGACAAATTTTAAAAAGTTGCGACTCTTGAAAAAATGGTCGAGAAATCATAAAATATCTACGAAATTTAAGAATGTTCAAAAAATCATAAATTTTTCGTTGTTTCAAAAAATGTTAGTAATTTTACAAAAATGTTGGCAAATTATAAAAAAATCACAATTTGGGAAAAAATTGTCAGGAAATAAACCATGTTCTTGATGTTGTAAAAATGATAATTTATACAAAACATATTCGCGAATCTAAAAAATATCCATGAAATTTTAGAAAATTCTCAAAAAATATTCAACTTTTCTGCGAATTTCAATTTTTCCCCCTAATTTAAAAAAATCATTAATTCAAAAAAAATTCAGGAATTATAAAACTATTCATGTGTTCAATAAATGTTCGTCTAAACAAAAAAATGTTATGAATTTTAAAAATGTTTTTTTAAATGAATGTCAATTCAAAAAACTTTTCACCATTTCAATTTATTTTTAAAGTTTTAAACATTTTCTTGCGCTACACAATGACAAGTGTGCCATGTGGTGGCAAGCTCATTGCATTGGGATTTACCATGTCGAATGCATTGTGATCACATGGACATCACGTCCATCATCAGTGAGAGTCGGAAAAAAGATAAGTGGCAAAATGATGAGCCATTGTGTTAAAATAGAAGATACTGATATGTCGGGGTATTGAGTCATACTTATTCGACCAACGTGTAATTTTTGTATCTACCGTTGCAACGCACGGGCATATTTGCTAGTTGAATAAAATGCATATGATAATTTTATAAATTCTATTTTGGACATTATAAATATTCCCTAAAAATAAATTTAGGGGTCAAAATTATTCCCAATATATTTTTAAATTCCAAATAAAATCCAAAGGGCATTTGGAAAAGTCTTTTATTCCCTCTCAAATAAGTAATCATTTAACTTTACAAAAAAATCCTAGTCAAAACTAGTATCATAAGCAAATAAATAAATATATTATTCACATTCCAAAAATTGAAAATTTTGGGATGTGATAGGTGGTGGGAGTCCTAGAAGGGGGGGAACCCTTGGTCGACTTCACATCAACCTCGACAATGTCAACTCCCTACACATGTCTCCCTCTCGAGAGTGTGTCGAGCTTCCTAAGCTAGC
>NC_041392.1:565437034-565443212 GCF_002162155.2 Triticum dicoccoides | reverse complement strand
CCCCTCGTTGCCAGTGAAAATCTTGGCTTTTCTTGCAACACTCTTGTTTCATGGCCCTCCTTCGAGGCGTTGTCCAGTGGTAGGGTGGGGTGTGTGGTCTTGCTGTGTGGTGGTTGGTGCCGACGATGGTGTGTGGCTTTTAGGGTTGCCGATGGTGGCATATGCGAGGTGATTACTCCACAATCCATCATCGACGTTATGCTCGGTACTTTGTCAGGTGCTGACCGGTGTACGACGTCCTCGTGTGGCGTCATGGTACAAACGATGGGGACATTGTGGTCTCGCTTTCGGTAATGGCTCCTTTGGGTAGGTGCTCTATCCATGCGGTCCTCATCCTCCCGTTCTCTTCCGGTGCGTTTTCCCTGGTGGCATATGCTCTGCTGTTCTAGCATGTGTCGAGCTTGATCTTGGTTTTCATGTGTTGGCGTTTTCGTTTGTGGATGTGTTGTCTCGCACATCTTATCATCAGATCTGTGCGTGATGCTTCAATTTTTTCTTCAAACTTTTGACTCAGCACAAGTTTGTATGTTAACTTGTTGGTAAAATATGTCATGTCATCAACCAACATCTTAACATACAACATCTTCAATGGGTTGTATCTAGTATGCCCAATAGGATGTGAAATAATAAATAAGGTGCTCTCTCATTCTACATCGGAGCTTGTGCAATGGGTGTTGGTTCATGTACATGCAACATTCCTTTCTTTCCTCATTTATTGCATAACACATCATTAAAAATCCTATGTGGCAAAGTCTAACAACAACTATCTTACAACCATTGGAGATGCCTTTAACGGGTGAATGACTTCATTAATTTTGAAGTGTATCTTAGCTGGCTGATAGCTTTGGCTTCATTTAATTTTGGCTACATGCCTTTAAAGAAAAATAGATATCTGAAATAAATAAAGTAAAATAAATGCGGAGCAACTTAATCGCTCCGGGTACCCGAACCTTCCAGGTCAGTAGGCCGCCTTCCCCATTCCGGCCATAGTCAAACCAAACCAAATCCTCGCCTCGCCACCATGGCCGACGGCGCCGGCAGCGGCAGGTCCCGCCTCAGCGCCCTCCCCAACGACCTGCTCCGCCACATCGTCACCTTCCTCCCCGTCATGGAAGCCGCCCGCGCCGCCACCCTCGGCCGCGGCTGGCGCCACCTCTGGCGCTCATACCCGCTCGTCCTCAAGGATGCCGACATCCCCGAGCGCGCGCGCGACGCCGCAATCCCCCGAGTCCTCGCCGACCACCCGGGCCACTTCCGCGCCGTCATCCTCTACGACTGCCGGCTCGCCTCACTGGACCGCGAGCTCCCCGCCTGGCCGCGCCTCCTCGTCGACAAGCGCACGGAGAAGCTCGTTCTCGCCTACAGTTGGGTCGTGAACCAGCCCAACCCGGGGCGCCTTCTTCCCGCCGACATCCTCCGCTGCGACTCGCTCCAGGAGCTCACCCTGGACTTCTGGACGTTCCCCAGCGGCGCCGAGGTCGTTCTTCCCCGCCTCCGGATTCTCGCCATGGTAAGGATTGGCATAAGCGAGCAGGAACTGGAGTCCTTGATCGCTGCCAGCCCCGTTCTAGAGTCCCTTCGGCTCACCCTCAATAGCCCCAAGCACGTCCGGCTCCGCAGCCAAAGCCTCCAGTGCGCGCTCGTTGGGCTATCCAGAGTGGAGTTCACCCTGGTGGACACGCCGCTCCTGGAGCGGCTCTACTTGTTCCTGCCGCCTACTGGTGTGGTGGGGTTCAGAATCGCTTGTGCTCCCAACCTGCAGGTGCTCGGCTACCTGGACACAAGAGCTCACAAGCTGCAGATTGGTAACAGCGTCATCGGGGTACGTCTCTCCAGTCTCAATCTCTCTCTCAACTTGAAATTGTTCCATCCATCATGTTCTCTAGGATCAGAAAGTAGTCAGTGAGTTATGATAATGTTGCTTTTGCTGCATCTCATTGCATTCTCTCAAAGTTATTCCATCCGCATCGACCCATCCCATGATAATGTTCTGTATGATTATAGAGCACTTGATGAGTTATGATAAACCTGTCTTTGTGAACCTGTTTGCAGTCAGACACAATGGTGAGCGCAAGCACTGTGGTTCGAAGCGTCAAGATATTGGCGTTAACTGTGAATTTTGGTGTCTTTGGGGAGGTTAAGATGCTGGCCAGCTTCCTCAGATGCTTTCCCAATATTGACACGCTGCACATTGAGGTAGCTCCCAGTTCCTTCAGTCTGTCGACCATTTCAATATTATCATCAATTATTAGCAGCTTGATATATATGTAACCAAACTGCTCACACATTGGTACCAATTTGCAGTCTGCACCGCATGATCCATCTGTAACTGCCAATGAACCCAGTGGGGAGCATCATGCCAAGTTCTGGCAGGAGATCAGTCCGATTTGTTGCTTGAGATCACATATCAAGAAGATGGTTATTCACGATTACCGAGGGGATCAAAATGAATTTGAGTTCCTCAAGTTCATTGCCATGAATGCCCAGGAGCTGCAGTCCTTACTGATTGTGCCGCATGAAGGAATTTTGTCTTCAGCTGACAAGGTGAATGAGATAAAAGACAAATTGCAGTGTCTACAGTTTCCAACAGGTATCTCTGCAGTGCTGCAGCTGTCACCTAAAGCAGGCACTGGTTTGCGCTTGGAGAAAGCATCCAATCTTACAATCGATGACCCTTTTGAATGGTGAATCCATGGTTAATTCGCTGTATGTTTACATGCCTGATCCATACTTTTTGAGGAATCATTGACTGTTGTCTGCAAGATCTTGATGTTTAGTTTCTTGTAGGCATGCCTTATCTTGAGACATGGCTGAGTTTTCCAACTACCAAGAGTATGTAGGAATTAAAGTGAGCAGAAGTACTTGAGAGACTAGTGTTATTTTCATGTGTCTGTCTCGATATGACAGCAGTTTGCTTCTGGATATAGTGCGCCTGTTTTTTAGCATGTCTGTGGTTTCATTTTCTCTGCATTGCTTATGTAGTTTCTTATCACCTCTTTCAGTTTCGTTAACTATCAATTGATGGTCAGAGTATACTGAGCTTGGTTAGCCAGGATCAGGATGGCAAAGGCTAAATGTAGTTCTGCACTTCTGTTTTATTCATCATGTTTTGTGTATCTGGAATAATAATGGCACATTGCATCGACTGGTAAAAGCATATATGGAATAAATAGCTTATGCCAGTAGATTTTTTCTTTCCAATAAAGACTTGGCCGATTAGTTGAGCAAATCTAGAGCCTACATATGCGACCTGGTTTGTAAACAATCTTAAAGTAGTCCGTTTCCGAAAATAAAGTTGACTATTGATGTTTCACTGAAAGATTTTCAGGAAGTGGGAATGTTCAAATATGCTAATTCTTTGCTTAATGGAATGCCCACCATATATGTTTAGAGATATAACAGTTATGTAGGTGTTACTCTACTTGTTTGGCTCCGCTTCTCCTGTTTGCAAAGAGGACTTTCTTATGGTTGTTGCTTGCCCTTGATGATGTTCTCTCTTGGTTTAATTTCGCCAATAGCCCAGCAGTTGATTTCATTCACCTTTCTTTATTTAGTTACTTCAGTGGCCTAATAGCCTTGCCAGTTCTAAGGAGGAACGTATAAATGTCTTAACAACCTTGACATTCTTGACACTGAAAACTGATCACGTTTGCAGACCCAAAATGGTGGCGGTAAGTTCAAAAAAAAAAAATGGTGACGGTTTAGGTGTCACCGATCTAAGCGCATCTCTAACTCATCCCCTATTCAGTCCTCCTTTGGTTTGTTGGAATGTCATAGGATTTCTATAGGATAAGATTTGCATAGATTTCCTTTAAGGCCCTTTGGTTCGTAGGAATGGATTCCTATTCCTATATAGGATAGAAATTAATCCTTCATATTTTGAAGGAAAAAAGACATTAGCTAAGACTCAATGAAAAAATTCCTATCCTATACATCAAATGACATCTCTTTCTTTATAGGAATTGAGATGCATGTCATCTCATTTCCTATGATTTTTCCATTCCTACAACATTTCTATCATATGAACCAAAGGAGGCCTCAGCGTTAGAGAAGGATAAATTCAATTTTCATTTAATCGGTAGAACTCATTAAACCTTTAGTGATTAAAGTGTTTACTCTGTGTCAGCCATGACTCATAAATATACTCACCGACCTCCCTGAGAAGTAAAAAATTCCCCACCCATACTTCTCCTCTTCTTCCATTCCGCAACCGCTCAACCCCCGCCGATGCGCCCCTACCTCCACCCCGATCTACTCCGCCGTCGCTCCGATGTCGATAATGGCCGGATCCATCCGCCACCGCTCCCGCTGCCCATCCCCGACGCGGATCCACGCGCAGTCCCAAGCCCATGGTCGCGGCAGCGCTTCCTCCTGTCGTGCTCGTGCATCTCATATCCCTGACCTCTCGTCGCCGCCGCCGTTGGGGACATGGGTCGCAGAGATCACCGACCCGACACCCACGAACACATTTGGATCTGATCTTTCCACTTGACGGTGCAGGTGGCGGGGGAATACGACATAATGTCGGACTGCCTCCATGACGCCAACACCGATGCAATTTCCCTGCCGGCCTGCCGCAGTTGGCGCGCGTCGACCCTCGGATGGCCACCACATGGGAGATGCGGGAAGACCGGGAAGCCCATGAGCTCCTCTAATTCTATACTAACAGGCGTTTTTGGTATGGTAAGTGTTTGGGTGCGGTGCGCCGGCCGAAAATTCGGCCGGTCTCGTGCCACGCTGGTCTGGCGCGCCCAGCAAATCACACCCCCGCGTGAGACACGTGTATTACGGTGGGTCCCGTGTAGACCCGCCCCATCCCTTATCCTCTCCACCGCTTCATCCTCTCCCTACCAATCTTTGTTCTTCTTCTCCCCACCCCCCTGTGTTGTCGCTCTCGTCCTCTCCGCAACCTCTCCCTCCCCCCCCCACCTCCAAGCCCCGCTGCCACCACCGGCATTCGCTGCCGTGGCACCGCTGCAACTGCTCGTCAGAGTACAAGCGGTTTGACGTGCTGTACAAGGCGGGGCTGCAACCAGATTTGGTGGAGCTGCAAGCAACAGAGGCAAGGGGTGGAAACGACGACAGACGCCGTTGCTAGCTGTCAACGTCTAGCTAGACCGGTGATGTCGGTGCTACATCCAGCAAGACGGCGAGCACGACCCCGCGCATGACAGGGCACGGGATTTTGTTTCAACCGTGCAGTGGAAAAGCTGGAACCATGTAGCTTTCCGGATCACCGGTTGTAGCTTTTCTGGATCATCGGTTGTAGCTTTTGCTAAACCGGTTTTATCTTTTTGAAAATCATTCTGTTCAAGCTTTTTCTTCAAAAATATGTTTCTTTTGCATCTTTTTTCATGAAACCACTGGTTCCAGCCTTTAAAAATACTAGTTGTAGCATTTTGTTCAGCTGGTTGTGGCATTTTTGTTCAGAAATGCTACCATAGGAGTTCGTCCTATTGTATCAGCGATGCTTTTTGCTACCACCGTAGCTTATTTTTGCTACCACCGGTGATTTTTTTTGCTACATACATGCACGGCGGTGCTGGTCGATGGCGGCGATGCCTTTTTTGCTGCCGCAACCGTTTTGAAGTTTGCTGGAACCGGCGCCCAAATTTGCTATCATCACCTTTTGGGGTTTGCTGGAAGGAACCGTCCAAAAGCTTCCGCCAGATTTGTTTTTTGCTAGAACCCTTTCCAAAAGATGCTACTTGTGACGCCCGGGTAATCAAGCTACAGTAACCCTCTGGTAATGATGCCATGTCACCACGATTACCGTTGTTAATCTCGTGTTAGTTCGAAACCGTTTCAAATTCAAATTCAAAATCTAGTCAAACGGTAAAAGTTTTGAAAAGTCAAATCTAAAATGATCAAAGTGTAGCAAATAAATCATAGATGATTATGGTGGTGGATCCAAATTAACATACAATGTTTAAGTGCATTAGATAATAGGAACAGTCGCTGAAACAATAATTTAAACGTCTCTTAAATAATTAAATTATTAAAAACTACTTTTTATAACTACAAGAATAATTGTGGCAGTGGTATAAATACTATTAGTAATTTAGGTGCTAACTATATGTTTTACAAAACTAAAACAATTAGGGTAATAAAATTAAAACAGAAAAAAGCACCCCCCCGGGCCTACCGGCCCAGCTAGCCCTAACCCTCACCCGATCCC
>NC_041392.1:565428744-565435940 GCF_002162155.2 Triticum dicoccoides | reverse complement strand
TGCCGCGCTGAACGCCGTCTCCGCCTCCTGGGGCGCCGCCCTCCGTTCCCTTGGCCGGCGTCGTGGCCGCCGGCGGCCACGCCCGTGGCTGCCCCCCCTGCCAGTCGATCTGGGCGCTCGCCCAGTCGGGTGCCGACGCCCAGCGCCCGCACCCACGACAGCCGCAGCGCCCGCAAACCCACTAGGCCCCCTGGGCCAATGACAAGGGGCCCCCACCCCCTGAATGAATTTATAAAAATAAAAATAAAAATAATTAATTAATTAATTAATTAATTAGAGAAATAATTAACTTAATTAATTTTGTTTAATTAAACTAAACAACTAACTAGGCTAATTAAACATTAGTTGTCTAATTAACCGGTTAGTTAATTAGTACGATAGTGGGGCCCACCCCTAATTAATTTTGATTAGATTATATTAAATTTGGATAATTAACATGTGTCTCTGACCAGTGGGACCCACTGGTCAGGTTGACCAGTCAACTCTGTTGACTTCTGATGTCAGCATGACATCATGCTGATGTCATTAAATCATTTTCGAATTAATTAGATAATTAATTAAATCCCAGAAATTAATAAAATCTTTAGCAAATCATATCTTTTAATCCGTAACTCGGATTAAAATATTTTCAACATGAAAGTTGCTCAGAACGAAGAGACGAATCCGGATACGCAGCCCGTTCGTCCGTCACACATCCCTAGCATAGAAAACACGCAACTTTTCCCCTCCGGTTCATCTATCCGAAAACACGAAACACCGGGGATACTTTCCCGGATGTTTTTCCCCCTTCGCCGGTATCACCTAATACCGCGTGAGGGCACACCTAACACGCCGTTTGCTTTGTCAAGCATCGTCATGCTTATGTTGCATTGTATTTATTGTTTCTTCCCCCTCTTCTCTTCGGTAGACTACGAGGCTGATGCTGCTGCTGATACCCCGATCGACTACGGTGTTGACGACCCCTCCTTGTCTGAGCAACCAGGCAAGCCCCCCCCCCTTGATCACCAGATATTGCCTATTCTCCTCTATACTGCTTGCATTAGAGTAGTGTAGCATGTTACTGCTTTCCGTTAATCCTATTCTGATGCATAGCCTGACATTGTTGCTACATCTGTTGATACCTTACCTGCAATCCTAAATACTTAGTATAGGATGCTAGTTTATCATCATTGGCCCTACCTTCTTGTCAGTCTGCCTTGCTATACTATTGGGCCGTGATCACTCGGGAGGTGATCACGGGTATATACTATACATACATACATACTATACAGATGGTGACTAAAGTCGGGTCAGCTCGATGAGTACCCGCAAGTGATTCTGATGAGGGGGCTGAAAGGACAGGTGGCTCCATCCCGGTAGAGGTGGGCCTGGGTTCCCGACGGTCCCCGACTATTACTTTGTGGCGGAGCGACAGGGCAGGTTGAGACCACCTAGGAGACAGGTGGGCCTGGCCCTGTTCGGCGTTCGCGGATACTTAACACGCTTAACGAGATCTTGGTATTTGATCTGAGTCTGGCCATTTGGTCTATACGCACTAACCATCTACGTGGGAGTAGTTATGGGTATCCCGACGTCGTGGTATCAGCCGAAGCCTTCTAGACGTCAGCGACTGAGCGGCGCGCGCCGGATTGGATTGCGTTAACGCAACTTCCTTTGTAATGGAGGTTGCTAGGTCTGCTTCTGGCCGGCCTCGCAACATGCAGGTGAGCAATGGGCGATGGGCCCAGACCCCTGCGCGCATAGGATTTAGGCCGGCGGGCTGACCTCTCTGTTGTGCCTAGGTGGGGCTGCGACGTGTTGATCTTCCGAGGCCGGGCATGACCCAGGGAAGTGTGTCCGGCCAAATGGGATCGAGCGTGTTGGGTTATGTGGTGCACCCCTGCAGGGAAGTTAATCTATTAGAATAGCCGTGATCTTCGGTGATAGGACGACTTGGAGTTGTACCTTGACCTTATGACAACTAGAACCGGATACTTAATAAAACACACCCTTCCAAGTTCCACAGACAACCCGGTGATCGCTTTTCCACAGGGCGATGAGGGGAGGATCGCCGGGTAGGATTATGCTATGCGATGCTACTGGAGATGCTACTTGGAGATGCTACTTGGAGGACTTCAATCTACTCTCTTCTACATGCTGCAAGACGGAGGCTGCCAGAAGCATAGTCTTCGATAGGACTAGCTATCCCCCTCTTATTCTGGCATTCTGTAGTTCAGTCCACTGATATGGCCTCCTTACACTTATACCCATGCATATGTAGTGTAGTTCCTTACTTGCGAGTACTTTGGATGAGTACTCACGGTTGCTTTCTTCCCCTCTTTCCCCCTTTCCTTTCTTTCTGGTTGTCGCAACCAGATGCTGGAGTCCAGGAGCCAGACGCCACCTTCGACGATGACTCCTACTATGCTGGAGGTGCCTACTACTACGTGCAGCCCGCTGACGACGACCAGGAGTAGTTTAGGAGGATCCCAGGCAGGAGGCCTGTGCCTCTTTCGATTTGTATTCCATTTTGTGCTAGCCTTCTTAAGGCAAACTTGTTTAACTTATGTCTGTACTCAGATATTGTTGCTTCCGCTGACTCGTCTATGATCGAGCACTTGTATTCGAGCCCTCGAGGCCCCTGGCTTGTATTATGATGCTTGTATGACTTATTTATGTTTTAGAGTTGTGTTGTGATATCTTCCCGTGAGTCCTTGATCTTGATCGTACACGTTTGTGTGCATGATTAGTGTATGATTGAATCGGGGGCGTCACAAGTTGGTATCAGAGCCGACTGCCTGTAGGAATCCCCCTTTCCAACTCCTTGGCTGAAGTTGAGTCTAGTCATTGCAAAACTTTTACTAACTTGGCTGTGTGCCTTACGGGCCCACGTCGCCATTGGGTGGTATTAGGATCTTTTATTCCTCGACCTATACTCTGGGACTCTGATCTCTCTTCTATTCGGGTTAAATGGATTTTGCTAATTCTAACATTAGGATCTCGTTATCACTTTCACCCGGAGAGCCCCTTATTACTGATGATCGTCTGCTGCACGTGAAGACCCTGAAGATACTCTCCGCTGTAACCCAAGAATTTGTGTCCGTTGCTTTTGCAATTCCCTACCACCAAAATATCCCTATGGATAAATACATACAACTGTCGTTCTTACTTTTGTTCCCAGTTGATCTTGTCATTGGAAGATACCCTAAAATTCTCTCTATTGATCCGAGAATACTTTGTGCCTACTGCCTTGCAGTTCCTTTCCACCTGAATACCTCTACGGATAATTTCTCGCCCTTATCGAGTATCCACTCATCCCCAGTTGTTCATGTGTTTCACAATGGTCTTTGAAATACTATTCGATCCTCCAAAATTCCTCAGTAGCTTATTGCTCTGCAATACTTGTCTGCTTGCATTATGGATGCTTTCCATATGTCTGACAATATTTGTTAGTATCCTTAGACGCTGTCATTTTGATCCTATTGATTCAACATGTGTGCGAATGCACACAATCATCAATCGACCCTTCTAAATTATCTTTCCGGCTCAGACGTCATTCTGAACATGAGCTGGTTCTGGACCAAACTATTTGTCGTCAATTGTGCCTCTGGTCTATCCAACTTATCCATCCTTGATTAGAGTGTCTGCTTCTAATCCCTTGTTTTGGAAATCATAATTCCTTGGTTATCTAAGCATCGAATTATTCAGATGTTCTATAATCTAATGCCCGTGTAACCTTTCTTCCTCTGATTGAGTACAGATACTCACATCAGCTCCGTTGTGGATCGCCTGATCCATTATTGGATTTCATCCGACATCGTCCTTCATATTCAATAACCTTGTGAGCCTTTCCACGGGTGTATATTGCCTTTGGTAAATTGTATCCTCTGCTTAGCCAACAATGCTCTTCTTTCGAGCTTGTGTATTTACTTTTGAAACTTGTGGTATATGTTCTAAGATGCCCCGATGGGTTGAACCTATGCCTTCCTTAATATGTGTGAACTCGAAAGTTTTCACGAGACATACTCTTCTGGTATTTTGCCAGATAAAATTTCAACACTACAGCTTCATCGAACGTGAGAAGTGAATGAAAGATTATACATTGAAGAAGTGAGAGTCGACCTTGAACCTTGTGTTCATGCCCATGGACACGATGTAGATCTTATCATTAAAAGCTTCTCTTAAATTAATTATTCCCTTGGTATAAGTTCAACTTGTATCTGGGATCTGGCCTTTTGCAATCGTTGTTCCGACCATATGTTCTTCCTTGATCCCATTTCTTGGGCAAGTTTAAGCACTTGTCCTCTGCAAAGCAGTACCCCAGTCCAACCTCTACGTTGGTCTGTCGTCGAGTATTACCCCTGGTATCTCGAGGATATCATGCCATTGCACTACATTACCCTGTCCTTTGATGGAGTACTACCTTTACCCTGTCTTTGTCACTTCATGCTTCTGGGTTGTTTGTTAACCGAGAAAACCGATAAGTGAATCGATTCAGCACTCCGATTCAATAACTCTAAGTAATTTTCGTTGCTTACGAGTTTAATAATCCTTCAAGTCATTCCTAGCCTGATCGGCTATATCATTAAAGTGCTAAATTTTAACTGTGCTACCTGGTCCTTATTCCCAGAGCACAACTTTTGGTGACGAGCTAAGCTTACGTCGATCTTCCTTGTCTTATCGTTCCACCTTGAACGACAAGCTTGAATTCGAGTTTGTGTCCTACTCATGGTCCCAAGATCATTTCGTTTCATCATTCCTTTGACTTGAGGTCATCGCCGATCGATTACATCTCCAGGAAACCTCTCGACAGAATCTGTCATGATCATCATCAACATTCTGAGCTCTTCCTGGATAGCAATTGAATTCATGATGAGAAATACCGTCCTTTCCCTTGATGATTTGTGTTGTCATCGACCACTTTAATGCCTCCCCTCCAACACAAACTTGTTCGTGTTTTGTGTTATACCTTGAGTTCCTTGCTATCCAGCAGTTGTTCTTAATTACTTTGGAATATTACCATCTTTTATGTCAAGAATGTGGTGAGAATTTCACCACCTCTTAAAAATTCTTGGTACAGTGATGCATCTCGCCATCACCATTCTTTTCTTAGTCCCCGTGTTGAGTGAACTCTATTGTGCGAATTTATTATCTCTAGCTACCCTATTGCTTCAGAGTTAATGGACAATAATTCCAATTTAGTGTGTTGGTTGCTCAATCGCCATTCCGACGTTGGTTGTGCAACCCAGCCCATATTTTGGGTACACCTTTCAACCAATGATTAATTGTGTATGTTTTCCTTGAACATACATCATTATATCATTTGATCCGACAAATGTTATCCCCTTGTTCACATAACTGTGGAAATCCATCTTTTTGGATACCCCGTTGAAATATCGCTAAGTCCATCAGCCACCTCCTCATCCTCTCCTTGGCTTAATGATGAATCCCTTCGTGTATCCAGAGTCTGACCTTTGCTTGAAGACCATGGCAATGCTAACTTGAAGCATGTCTGTGGTACTCCGATTTTCAATAAGAGCATTTGAAGAACAATGCTAAATTTTCTCTGTCCATTATCCAAATACCGTTGTTTGGGCTATGTCATGAAATCCTCTCCCCTTACCTAAATGGTTTCTACTTACTATCCTGTCATGGATATCATGCTCTGCTTATCCTTGGAAAGGATATACCCCTGAAATATATGTTTAAACACATTTTCCTTTCCATTGTTTTCTTTAACCTTTCTTGTGATCTATATGATCTAAGCAGTGATATTCTCCTGCTTATGTTAACACCTCGACGCACAACTCTGTCAGTAAGACCCTGTTACTATTGTTGAAAACATTTCGGTAACCACCGATGGATAAGAACTTTGCCTATTGGTCCGCCTCATTCAACGAGCAGGAATTCGTTCTCTTCGTCCCTCGCCCTTGGTACCGATGTTGTTGCCGACAGAACTGCCGAGCTATCCTCTGAAATGCCTTACTTACATGATCGTGCAAGACGTCATCGCCCTTCTTACTTTTAAAACCACATGGTGGGCCCATAACCCACAGTTCCACAGGATCGAAATCTGACTCTCCTGTACACCCCCTGTTTCCGAAGTTATTCCTCCCGCGTGGACTCGTATGTAATTCGTGAGCCACCTTCCGATGAGATCATCAATTCTGCCATCGGACACAATAATTATTCCGTGGCTTTGAAACCACTTTCACCTTCTGACTAGGCATTGAACGATTGCCTGGCTGCCTGAAACTTCTTATTGTACCTTCCAACTTTACTCTCGATGTGTTTTATTTGTTCAACTCGAGAGGTACTCATATGCTCATTCATGGGTTAATCCCAGATCATTACCCTTATAACATACTATCGTTGCCAATATGCCTCGTTACCTATTCGTAAATACGATGAAGATCCCGAAGAAAGGATGCAGACTTCATCATGATGACCTGAAGCGGAGAAATGAAAACATCAATGTACTGGACCGGTCTCTTCGAGAAGAGCAAGCCAGAATGAGAAGACCCGCTAGATTCGTTACCAAACCTTCCCCCCCTTTCACTACCTCTTAAATCTCGGGACGAGATTTCTTGTAGTGGAGGAGAATTGTGACGCCCGGGTAATCAAGCTACAGTAACCCTCTGGTAATGATGCCATGTCACCACGATTACCGTTGTTAATCTCGTGTTAGTTCGAAACCGTTTCAAATTCAAATTCAAAATCTAGTCAAACGGTAAAAGTTTTGAAAAGTCAAATCTATAATGATCAAAGTGTAGCAAATAAATCATAGATGATTATGGTGGTGGATCCAAATTAACATACAATGTTTAAGTGCATTAGATAATAGGAACAGTCGCTGAAACAATAATTTAAACGTCTCTTAAATAATTAAATTATTAAAAACTACTTTTTATAACTACAAGAATAATTGTGGCAGTGGTATAAATACTATTAGTAATTTAGGTGCTAACTATATGTTTTACAAAACTAAAACAATAAGGGTAATAAAATTAAAACAGAAAAAAAGCACCCCCCCCCCGCTGGGCCTACCGGACCAGCTAGCCAGCCGGCCGGCCCAGCCGGCCACTTCGCCTCTGGCCCACGAGGCCACCTCCCCGAAACCCTAACCCTCACCCGATCCCCACTTCCCCCCCCCACTCTCCCCTCACTCCCTCGATCCAAATCGGGATCGAGGCGACCACGCCCCCGACCCCGACGAC
>NC_041392.1:565419352-565428205 GCF_002162155.2 Triticum dicoccoides | reverse complement strand
GCTGCACCTCCGGCGGCCATCCGGCCCGCTGCCCTCCTCGACCGGCCCCCTGTGAGCCGTCGCCTCCCCGCCTGCTCCCGCATGCTCTGACCAGCCCGCTCTCCTCCTCTCGCGCGCCCGCAAACCCACTAGGCCCCCTGGGCCAATGACAAGGGCCCCCCACCCCCTGAATGAATTTATAAAAATAAAAATAAAAATAAAAATAAAAATAATTAATTAATTAGAGAAATAATTAACTTAATTAATTTTGTTTAATTAAACTAAACAACTAACTAGGCTAATTAAACATTAGTTGTCTAATTAACCGGTTAGTTAATTAGTATGACAGTGGGGCCCACCCCTAATTAATTCTAATTAGATTATATTAAATTTGGATAATTAACATGTGTCTCTGACCAGTGGGACCCACTGGTCAGGTTGACCAGTCAACTCTGTTGACTTCTGATGTCAGCATGACATCATGCTGATGTCATTAAATCATTTTCGAATTAATTAGATAATTAATTAAATCCCAGAAATTAATAAGATCTTTAGCAAATCATATCTTTTAATCCGTAACTCGGATTAAAATATTTTCAACATGAAAGTTGCTCAGAACGAAGAGACGAATCCGGATGCGCAGCCCGTTCGTCCGTCACACATCCCTAGCATAGCAAACACGCAACTTTTCCCCTCCGGTGCATCTGTCCGAAAACACGAAACACCGGGGATACTTTTCCGGATGTTTTTCCCCCTTCACCGGTATCACCTAATACCGCGTGAGGGCACACCTAACACGCCGTTTGCTTTGTCACGCATCGTCATGCTTATGTTGCATTGTATTTATTGTTTCTTTCCCCTCTTCTCTTCGGTAGACTACGAGGCTGATGCTGCTGCTGATACCCCGATCGACTACGGTGTTGATGACCCCTCCTTGTCTGAGCAACCAGGCAAGCCCCCCCCCTGATCACCAGATATTGCCTATTCTCCTCTATACTGCTTGCATTAGAGTAGTGTAGCATGTTACTGCTTTCCGTTAACCCTATTCTGATGCATAGCCTGACATTGTTGCTACATCTGTTGATACCTTACCTGCAATCCTAAATACTTAGTATAGGATGCTAGTTTATCATCATTGGCCCTACCTTCTTGTCAGTCTGCCTTGCTATACTATTGGGCCGTGATCACTCGGGAGGTGATCACGGGTATATACTATACTATACAGACATACTATACAGATGGTGACTAAAGTCGGGTCAGCTCGATGAGTACCCGCAAGTGATTCTGATGAGGGGGCTGAAAGGACAGGTGGCTCCATCCCGGTAGAGGTGGGCCTGGGTTCCTGACGGCCGCCGACTGTTACTTTGTGGCGGAGCGACAGGGCAGGTTGAGACCACCTAGGAGACAGGTGGGCCTGGCCCTGTTCGGCGTTCGCGGATACTTAACACGCTTAACGAGATCTTGGTATTTGATCTGAGTCTGGCCATTTGGTCTATACGCACTAACCATCTACGTGGGAGTAGTTATGGGTATCCCGACGTCGTGGTATCAACCGAAGCCTTCTAGACGTCAGCGACTGAGCGGCGCGCGCCGGATTGGATTGCGTTAACGCAACTTCCTTTGTAATGGAGGTTGCTATGTCTGCTTCCGGCCGCCCTCGCAACGTGCAGGTGAGCAATGGGCGATGGGTCCAGACCCCTACGCGCATAGGATTTAGACCGGCGGGCTGACCTCTCTGTTGTGCCTAGGTGGGGCTGCGACGTATTTATCTTCCGAGGCCGGGCATGACCCAGGAAAGTGTGTCCGGCCAAATGGGATCGAGCGTGTTGGGTTATGTGGTGCACCCCTGCAGGGAAGTTAATCTATTCGAATAGCCGTGATCTTCGGTAACAGGACGACTTGGAGTTGTACCTTGACCTTATGACAACTAGAACCGGATACTTAATAAAACACACCCTTTCAAGTTCCACAGACAACTCGGTGATCACTTTTCCACAGGGCGACGAGGGGAGGATCACCAGGTAGGATTATGCTATGCGATGCTACTGGAGATGCTACTTGGAGATGCTACTTGGAGGACTTCAATCTACTCTCTTCTACATGCTGCAAGATGGAGGCTGCCAGAAGCGTAGTCTTCGATAGGACTAGCTATCCCCCTCTTATTCTGGCATTCTGCAGTTCAGTCCATTGATATGGCCTCCTTACACTTATACCCATGCATATGTAGTGTAGTTCCTTGCTTGCGAGTACTTTGGATGAGTACTCACGGTTGCTTTCTTCCCCCCTTTCCCCCTTTCCTTTCTTTCTGGTTGTCGCAACCAGATGCTGGAGTCCAGGAGCCAGACGCCACCTTCGACGACGACTCCTACTACGCTGGAGGTGCCTACTACTACGTGCAGCCCGCTGACGACGACCAGGAGTAGTTTAGGAGGATCCCAGGCAGGAGGTCCTGTGCCTCTTTCGATTTGTATTCCATTTTGTGCTAGCCTTCTTAAGGCAAACTTGTTTAACTTATGTATGTACTCAGATATTGTTGCTTCCGCTGACTCGTCTATGATCGAGCACTTGTATTCGAGCCCTCGAGGCCCCTGGCTTGTATTATGATGCTTGTATGACTTATTTATGTTTTAGAGTTGTGTTGTGATATCTTCCCGTGAGTCCCTGATCTTGATCGTACATGTTTGCGTGCATGATTAGTGTACGATTGAATCGGGGGCGTCACACTACTATCGGCTTTTTTTTGGCTGCAAGCCATGCCGTCGTTTTCCATCTGATGCTAGAACCGGCAATGGTGCGGTCGGCATCCATGGTGCGACGAACTACAACCGAGGGTCTGCGATAATTTTTGTTACAACCGTCCTCGGTAATTTCTACAACCGACGACGGAATTTGCTGCGATGACAAATGAAAGCGTTTGCGACCAGCAAGGCGTCTTCCTCCATGAGGATAGCGAGCCCGGGGTGGCCGGCGAGCGCGCGGCGGCAGAGGGTGGGGGCCGCGCTCTCCTTCTCTCTCGTTTTTCTCTCGCCTGGGAGGTTGATGATGGGTGCTGGGGTGGACGGGGAAGAGATCTAACGGCCGCGCGCGCATAGATCGGGCGGATCTGGGCTGACCGGCCGAAAGATTCGGCCGGCGCGCCGGCGCAGAGTGTTGCCCTTTTGGTATGGATTAGATGTACATGTTGAGCGATTTTCAAAAAAAAAAAAGATGTGCATGTTGATCGTGTCCCTTTCCCCGGGCAATCCTCTGAATTTCACCGTAGGACCGTGATTTCCCGTTCCCCCCCTTCTCATTTCAGTCTCTCCTCGCAGATCCCAACTTAGAAAAGGGGAAAATCTCTCCGCGAAGAACATTCCAGGCCAGGGCCTCTCCATTCCGGCCAAAGCCCAACCAAACCCTCGCACCGCCACCCCACCATGGCCGACGGCGGCGCTCCCCTCTCCACGGCGGGCCACGGCGGGGTGACCTCATCAGCGACCTCAACGATGACGTCCTCCGTGAGATCATCACCCGCCTCCCCCTCATGGAAGCCGCCCGCACCGCCGTCCTCGCTTCCCGCTGGCGCTACCTCTGGCGCTCCGACCGGCTCGTCCTCAAGGACGTTGACATCCACGAGCCCGCGCGCGACGCCGTGGTCCCCCGAGTCCTCGCCGACTACCCGGGCCACTTCCGCACCGTCATCCTCGCCGACTGCAGGCTCGCCTCACTGGACCGTGAGCTCCCCGCCTGGCCGCGCCTCCTCGTCGACAAGCGCACGGAGGAACTCCTTCTCGCCAACAGATGGGTCATGGACCAGCCCAACCCCGCGCGCCTTCTTCCCGCCGACATCCTCCGCTGCGACTCGCTCCAGGAGCTCACCCTGGACTTCTGGACGTTCCCCAGCGGCACCGAGGTCCTTCTTCCCCGCCTCCGGGCTCTCGCCATAGTACGGATTGTCATAAGCGAGCAGGAGCTGGAGTGCTTGATCGCTGCGAGCCCCGTTCTGGAGTCCCTTCGGCTCACCGTCAATAGCTCCAAGCACGTCCGTCTCCGCAGCAAAAGCCTCACGTGCGCGCTTGTTGGTTTGCTCAAGGTGGAGGAGTTGACCGTGGTGGACACGCCGCTCCTGGCGCGGCTTTTCTTGTTCCTGTCCCTACCGCTTAATGGTGTGAGGATCAGGATCGTTTGTGCTCCCAACCTGCGGGTGCTCGGCTACCTGAACACAGGAACTCACGAGCTGCAGATTGGTGACAGCGTCATCAGGGTACATCTCTCCAGTCTCAATCTCTCTCTCAACTTGAAATTGTTCCATCTAGATTGTTCTCATATATGATCTGAAAGTAGTCAATGAGTCATGATAATCTCTCTTTCAAAGTTATCCCATCCATGATGATGTTTTGTATGATTATAGAACACTCGATAAGTTATGTATACCTGTCTTGGTGGACCGCTTTGCAGCCAGACAGAATGGTGAGCACAAGCACTGTAGTTCCAAGCGTCCAGATATTGGCGTTGACTGTGAATTTTGGTGTCTTCGTGGAGGTCAAGATGCTGGCCAGCTTCCTCAGATGCTTTCCAAACGTTGACACGCTGCATATCCAGGTAGTTCCCAGTTACTTCAGTCCGTCCATCATTTCACAATGGTATCGTCGATTATTAGCAGCTTGATCCATATATGTAACCAAACTGCTCACACATTGGTACCAATTTGCAGTCTGTACTGCGTGGTCCATCTGTAACTGCCAATGAACCCAGTGGGGACCATCATGCCAACTTCTGGCGAGAGATCAGTCCGATTTGTTGCTTGAGATCACATGTCAAGAAGATGGTTATTCACAATTTCCGAGGGGATCAAAATGAGTTTGAATTCCTCAAGTTCGTCGCCATGAATGCAGAGGAGCTACAGTCCTTACTGGTTGCGTCGCACAAAGATATTTTGTCTTCAGCTGTGAAGGTGAATGAGACAAAAGATGAATTGCAGCGTCTACAGTTTCCAACAGGCATCTCTGCGGTGCTACGGGTATCACCTAAAGCTGCCACTGTTTGGCGCTTGGGGAAAGCATGCATTCTTACAATCGATGACCCTTTCGAGTGCTGAATCCATGGTTAATTCGCTGTATGTTACATGCTTGATCCGTACTTTTTGAGAAATCATTGACTGTTCTTTGCAAGATCTTGCTGTTTAGTTTCTTGTAGGCATGCCTTATCTTGAGATATGGCTGAGTTTTCCAACTACCAAGAGTGTGTAGGAATTAAAGCTGGCAGAGTACTTGAGAGACTAGTGTTATTTTCATGTGTTTGTCTCGATATGACAATATGACAACAATGTGCTTCTGGATATAGTGCGCTTGTTTTTTAGCATGTCTGTGGTTTCATTTTGTTTGCATTGCTTATGTAGAATGTCACCTCTGTCAGTTTCGTTAACTATCATTTGGTGGTCAGAGTATACTGAGCTTGGTTGGCCAGGATCAGGATGGCAGAGACTAAATGTAGTTCTGCACTTCTGCTTTCTGCATCATGTTTTGTGTATCTGGAATAGAAATGGCACATTGCATCGACTGGTAAAAGCATATGGAATAAATAGCTTATGACAGTAGATTTTTTTCTTTCCAATTAAGACTTGGCCGATTAGTTGAGCAAAGCTAGAGCTTACATATGAGACCTGGTTTGTGAACAATCTTAGAGTACTTGGTTTCCGAAAACAAAGTTGTTGCTACTCTATTCATGTTTCACTGAAAGATTTTCGAGAAGTGGGAATGTTCAAATATGCTAATTCTTTGCTTAATGGAATGCCCACCATATATGTTTAGAGATATAACAGTTACGTAGGTGTTACTGTACTTGCTTGGCTCTGCTTCTCCTGTTTGCAAAGAGGACTTTCGTCTCCGTGCTATCTTCCAGAGATTGTTGTTGCTTGCCCTTGATGATGTTGTCTCTTGGTTTACTTCTGCCAATAGCCCAGCATTTGATTTCATTCACCGTTCATTATTTAGTTACTTCAGTGGCCTAATAGCCTTGCCAGCTCTAAGGAGGAACATAAATGTCCAACAATGTTGACATTCTTGAGACTGAAAAACTGGTCATGTTTTTCTATTCCCAAGGGATGTTACCATTGATAAAGCATGAAAATCATTTATGTTCTGTTTGTCCATTTTACGGGAGAGCATTTTAAAAGAAGCTTGTACTGGAGGTGTAATGTTAGATGTCCAAGCTATTTTGCTCATGCAGTCTGTGACAAAATTCATGAAGTCTACTTCGCCGTTCCTTTGCCCCATGATTATTGGTTAGTTTTGCAACTGATTAAGTTTCTTGTGGTGTTTCAAACATTGGCTACGAATGGATATATTAATGATTTAATATGTCATAGTCCACTGATGTACATCTATTGTTATCTTTAATATGTCATAATCACATAGAAGAACTTGCATTGTTACTGGCATGTTAGCATTTTTTACATTGTACTACCATGAGTCTATGATGAACCAGTCGAACGCTATGTAATTAAAGTAAAAAGACAATGCTGCAAGATCACAAACACTATTATGGTCGGCGCAGCAAAGCACGCCTATTTGTCTAGTACTCCCTCCATCCCAAAATTCTTGTCTTAGATTTGTCTAGATACGGATGTATGACTAAATAAATTTGTATCTAGAAAAATCCAAGACAAGAATTTTGGGACGGAGGGAGTACATTGCTATGCTATTTGCTTACCGTTGACTTCAGCTTTCTTTTGTTTACTGTCTATTTGTTTCTGCATAAGCCAACTCGGCGACTAGGTTTTTGGCACCGCTGCCAAGTGAAGCTATTGGCAAACATGTTATTTATGGAGTAATTATATCCGCTTCTTTGCATATGAAAAAAATTACTTCGCCGAAATATGTACAATCTGGGAACTGTGCACCTGTAAGTACCGCTCTCAAAGCTACCCTCTTCCTGAAAAATCGATGTCATGTGTATTCTGTTGCAAATGTTTCGTTCTCTGAGAAAGCATCTGATCTCACTATCGATGACCCTTTTTGCTGATGAACCCATGATTGGCTATATGTCTCCATGATCCCAACTTCCTTGGGAATAATTGGACTGTTCTACTTCAAGATCACGCTGTTTAGTTCGCAGGCGTGCCTTCTCTTCAGGCAGGTATGGCAGGTTTAGGTGTCATAAGGCTATAAGCCTGCCAAACTATGGTCTGCTAAGGTGGAGGCCAAATGTCGCTGCTTCTTCGTGTGGCTTTGGTTCAGGGAGAGGGTTCTAACCAATGTCAGTCTAGCAGAGAAAGGATTGCCGCACAACAGCTACGATTCCCTCCGTTCCTACATATAAGCATTTTTTAGAGATTTTAATATGAACTACAAACGGAGCAAAATGAGTGAATCAGCCGCATGAATCGCCCTGCTGCTCGTCATTTTGCGCCTGGTGTCTGGCTCTGGCTCTGACTGCTGCTCGCGGGATGGATCCGTGAGCTTTTTCTCAGTCTTCCTGCTAGTTCCAATGCGTTTCCCATGGAGTGGGGGAATGCCACGGCTTGTAAGCCTGGTAAACACAGCCTCCAATGAGCCTGATTAGCGGTAATCCGCGTTTGTGCTCGGGCTCGTCTACACTCAATGAACAGTAAATTCAGAAAAATGTATAATTTTCTTTTTAAAAAACTTACATTTTTTGGCATCAAAGATGCTCCAACACGGTAGATACGTGCAAATTTTAGGGGTGAAATGATATTCGAGAAGCTCTAGACACACACAAAAAAATCAGTTTACAACCTTTTTTTTCAGTTTCTCTAAGACCAGAACTTTTTATTTTCCGGGAAATGTCATTTACCTCGATGCAGAAGAAAATTATTTATTTTTGAATGTGCTTGCTATTTTATTTTGATTTACTGTTCATATCCAGGTTTGAATTTACTGTTAACGCCCAGGTGCATACCGAATCACCGCACTCCCTAATTAGCCTATCTTTCAGTTTTAGTTTTCTTGGTACACGGGGCACCCTAAGTCTGCCTACATGCAATGGCTGATAAATAAACCGAATTCTTTGTTCAAGAGCTTATCACATATACTCTAATTAAAAAGGGAAATCTCCACCTTTTGTAAATACAGCCGTGGCCCGTGGGGCTCTCGTCTAGACCAGTTGAGGCTCTTGGCTTGACGCGGGGCGGCTTCGCGAGGCCACTGCCCACCGAATTAGATGTTGTGTGTTGGTGGGAGGTCAGGACACATCATCAAGCTTGTAGGTGTGACGATAAAGGTCATCAGAAAGGTGGCTTAAGGTTGATCCATGTATTGGTTTTGTTTGACTCTGTTGAATAATACAATAGAGATGATTGTGTGTATTCTTGGATGCAGAGATTGGGGCAACCTTCTTTTCGGAAAGAAAGAAAAAATACCGCTCCCAGAACTGACCTTCTTGAAAAATCATGAAGTGACTTTGTGCTCCTAATCCTTCTGGGCGTTTGAGCATCCCAACCTAAAATGTTTATGATCGTTAAAGCAGTGAGCTGTTGTAATTAAGTTCAGTAATGTACGTAATGGGTTCTTTGAGTGCTCGACAATTGGCACATCATACTGTGCTGTCAAGTGAAGCTGACGTTATGCTAGCGAATGTAAAAAAAGCAAATCTAGGTCCAGTATATGAGAGACCCTTCTGATAAAAAAGAAATCCAAATAAGGTACTGGACCTAAATTAAAAGGTTTTTGACATACAAAATATCTTAGAAAACAAAGAAATTACAGGGGATGCTATTGCACGCGCGAGCATTACAGTGCTTGATTTCCGACAAGAACGTACAAACTCAACATTCCTTTAATTTTTTTGACGGGAACTCAACATTCTTTTTAAGCAAATCTGTGTAAGAGAGAAACTAAAGGACGCACCTGGGCCCACCCATTGAATTCAAAAGGG
>NC_041392.1:565403710-565419079 GCF_002162155.2 Triticum dicoccoides | reverse complement strand
GAAAATACAACTAGATCCTCAAATAGCCAAACAAGCTCAATGTTAACCACACGAGCCAAAGTCGCTCAAATGATGCGGCTATATCCTGAAAGAGTCATATAATAGGATAGGTATATAGTGCTCCTACCTTTTGCCAGCCGGTTGTGGCCTTTCTATTACTGCTTAGCTCTTTATAAGCCCTTTTTGTATTTCTTTGTTTGAGACTTGGAGACTTTTGTTGGACCTTTTGCTTATTAATAATATGTGCCGTATACATCGTTCAGATGCAGAGGCTAGGGCGAACCCCTCTTTTTGAAAAATATATATCCTGAAGAGTCAAATAAACTCATTCGAAAAAATGAGCCAAAGGCACCCTGCCATCGCGGTCGCATTGTCAGAGTCGGTTTGACATTGCATCTTGTGGTTGGGAGGTCACCATGGTAAGAGCCGGCTGGATCAACCCTCTGCAGCATAAGCTGCTATTTGTAGAAACCTTGCATAGATTGGAAATATCATATCCAAACCATCTTATGAACATCAACTTTGCAAGGTGTCTTCACAAGGTGGCAGAGAGAGCACCACTGTGATGGTGAAAGAACATGAACCACCAAAGAGCGATCTGTCGTGTCATGAAAAGAGGTAACAACCTCGTCGCTAACACAAAAATACCCTGATAGCATCACCTCAACTCTCAAGGGTTGGCCTTCCACCGTAGATGCCGCTGGTTGCCCACAACACCACTGCACAAAGAGCAAGAAGAGGACCATTACCTTGACATCAACACAAGTATACATAAGCCCCCTCCTCCCAATCACATACAGAGATCCCGGAGGAACCGAGAAGGTGCAAACACCACTCCCTAGATCCAACACTGATAGATGAGGAAATCACCGTCCGATGGGGGATATGAAGAACTTATTCGCTGTCACCGTTGTCATTGGTAACGCAGAAGTTAAAAGTCATGGACAAGCAAGACCTACCTAAGGTACCCAGGCTACTAAGCCACAAAGCAACTAGTACAGGCGAGGGAATCCCAATGACGCCGAAACTCGAGGCGCCTGCTCCCTCCCATCACTTTGGTTGCTTCTGGCACCTAGGGTTTCACGACGCGTCGTATCTATCTATCTTTCGTTAATTAATTAGCAATTGCTACAAATTTGTGCAAATTACAATCACATAGAATTGTCCACTATACCAAAGAAAAACCTTGCAAGTCGAAAAATAAACTCTCTCCGCCCGAAAATAGATACATCTTTTTTTATCTATTTTGATGACAAGTATTTTCGAACGGAGTGAGTATAATTTTAGTTAGTACTGTAGTTTTTCAGTTTATACTAGTACGAGTTATATATAGAATGTTGTAGTGACGAGAATGTTCAGGTGTTTTTTTATAAGGAAGAGAATGTCCAGATGTTAATTCAACCGAATAAATAAATGCGGAGCAACTTAACGGTGACATCCCTCCATTTTAATCGCTCCGGGCACCCCGAGGTCAGTGTGTGGTCTTTGACCGCTAGTAGGCCGCCTCCCCATTCCGGCCGAAACCAAACTAAACCCTCGCCTCGCCGCCATGGCCGACGGCACCAGCAGCGGCAGGTCCCGCCTCAGCGCCCTCCACCACGACATCCTCCATCACATCATCACCTACCTCCCCGTCACGGAAGCCGTCGGCGCCGCCGGCCTCGCCGCGACTGGCGCCACCTCTGGCGCTCCTACCCGCTCGTCCTCAAGGATGCCCGCATCCCCGAGGCCCCGCGCGACGCCGTAGTCCCCCGAGTCCTCCACGACCACCCGGGCAACTTCCGCGCCGTCATCCTCTCCGACTGCAGGCTCGCCTCACTGGACCGTGAGCTCCCCGCCTGGCCGCGCCTCCTCGTCGACAAGCGCACGGAGAAACTCCTTCTCGCCTACAGATGGGTCATGGACCAGCCCAACCCTGCGCGCCTTCTTCCCGCCGACATCCTCCGCTGCGACTCGCTCCAGGAGCTTGTTAAGGGAGCACCCTGTGTATACATGTATAGGCTGTAGTCCAGAGCCGTGTAAGGCCCAGGCCCATGTAACCCTCTACTTCTAGCTTCTTCCTCTCCATACAGAAACTTTGCTTTTTGTCTATCTTTAACAATATTGAACATGGTATTAGAGCCAGCGAACCCTAGCTTCCGTCCGCCGCCGCCACACACGGAGCCGTCGTCAGCGAGGTGATTCCGGCGAGATCCTTCGTCCAACAACGTCCTCAACTTTGGTTCCCCCTGTATTCATCGTCATCTCGTGGGAACTGCTCTCCCGTAGCTCCCCGTGCGTCTTCCCCGCTGACCTGTGGTTGGCTTCTTGCGCCATCGCCGGCCTTCCAGCAAGCCGGTGCGACATCTCCGCCAAGCCGTTGCCTTCGCATCGGAGGTTTGCTGCTCTATCAAGCAGCTGCTCCTCTATCAAGCAGCAACTGCTCTGTACGTATTGGGAACCTGCTTCCTATCAGCTGGTCTGCTTAATTCTGTTGTGCTCCAGTAACTGAAGAGGTTTCAATTGCTTGATTTGCTCTCCAGTTAGCTGTTGCCTTGTGGTGCTTTGCTAATTTGGCCTCTGAACTTGCTCCTACTCTGTTCAATCATTGGTGTGGCTGCTGGGATTAGTTTTTCCCCCTTTTGCTAGAGGTCCTTGCTGCCATGGCGAAGAATGATTTTGGATTAGGAGCTGGTTCAATGTCCATAGACATCAAACTTGATGGTACAAATTACAGGGAATGGGCTTTCTTGGCTAAAACAATCTTAAGGGCAACAGGTTTTGTCTCACACTTGTCTGATGATCTACCTAGTCCTATTGATGATGCAGCTGGGAAATCTTGGCAAAAGATTGATGATCGTGTCATGGGCGCTTTAGTTCTGGGTGTTCATCCCTCACTCAGAATGAGTCTTGAGCATCACACTTCAGCCAAAGAAATGTGGAAGTATTTTGAGCAGCGGTACATTCAGCCTAGCGGTGCTCTCCATTTTTCACTGTTGCAGAATTTACACAACACTCAGCAGCAGCAAGACATGTCCATCGAAGAATATTATGGGGCTTTTACTCGCATTACTGGTCAGCTATGTTCCATGGTTCCGAAGAGTAGTGTTGGATGTAAGTCGTGTGTGACCAAGGAAGAATATGAGCATCGGACTCTTGTCTTTCAGTTTGTGATGGGTCTGAAACAAGACTTTGAGAACATTCACACTCAGTTGCTTAGTCGTACGACTCCTCCTACCTTGACAGAGGCACTTGCTAGCTTGATTGCTGAGGAGACTCGTCTTCGTTCCCTTGCTACCACTTCAACACCTTCTCTACACAGTGTTCTGGCTTTTCCTCAGCGGCCAAGTGCTTCTAGGGCTGCACCTTCAGGTGCTTTCTGCTTGTTAGACCTTTCAACCTGAGCATTGATAGATGTGGATGACACTAGGAGAGTTGGGACAATTTTCGTTGGTTTATTTCTCACACAATTCCATGCCAACCCGAGGGGTTGGGGATACATATTTATAGGCTGCTAGCCAGCCAAGGCAGATGCTAAGATGCTGCCAAGATGCCAGTCTAAGATGCTAGTCTAAGATGCTAGTCTAAGATGCTATGCTAACTGACAGTCCTTGATGGTCAAGGACTTTATCCTCCTAACTGCCATAAGGACCATGTGCTGCAGCCCCACAAGGACCCTAGTACACAGACTTATCCATCATTCTCCCCCTAAGTCTTGTACGTCGTCTTGTGGGAGAGTTGAATCATCCTAATCCTGGAGCAAAGTTCGAGGAACTTGACCCTCCCAAGGGGCTTGGTGAGCAGGTCTGAGAGCTGATCCTTGGTGTTGATGTAGCTCGCCTCGATGCTTCCTTCTTCCACACAGCTGCGGATGAAGTGATACCTCAGTCGGATGTGCTTTCTCCGTTCGTGGAACACGGGGTTCTTTGCCAGGGCCAGGGCGGACTTGCTGTCCACCAGGAGCTGCACCGTTCTGGTGTCTTGAACGAGAAGATCACCAAGCAGTCGAGCAAGCCAGAGCGCCTGAGTACAGGCGGTGGAGGCCGCTATGTACTCAGCCTCACAGCTGGACAGGGCCACCACCTGCTGCTTGACTGATTGCCAGCTCACGAGACACTTGCCGAGGAAGAGGAGGATCCCGCTCGTGCTCTTGCTGGTGTCGATGTCGCCGGCGTGGTCGCTGTCGCTGTACCCGACGAAGTGTGCCGCCCCAGGACACCTAGGGTAGTGGAGGCCGTGGTCGAGGGTCCCTGCTATGTAGCGGACGATCCTCTTCACTGCCTGCTGGTGTTCCGACGTTGGTCGCTCCATGAACCGACTGACATAGCCGACGGAGAATGCCAAGTCCGGCCGTGTGTGAGTGAGGTAGCGAAGGCTCCCCACAAGGCGTCGGTACTGCATAGCATCCACTTCCTCCGTCGTGCTATCGCGGCTCAGTTTCAGCCTCTCCTCCATCGGAGTGAGAGCTGGATGGCAGTCGGTGAGCCCAGCTAGCTCAACGATGCGCTTGGCGTAGGCGGACTGTCGAAGCGCGATCCCGGAGTGGTCCTGGTGCACCTCAATCCCTAGATAGAAGGAGAGGAGCCCCAGGTCACTCATCTGGAACGTGGCCTTCATGTCTTCCTTGAACGCCGCCACCTCTGCACCTTTGGTGCCGGTGATCACCAGGTCGTCAACGTAGACGCCCACCAGTAGGGCATTTCCTCCACTCCCCCGTCGCTAGACGGCAGCCTCATGCGGGCTCTGCTCGAAACCCATCTTCTTCAACGTGGAGTCCAGCTTGGCGTTCCACGCCCTGGGTGCCTGCCGCAGGCCATAGAGAGCCTTGCGCAGGCGGAGCACCTTGCCCTCCTGGCCGGGAATCGTAAACCCAGGTGGCTGATGCACGTAGACTTCCTCCTTCAAGTCGCCGTTGAGGAATGCCGACTTAACGTCCATGTGGTGGACACGCCAGCCCTCCTGGGCAGCCAGCGCAAGGAGAAGTCGCACGGACTCCATCCGTGCCACGGGAGCGAAGGCGTCGTTGAAGTCGACTCCTTCCTGCTGCAAGAAGCCTCAGGCCACCAAGCGAGCCTTGTGCTTGATGATGGCGCCGGCTCCATCCCTCTTCAGCTTGAACACCCACTTAAGGGTGATTGCGCGGTGACCTCGAGGGAGATCAACGAGCTCCCAGGTGCGGTTTTGCTCGACCGCATCCATCTCCAACTGCATCGCGGCGCGCCATGCCGCGTCTCTCTCGGCCTCTGCAAAGGACCGTGGTTCGCCGTCTTCACACACGAGCTGTAGCTGCGCCTCCAGGTCACGTGGCATCGGTCCCGGCACCGGCTGGTCGCCGGGTAGATCATCCATCGTGCGATACCACAGCTGTTCGCCTCCATACCATGCGTCGACCCGCTCCTCGTCGTGAGTGAGCGGGGAAGCGAACTTCATCGGGTTGTGCTCTGCGTGAGCTGGTGCTGATGAAGACGAGCCCGGAGTGGCGACCGCCGGGGCTGGAGTATGCGGCGTCGCCGGTTGTGGTGTCGTCGGTGTAGCAGGCGCCGGAGTCGATGTAGTTTTGGGGGCCGGGGTAGGCGTGCCCGGTGAAGAGGAGCTGCTTGCTCCCCCAGCTTCCTTGAAGTGAGCGTACTCGACAATGAAGTCGTCATACGTCGGCGTCGAGCCGTCGTCCACCGCCTTGTCCCATTGCCACCCTCGCCCTTCGTTGAACACGACGTCTCGCGCTGTGCGCACATGTCGTGTCTTTGGGTCGAGGATGCGGTAGGCCTTTGAGCCCTCCGCGTAGCCGATGAAGACTCCCGGAGTGCTCCTGTCGTCGAGCTTGCCAATGTGGCCGAGCTCCTTGGCGAACGCAAGGCAGCCAAAGACCCGCAAATGAGAGACCGCCGGCTTCCGCCCATGCCAGGCCTCGTACGGAGTTCTGCCGTCGAGTGCCTTAGTAGGAGAGCGGTTGAGGATGTAGACGGCTGTTAGCACCGCCTCTCGCCAGAAGACAGCCGGCATCCCTCTCTGCTTGAGGAGAGCCCGAGCCATCCCCACAACCGTCTGGTTGCGCCGCTCGACGACGCCGTTTTGCTGCGGGCTGTACGGCGCGGAGTAGTGGCGCTGGATGCCCTCATCGGCGCAGTACGACGCGAATTCAGCCGCCGTGAACTCGCCGCCGTTGTCAGTGCGCAACACGCGCAATTTGCGGCCGCTCTCCGCCTCCACACCAACCTGCGCGCGCCTGATGGCGTCCGCCGCTTCTCCCTTACTGCCGAGGATCATCACCCACATGTAGCGGGAGAGATCGTCGACGAGCAGCAGGAAGTAGCGTCGACCTCCTGGTGTGGCTGGCGTCACCGGGCCACACAGGTCTCCGTGCACGAGCTCCAGCTTCTCCTTAGCCCGAAAACTCGCCTGTTGGGGAAAGGGGAGTCGTCTCTGCTTTGTCAGTACGCAGATGTCGCAGAACTGCTCCACATGGTCGAGGCATGGCAGGCCTCGCACCATCTCCTTGGCACTTAGACGCTTCAGGGCCTCAAAGTGAAGGTGCCCAAAGCGCTCATGCCACTGCCACGCCTCGTCGTCTCGACGGACAGCGAGACATACCGGTTGTGCCACCTGCACATCAAGGACGTAGAGTCGATTTTCACCTCTGGGCACCTTGGCGAGAAGGCGACGCTGGCGATCCCAGATGCGTAGTACCCCATGCTCAATCAGCACGCGTGAGCCGTTCTCATCCAGCTGTCCCAAGCTGATGATGGAATTCCTTAGCGCGGGGATGTAGTAGACACCGGTGAGCAGCCGGTGCTCTCCCATCTTGGTGGTGAAGATGACGGAGCCGACGCCCTTTATCTCCACAGCGGAGGCATCCACGAACTTGACGGAGCCTCGCGCATCGGAGTCGAGCTCGGCCAAGAATTCCCTTCGACCGGTCATGTGGTGGGTGGCGCCGGTGTCGAGGCACCACCCCGTAGCCTTGTCCTTCCCGGAGCCATCGCCGAGAAGAGCGTGTGCTTTTGGCTCATCGAGGTGGATGAAAGCCTTTGCGACTGGAGTCACCGAGGGTAGCTCAATGCTTGCATGCGCCATGAACAGAGCCGTCTCCTCCTTCGCCTGTGCGATGTGAGCCTGGCCTTGTCGTGGTTGCCGACACTCATTGGCCCAATGGCCAAACCGGCCACAGTTGTGGCAACTGTTGTCTTGTGCCGGCTTGGGCTTGCCAGCGACGCCGTCCTTGGCGCCTCCGCGGGCGTCACCTTCGGCACGTCCTTGTGCCCTGCCCGGGGGGCCTCTTCGCGCCTTACGCTGCTTGCCACGCTTGCGGCCGCCCGTCGAGGAGGAAGGCTCCCCCTTCTTCCTGTCACCAAGGCTGGGATCCCACTGCTCCCGAGTTAGGAGCAGCTTCCCGCCGGTGGTGACGGGCCCTGAGGGGGGCTGTGGCTCGTCGGTGTCGACGACCTTGAGTCGACCTATCGCCTCCTCGATCGTCATCGTGGAGAGGTCCAGCAACGACTCGATCGAGCGAGCCATCTGCTTGTACTTCTCGGGAATGCACCGAAAAAGCTTCTCGACAGCTCTCTCCTCGGTGTAGGTGGCATCGCCAAACTTCACCATCTTCTGCAGCAGAGTGTTGAGACGGAGAGCAAAGTCATCAATGTCCTCACCTGGCTTGAAGCCCAGGTTCTCCCACTCCTTACGAAGTGCCTGCAGGGTGGACTTGCGAGCACGGTCGCTGCCGATGCGTGCTGCGGCGATGGCGTCCCAAGCCTCCTTGGCAGTCCGCTTGTTGGAAAGCGAGAACTGCATCTCGGGCGGGACTGCGGCGATGAGGGCGTCCAGTGCCCGTCGATCCTCTAGGTGGTCGACGTTGCTGTCCTGGACTGCCTCCCACATGTGCCGCACCTGGAGCCTGACCTTCATGATCCCGGCCCACTCGAAGTAGTTGGTTTTAGTGAGGGTAGGCCACCCAACACTGGAACCAACATCCCTGACCACAGTCCGGACCTCGTAGAGGCCGCGGTCCTGGTCGTTGCAGTCGCCGTCGCGGTGCGCGCCTCCACCTGGAGCGTGGGCGTGCTCGGCTGCCCACTGCGCCGTCCGCTCCTGCGCCACTTTGGCGCGATCTGCGTCGGCGCCGTCGTCCGCAGGCGCGGAGCTGCTGGAGCTGCCGGGGCTGCCGCGGAGTGCCTTGGCATCCGCCGTAGCCTCACGGGCTGCTTCTGCTGCTGCTGCTGCTTCTACCTCCGCCCTGGCTGCTTCTACCTCCGCTCTGGCTGCTGCCAGCTCCGCTGCAGCCAGCCTCGACACTCTTGCCGCCGCAGCAGCCGCTGCTACAGCCGCTCGCTCACGCTCCTCTGCCACGGCGCGCTCGGCTTCTTGCCGGCGCCGCATGCTTGAGGTAGCCGTGTGCTGAGAGCGACCTGCAGACATGGCTCGCTGCAGGGGGGCTGTTGCGTGAAGAGGAGGCTGAGGAAGACGAGCTGCTGCTCGACAGTCCGGAAGGAGGAAGGTAACCAGAGGCAGACGGAGCAGCTGCTGCTACCGACTTGGGCTGCTCACAGGAAATGCTCAGGGTGCAGGTTAACCTGGCTCTGATACCACTTGTTAGACCTTTCAGCCTGAGCATTGATAGATGTGGATGACACTAGGAGACTTGGGACAATTTTCGTTGGTTTATTTCTCACACAATGCCATGCCAACCCGAGGGGTTGGGGATACATATTTATAGGCTGCTAGCCAGCCAAGGCATATGCTAAGATGCTGCCAAGATGCCAGTCTAAGATGCTAGTCTAAGATGCTAGTCTAAGATGCTATGCTAACTGACAGTCCTTGATGGTCAAGGACTTTATCCTCCTAACTGCCACAAGGACCATGTGCTGCAGCCCCACAAGGACCCTAGTACACAGACTTATCCATCACTGCTCGCACTGCAAGAGGACAAGACACCGACCTGATAATTGCTTCCAGCTTCATCCAGAGCTATTAGACGAGTATCGTGCAAGAAGAGACCTGTAGCGTCGTGCAGCCACCAAATCTCAGTCTCGGTCTTTGAGGCCGTCTACAGCGACTGTCACCGAGCCGCCTGCAATGAGTGCTTCTGTGTCTGCTCTCACTCAGTCTGCATCTACTTCTGCACATCCTTGGGTCTTGGACTCTGGAGCATCTTTTCATGTGACCTCTGATCGCTCACAGCTTGTGTCTTGCCAGCCTGCGCAAGATGGTGCCTCTGTTCAGACTGCCGATGGTACACCTTGTTCTGTCACTCATCGGGGTTCACTTTCCACATCAAAATTTTCTGTTTCTTCCATATCTTTTGTTCCTCAATTGTCCATGAATCTTATGTCAGTTGGTCAAATTACCGACATGAACTGTTTTGTTGGTTTTGACCCCTCTTTTTGTTATGTGCAAGATCGTCAGAGCAAGAGGATCATTGGAACTGGCCATCGCCGTAGAGGATCCTCGTCCCTCTACGTTCTTGACTACTTACACCTTCCTTCAGCTTCCACCGCTTCCGTGATTCCGTCTGCTGCATCAACAAGGAGATCCACTTTGTCGTTTTCTTTTGCCCAGTGGCACCATCGTTTAGGTCACCTATGTGGTTCTCGTTTATCCACTCTTGTTCAACAGGGTGTTTTGGGTCGTGTACCTATAGGTGCTGGTTTCCACTGTAAGGGTTGTAAGCTAGGGAAACAAATACAACTTCCATACTCTTCCAGCACTACTCATTCTAGTCATCCTTTCAATTTAGTTCACTCTGATGTATGGGGTCCCTCTCCCTTTGTTTCCAAAGGTGGTCACAAACATTATGTTATATTTGTTGATGATCACTCCCGATATACTTGGGTATATTTTATGAAGCATCGTTCTCAATTGATTTCTATATACCAGGCTTTTGTGCGTATGATCCGTACTCAATTCTCTAGTGCTATTCATGTTTTTCGTTCTGACTCTGGAAGGGAGTATCTATCTACTGCTTTTCGTGAGTTTCTCTCTTCTGAGGGTACTCTCCCTCAGCTCTCATGTCCTGGTGCTCATGCTCAGAATGGTGTTGCTGAGCGTAAGCATCGCCATATTATTGAGACAGCCCGCACCCTTTTGATTTCTTCATTTGTCCCTATTCATTTCTGGGGTGAAGCTATCTCAACTGCTGTCTACCTTATAAATGTGCAACCTTCTTCTCGTCTTCAGGGAAAGTGCCCTGGTGAGGTTTTGTTCGGTTCTCCTCCCATGTATGACCATCTTCGTGTTTTCGGCTGTACTTGCTATGTTCTTCTAGCGCCTCGTGAGCGTACCAAGCTAACTGCACAATCTGTTATGCGTGTTTTCCTTGGATGCACTCTTGAGCATAAGGGTTACCGTTGTTAGGATCCTTCTGCTCGCCGCATTCGCTTTTCTCGTGATGTCACTTTTGTTGAGGATCAACCCTTCTTCTATTCCGATTCAACTAGATCATCATCCTCGACCACTTTAGAGTCTACCTCCTTTCTTTCTCTTCCACCAATCTTTTCAGATGAATTTGTCTCTGGTCAGCCATCATCTGTCTTGACATCAGATCCACCTTCATCACATGTGTCATCTCCCCTTTTGCCAGTTCCAACTCCAAAATTTCTTCCATCAGCTCCACCTCTAGATAGCCTTCCTTTACATTACAGCCGCTGCCCTCGAGTTCCATTTGATATACAGTCATCTGTTCCCTTGTCTTCTTCTCCTCCGGCCAGTACTATTGATCATTGCACTGGCGATTCCTCCCAGACAACAAGGTATGCTCTTCGTGATCGTTCCTCTCTTGAGATTCCTGACAGATACAAAGAGGACTTCTGTGTAGGGGCAGTGTATGAGCCTAGCACTTACCATGAGGCAGTTGTGTCACTGAGTGGCAAGTGGCGATGTCTGATGAGCTTGCAGCCCTAGAGTGTACTGGTACATGGGATCTGGTACCATTACCTCCTGGGTCTGTCCCTATCACTTGCAAATGGGTGTACAAGGTGAAAACCAAGTCAGATGGTTCTGTTGAACGCTATAAGGCCCGACTAGTTGCAAGAGGTTTTTAGCAGTCCCATGGGAGAGATTATGATGAGACTTTTGCTCCAGTTGCTCATATGACTTCCGTTCGCACTTTGATTGCTGTGGCTGCGAATAGGTCATGGAAGATTTCTCAAATGGATGTGAAGAATGCCTTTCTTCATGGCGATCTGCATGAGGAAGTTTATATGCAGCCATCTCTGGGTATTGAGGTTCCACCAGGTCATGTTTGTCGCCTTCGAAAGGCTCTTTATGGGCTCAAGCAAGCCCCTCGTGCCTGGTTTGAGCGGTTCAGTTCAGTGGTTCAAGCCGCTGGTTTTTCTCCTAGTGAGCATGACCCTGCACTCTTCATTCATACATCTAAGCATGGTCGTACATTACTTCTGCTTTATGTAGATGACATGTTGATCATTGAAGATGATGTTGGGTATATTGCTTTTGTTAAAAAGAAGTTGAGTGAGCAATTCAAGATGTCAGATTTGGGGCCTCTCAGTTATTTTCTAGGAATTGAGATCGAGCACACAGATGATGGTTACTATATCTCCCAACAAAAGTATACTCAAGATTTGATTTCTCGCTCGGGTATTACCGACTCACGCACTGCTGTGACACCCATGGAGATTCATCTGCAGTTGCGTCCTACTGATGGCACTCCACTTGAGGATCCCTATCGGTACCGTCACATTGTAGGCAGTCTGGTGTATCTTACAGTGACAAGGCCTGACATTGCTCATGCAATCCATATTCTCAGTAAATTTGTCAGTGTTCCTACCTCAGTTCATTATGGCCATCTACTTCGAGTGCTTCGATATTTAAGGGGGACTGCATCCCGCCGCTTGTTCTATGCTCATTCGAGTCAGCTGCAGCTTCATGCTTATTCCGACTCCACTTGGGCAAGTGACCCAGTCGATCGTCGCTCTATCACTGGCTATTGCATATTTCTTGGGACGTCTCTTATTGCATGGAAATCCAAGAAGCAAACTGCAGTGTCATGCTCTAGCGCTGAGACAGAGCTTCGGGCACTTTCTACTACGACATCTGAGATTGTGTGGCTTCGTTGGCTATTGGCTGATCTTGGTGTTCCATGCCCTACACCCACAACTCTTCTTTGCGACAATACTGCTGCCATTCAGATTGCTAATGATCCAGTGAGGCATGAGCTGACCAAACACTTGGTGTGGATGCCTCCTTCACTCGATCTCATTGCCAACAATCAACTATTAATCTCCAGTATGTCCTATCAGAGCTTCAAGTTGCAGATTTCTTCACAAAGGCTCAAACTAGAGATCAGCATAGGTTTCACATTTGCAAACTCGGTGTATCAGATGCTACTGACCCACCTTGAGTTTGAGGGGGGGTGTTAAGGGAGCACCCTGTGTACACATGTATAGGCTGTAGTCCAGAGCCGTGTAAGGCCCAGGCCCATGTAACCCTCTACTTCTAGCTTCTTCCTCTCCATACAGAAACTCTGCTTTTTGTCTATCTTTCACAATATTGAACAGAGCTCACCCTGGACTTCTGGACGTTCCCCAGCGGCACCGAGGTCGTTCTTCCCCGCCTCAGGACTCTCACCATGGTAAGGATTGGCACAAGCGATCAGGATCTGGAGTCCTTGATCGCTGCCAGCCCTGTTCTGCAGTCCCTTAGGCTCATCGTCAATAGCCCCAAGCACGTCTGGCTCCGCAGCAAAAGCCTCATGTGCGCGCTCGTTGGGCTATCCACGGTGGAGGAGTTGACCGTGGTGGACACGCCGCTCCTGGCGCGGCTTTGCTTGTTCGTGCCTCGTAATGGTGTGAGGATCAGGATCGTTTGTGCTCCCAACCTGCGGGCGCTCGGCTACCTGGACACAAGAGTTCTCAAGCTGCAGATTGGTGACAGCGTCGTCAGGGTACGTCTCTCCAGTCTCAATCTCTCTCTCAACTTGAAATTGTTCCATCTACATTGTTCTCAAATACGTATGATGTAAAAGTAGTCAATGAGTTATGGTAATCTCTCTCTCAAAGTTATTCCATCCATCATGATGTTTTGTATGATTATAAAACACTCAATAAGTAATGATGTATACCTGTCTTGGTGGACCGCTTTGCAGTCAGACAGAATGGTGAGCGCAAGCACTGTAGTTCCAAGCGTCAAGATATTGGCGTTGACTGTGAATTTTGGTGTCTTCGAGGAGATCAAGATGCTGGCCAGCTTCCTCAGATGCTTTCCCAATGTTGACACGCTGCATATCGAGGTAGCTCCCAGTTCCTTCAGTTCGTCGATCATTTCCCAATGGTATCGTCGATTATTAGCAGCTTGATCCATATATGTATTGTAATCAAACTGCTCACATTGGTACCAATTTGCAGTCTGCACTGCATGGTCCATCTGTAACTGCTAACGAACCCACTTGGGAGCATCATGCCAAGTTCTGGCAGGAGATCAGTCCAATCTTTTGCTTGAGATCACATGTCAAGAAGATGGTTATTCACGATTTCCGAGGGGATCAAAATGAGTTTGAATTCCTCAAGTTCGTCGCCATGAATGCCGAGGAGCTACAGTCCTTACTGGTTGCGTCGTGTTAGCGGATAAGCTTGATAGCTGTAAGTTTGTTAGTATCTAGCAGGTTGTTAGCTAACTTGTACCATACGCACATATCTTTAAAACCGATCGTATCTTCCTGTTGTAAACGATCGGTGATGTAACCTGCATATAAATAGCAATCAGCGCCATCTGTTTGGATGTGCGATCCAATCTATCGTGTGTTTTTACATGGTAACAAGAGCCTAGCTTCGACGCACGTCCAGAAACTCCATCCCTCGCCGCGACTCTCCTCGCCGCGATGTCCACCTCTCCCAACACCTCCGCGTCCACCGCATCGACAACCATTAGCTCCCAGCTTTCCGCCACTGCCGGTGCTCTCACCAATTCCTCCGTCTCAGTTGGGTCGATGATGACCGGGCAGGTCGGCGTGCCCAACCTCGCCCAGCTGGTGACGGTGAGACTCTCAAGGGAAAATCACCTCCTCTGGAAGGCCCAGATTGTTCCCATCCTGCGGGGGCATCAGCTTCTCGGCTTCGTCAACGGCGAGAGCACCCCCCCGGCGCGCCTCATTCCCGCCTCCACCGCTGAAGGGGCGGAGATGGTGATCAACCCAGCCCATACGGTCTGGCACGCCCAGGACCAGCTGCTCCTTGCCGGGATCCTCTCCACACTCTCGCCCGACATCATCGCGCGCACGCTGAACTTCACGACATCGGCGCAGATATGGGCGGCACTCGAGCGCATGTATGCCTCGCAGTCTCGCTCCAGGATCATGCAGCTTAAGAGGCAGCTTACGCACGCCCAGAAAAAGGACATGAACATGGCTGATTATTTTGGCCATGTCAAGGGTCTCGCTGACCAGCTTGCTGCGGCCGGCAGCCTCGTCTCCGAGACTGATGTGATCGACTACATGTTCACAGGCCTTGATAACTCGTACGACGCCCTCGTCACATCGATCAATCTGCTGCTGGCCAACGGTGGCATCTCTCTCGATGAAGTGTACTCGCACATGCTGGATTACGAGGCGCGTCAAGACAATGCCAACACCGGCTATCAGTTGTCAGCCAATCTTGCGGGACGAGGCAACGGCGCTCGAGGCGGCGGCAACGGTGGAGGTGGCTCCTCTGGCGGCAGCGGCGGCCGCAATCGCAACAATGATGGCCGGAACCAGCAGGGAGGCAACCGTCGCAACGGCGGCAACAGCGGCGGCGGCGGTAACTCTGCTGCAGGCAACGGCTCCAATGGCCAACCAGCCGGCGGTCACCAAGGCGGCTACAACAGGAGGAACTCCAACTCCGATCGTCCGCGGGTGCCATGCCAAATCTGCAACAAGCTCGGCCACTCTGCAAGGACCTGTTATGATCGCTACAACCACAACTCCCAGCAGGAGGATGCACGTTTCGCCAACAACATCTCTACCGGCTCTCCGGCACTTGACCCAGCGTGGTACATGGACTCCGGCGCCACCGACCACATCACCGGCGACTTAGACAAGCTGCACATGCGTGAGCAGTACACCGGCAAGGACCAAGTGCATACAGCAAATGGAACTGGTATGGCTATTACTCATGTTGGAAAAGCCCTTCTTCCTACACCGCATGCACCTCTTGTCCTTAACAATGTTCTTCATGTTCCACATACCACAAAAAATCTTTTATCTACTGATCGACTCACCTCTGATAACAATGTTTGCGTTGAAATTCATCCTCTTTATTTTCTTGTCAAGGATCGAGCTTCGAAGAGGGTTCTTCTTCACGGACCTAGCGAAGGTGGTCTCTATCCAGTTCGTCCCATGCAACCAAGTAGGAATAAAACGGCGTTCTCTGCCGTCACCAAGCCCAGTCATGATCGGTGGCACTG
>NC_041392.1:565400993-565401378 GCF_002162155.2 Triticum dicoccoides | reverse complement strand
CAGGGGGAGTCTATACTTCTGAAACAGGCCAAATATACAGCTGATCTTTTGAGAAAAGCAGGTATGACATATTGCAAGCCAGTTACTTCACCAATGTCCACCTCTGAAACTTTGTCTCGTGAAGGAGGACAACTTCTGTCACCGGAAGCAGCCACGAGATATCGGAGTATTGTAGGGGCACTACAATATCTGACTTTGACACGTCCGGACATTAGTTACGCCGTGAACAAAGTATGCCAATATCTCCACTCGCCCGCAGAAGCACACTGGACGGCAGCAAAACGCATCCTGCGATACCTGAGACACACATCAGGCATAGGACTGAAAATCAGCAAGTCTACATCCACTTTGCTTAGTGTGTTTTCAGACGCTGACTGGGCTGGAT
>NC_041392.1:565382635-565400779 GCF_002162155.2 Triticum dicoccoides | reverse complement strand
CGAGAAAACAGGCTACGGTATCTCGGTCAAGTACAGAGGCCGAATACAAGGCGCTGGCAAACGCAACAGCAGAGCTGATTTGGCTTCAAATTCTACTCGGCGAGCTCGGCATACGGCAATGGAGACCGCCAGTGTTGTGGTGCGACAACATAGGAGCGACGTACTTGTCAGCCAATCCGGTATTCCATGCACGCACCAAACATATCGAGGTTGATTTCCACTTTGTTCGGGAGCGAGTAGCTCGCAAGGCATTGGACATACGATTCGTGTCGTCCCAAGATCAGCTTGCCGATGGCCTGACCAAACCGATTGGCGCAGCACAGCTCCGACTTCTGCGACACAATCTCAATCTCTCGGGAGCTGAGATTGAGGGGGAGTGTTAGCGGATAAGCTTGATAGCTGTAAGTTTGTTAGTATCTAGCAGGTTGTTAGCTAACTTGTACCATACGCACATATCTCTAAAACCGATCGTATCTTCCTGTTGTAAACGATCGGTGATGTAACCTGCATATAAATAGCAATCAGCGCCATCTGTTTGGATGTGCGATCCAATCTATCGTGTGTTTTTACACGTCGCACAAAGAAATTTTGTCTTCGGCTGACAAGGTGAATGAGATAAAAGACGAATTGCAGTGTCTACAGTTTCCAACAAGCATCTCTGCAGTGCTACGGGTATCACCTAAAGCTGCCATTCTTTGGCGCTTGAGGAAAGCGTGCATTCTTACAATCGATGACCCTTTCGAGTGCTGAACCCATGGTTAATTCGCTGTAAGTTACATGCTTGATCTGTACTTTTTGAGAAATCATTGACTGTTCTTTGCAAGATCTTGCTGTTTAGTTTCTTGTAGGCATGCCTTATCTTGAGATATGGCTGAGTTTTCCAACTACCAAGAGTGTGTAGGAATTAAAGCTGGCAGAGTACTTGAGAGACTAGTGTTATTTTCATGTGTTTGTCTCGATATGACAATATGACAGCAATGTGCTTCTGGATATAGTGCGCTTGTTTTTTAGTATGTCTGTGGTTTCATTTTGTTTGCATTGCTTATGTAGAATGTCACCTCTGTCAGTTTCGTTAACTATCATTTGATGGTCAGTATACTGAGCTTGGTTGTCCAGGATCAGGATGGCAGAGGCTAAATGTAGTTCTGCACTTCTGCTTTCTGCATCATGTTTTGTGTATCTGGAATAGAAATGGCACATTGCATCGACTGGTAAAAGCATATGGAATAAATAGCTTATGACAGTAGATGTTTTTCTTTCCAATTAAGACTTGGCCGATTAGTTGAGCAAAGCTAGAGCTTATATATGAGACCTGGTTTGTGAACAATCTTAGAGTACTTGGTTTCCGAAAACAAAATTGTTGCTACTCTATTCATGTTTCACTGAAAGATTTTCGAGAAGTAGGAATGTTCAAATATGCTAATTCTTTGCTTAATGGAATGCCCACCATATATGTTTAGAGATATAACAGTTACGTAGGTGTTACTCTACTTGTTTGGCTCTGCTTCTCCTGTTTGCAAAGAGGACTTTCTTCTCTGTGCTATCTTCCAGAGATAGTTGTTGCTTTCCCTTGATGATGTTCTCTCTTGGTTTAATTCTGCCAATAGCCCAGCATTTGATTTCATTCACCGTTCATTATTTAGTTACATCAGTGGCCTAATAGCCTTGCCAGCTCTAAGGAGGAACATAATTGTCTTAACAACGTTGATGTTCTTGACACTGAAAAACTGGCATGTTTTTCTATTCCCAAGGGTTGTTAACATTGGTAAAGCATGAAAATCATTTATGATATCTTTGTCCATTTTAGGGGAGAGCATTTTAAAAGAATCTTGTACTGGAGGTGTAATGTTAGATGTCCACGCTATTTTGCTCATGCAGTCTGACAAAATTCATTAAGTCTATTTCCCTGTTTATTTGCCCCGTGATTATTGGTTAGTTTTGCAACTGATTAAGTTTTTTGTGGTGCTTCAAACGTTGGCTAGCAATGCACATGTTACGATTTAATATGTCACAGTCCACAGATTTACACCTATTGTTATCTTTGATTGATACTTCATAATCACATAAAAGAGCTTCCATCTTTTTTTTTGTGGCAAAAACTTCCGATCACTCTCACTGTTAGGGTCGGCATAGCAAAGCGCACCTATTTGTCTAGTACTCCCTCTGTAAACTAATATAAGAGCGTTTAGATTACTAAAATAGTGTTCTAAAGACTCTTATATTAGTTTACGGAGGGAGTACATTGCTATGCTATTTGCTTACTGTCGACTTCATTTTATTATTTTTTGCTTACTATCTATCTGTTTCTGCATAGTGTGCGGAGGCTGGGAAAGTTGACAAATCTTCCTTCTAATCCTGCTTGCTGATTACATAGATGCTACATCTGCGGAATCAGACAAGGTCTTCTAGGTTCAGACATCTTCGAGCAAAGTAGCTCACCCTCTCCTAAAAACAGCTACTGTCTTCGTCCCGTTATGGGATAGTATAAAGAATGCTCTTATATTATGAGACGGAGGATGTATTATTAGAAATTGGCTTGGGCAATTAAGCAAATCGACAAGCTTCGCCAGAATTTTTGGATGCTAATGATGGTGCCTGTCTTGTCAGTTGGAGTCACGTTTGCATACCAAAAAATGCTTGACAGTTTAGGAGTCATTGACTTAAGAGCATTTCTAACTGATCCACTATCCGGAGTTAGAGAAGGATAAATTCGGTTTTCCTCTAACCGGTATCTTTCCAAACTTTTAAAATCTTTAGTGGAGAAAAATATTTACTGCGTGACAGCCACAACTCTTAAATATACTCGACCGACCCCCTCGCAGAGTAAAAAAATTCCCCACCCCCACTTCTCCTCTTCTTTCATTCCACAGCCGCTCAAGCTCCACCGGCGCGCCCCCACCCGCACCCCCATCTACCCCGTCGCCGATAATGAACGGATCCAGTCATTCGCTACTCCCTGCCGTCCATCCCAACGTGGATCCACATGCAGTACCGAGCATGTGGTTGCGGCGGCACTTCCTCCTCCCATGCCAGTGCATCCCGCATCTTCGGCCTCTTGTCGCCGCCTTCGCAAAGGAAATACCTTGACGTGCGGCAGCGCCGGTGGGGGAGGTGGCCACAGAGATCACCGGCCGCGACACTAACAAGCGCATTTGGATCGGACCTTTCCATTTGACGGTGCAAGCGGCGGGGGAATAGGACATAATGTCGGCCTGCCTTTATGATTCCAACGTCCGGCGCAACTTCTCCGTCAGCCTACCGCAGTTGGCGCGTGTCTACCCCTGGATGGCCACCACATGGGAGATGCGGGAAGACCGGGAGGTGCGCATTGCTGGCGTTTTTGTTATGGACTAGACCTGGTGGATGGGCACCCCCGGGCCCGTCGTCCGGATGCCCAGGGTCGCGGTGGCCGGTGGCGGCGGCTGCAGCTGTTGCCCCTGCTGCATAGTGGAGGCGCCGGGGTTCGTCGCTGGTGGCGGCTGCCATGGCAGCTGCTGCATGGCGGCGGCGACACGGGTCGCCGAGGATGGCGGCGGCTGCGGCGGCGGGGCAGTGGCGAAGGGCACAGGCGGCTGTGGCCCATAGGATCTCGCGAGAAACCTGTAGATGTCCGTGACCGCCTGGGTGAGATCCCGGATGGCAGCCGTCATCTCCTCTGGGGTGAAGACGACGGAAACGGGCGCGGCGGAGGTGACCGGCACCGGCAAGAGCGGGGTGCTGGCCGTGGTGGCCATCGAGGCGGTCATCGCGGTCGGCAGCGGGAGGGTCGGGGTTGGCGGCGGCAAGGACATGATCGCACCGAAGCTATCTGATACCAAATTGGCAGGAACCGGATCCCTACCGGGGCGTGGTCTCAGGTTGTAGGGGTGGAAGGAGGGACGGCGTGGAGGAAGGCGTGGTCGCCGGCGATGGGGCGCCGTCGTTGCATGTGCGCGCGCGAGAGAGAGAGAGTAGGGGCGGCGGCTAGGGTTAGGTCTCCCGGCTCCCTAAGGAAGCTGAGCAAATATGATTGCTTCTTGCTTAATCCCAAAACGGGTCCTTACACGAGTTTATATAATCTTCCTAATAAGATAATTGGGCCAAGCCCCTAATAACGATAAGATAAACTGGGCCACAACTAATTGGGCTAAGCCCCTAATATGCTGGTCATAACAGTCTACAGTTTCCAACAGGCATCTCTGCAGTGCTACAGGTGTCACCTAAAGCAGGTGCTGTTTTGTGCTTGGAGAAAGCATCCAATCTTACAGTTGATGACCCTTTTGAGTGTTGAATCCATGGTTATTTCGCTGTGTGTTTACGTGATTGATCCGTGCCTTTTGAGAAATCACTGACTGTTCCTGCAAGACCTTGTTGTTCAGCAGAAGTACTTGACAGAGTTGTGTTATTTTCATGTGTCTGCAATATGACAGCAATATGCTTCTGGATATAGCGCACCTGTTTTGTAGCAGGTCTGAGGTGGCATTTTATTTGCGTTGCTCATGTAGAGTGTCATCTTTGTCAGTTTCGTTAACTATGCATTGCTTATGCTGTTCTGCTTGTGACCCCATGTTGTGCATCATGTTTTGTGTATTTGGAAGAAAAATGGACATTGCATCGACTGGTAAAAGTATATGGAATAAATAACTAATGATAATAGATTATTTTCTTTAAAAAAAAGATTTGGCCGATTACTTGAGCAAAACCGGAGCTTACATATCCAGATATCCATACATATACATTGCTATGCTATTTGCTTACTGTCTACAGTTTCCAACAGGTATCTCTGCAGTGCTACAGGTGTCACCCAAAGCTGGTGATGTTTTGCGCTTGGAGAAAGCATGTAATCTTACAGTTGATGACCCTTTTAAGTGCTGAATACATGGTTATTTTGCTGTGTGTTTACGTGATTGATCCGTGCCTTTTGAAGAATCGCTGAGTGTTCCTGTAAGACCTTGTTGTTCAGTTTGTAGGCATGCCTTCTCTTGAGATATGCAGGTGGCTGAATTTTTCTGCTACCATGAGTATATAAGAATTGAAGATTACAGAAGTACTACTCCCTCCGTCTCGAATTACTTGTCGCAGGTATAGATGTATCTAAATGTATTTTAGTTCTAGATACATCCATTTCTGCGACGAGTAATTTGGAACAGAGGGAGTACATGATAGAACACTGGCATTTTCATGTGTCTGTAATATGACAGCAATGTGCTTCTGAAATCTGAATATCGTGCGCCTCTTTTGTAGTATGTCTGTGGTGCCATTTTCTTTGCATTGCTTATGTAGAATGTGACCTCTGTCGGTTTCGTTAACTATCATTTGATGATCAGAGTATACTAAGCTTGGTTGGCCAGGATCCGGATTTGTTCCTTTTGGAATGTAGGCGCTTTCACAGCGGAGTTTATGTAGTTCTGCTTGTGATCCCATGTTGTGCGTCACTTTCACAGCGGAGTTTATGTAGTTCTGCTTGTGATCCCATGTTGTGCGTCATGCGATTTCAGTTCCCAATTCCAAGTTCCACCCGATCGTTGCAACCAAAGACGTCAAGTGCAGCACCAGATTTTTTTGTTGTTGCGACAATCCTTATAAAGGTGAACAGTGTGAACTAGTGTTTGTAAGGTGATTTTATCTGCATTTATTTTCATATAATCTATTTGTTTGTGAAGTGATTTTATCTGTTTCTTTTAAATATAATGCTACTGATTGCAGCAGGTTACTTACATATTGCTCTTCATTTAGCATGGCCTGTCACTCATTTTTCGCTTCCCGCTTTGATTTTTGGAATAGTTTAGTAACAGACTCTCCAGATGGGTCATGTGTAACTATAATGCAAGCGCACATGCATACAAAAGAGAGTACTGAGCCTAAATTTGCAGTCTGAAAAGTGTGCAATTTTGTAAAACACTACTATTTCCTGGGAACTAATCAATAGTACCGAGTGAATTGCAGAAAACATCGACATTGAAGGCTAGGGTTTCAGAACCACACTTCTACGATTTTGTGCAAAAAACCACTAATTCCAAGCCTAATCTTTTGCAAAAAACACTAGTCGGCGGTTTAGGTCGTTTTGAGCACGATTATGACAGCTGGGTCCCACTAGACAGGGTGACATGGCAAAAGAAATTGTAAACTACATCCCGATACAATTTTGTTTTGCGAAAGGACCCCTGGAAAAAGCAATTGGGTCCTCCGTGAGATCGTGACCTTCATCTCCCACCGGCCCGGTAGTGGACGCCGGCAGCAGGGAACAGGGGAGATCCGGCGTAGTCTGGGACGAGCAAGAGGGCGTGGATCCAGCGTCGGTGTCGGTTAGGACGGCGGGGCAACGGAGCTCCGGCGGCGGCTTGAGCATCAGGTGGCCATGGATGAGCTCCGGCGGATCCAGCTTGAGCATCGAGCATCTATGATTGAGCTCCGGCGGTGGCGGTTTGAGCATCAGGCACACACCAGAGAGAGATGGAGAGATAGGGGAAGGCACCGACGCTCAGAGAGAGATAGGGAGTGACAGGACCAACGAACAGATCATACACACAATTCACTCGAACTAGCCCCGATTCGATTATCTCCAGGAAAAAGTAGCAAGGTACAGGTATAGATCGATGATCAGTTCCGAATTCTACAAAGTAATTTAGGGTTCTAGAGCTACCCTAGTTGATACAACTTGTAGAATGGGGAAAAGATGCGTCTAGATTGCTTGGCGGAGGAGACAAGTAGTTGCGGGGTTGGTAGCCCACGCACGTGCTCTGCTTCTGTCCTGTAGAAGTCCAGTTGGTGACGGCAACAACGTGACGAGGAACAGGAGACCGTTGGGGACGAGAGCCATTGATCGTCACTTGTTATCTTCAATCTTGGCCGTCCATTACCCAAGCGAGTAACGCTTCGTCCTTGCTGAATATTTCTTCAGTTAAGCTATTTAGTTCTTCAATAAACTGCATTTGAGTTGCAGGTTCCTGACAGGGAGGGCACTCCGGCAGCGGAGCTCACCATTGAGGGACATGGAAGATGGAACACACCTCCATGCCCAATGTCATTGGGTTTGCCTCGATAACACGCAACTCCGGTCGGAGCTCATCCATGGCCGCCATTGTGAACCTCCTCTTTGCGCCCTCACTGATCACGCCTACGTGGGCCATCGTCACACCTCTTCTTCACCTCACCGGAGCCGATGCAGGTGAGCAGCAAGGGGAGGCCGAGGCCAGGGAGTGGGAGGAAGGTGGGGGTGGGGGGAGAGAGGATGAGGAGGAGGGTAAGGAGGTGGGGAATCACGGTGCCGTCGTCCATGCCGAGCTCGCTGGCCGGGAGCTCGTGCGCACGTCTGAGGAGAGAAAGGAGGAGCCAGACCTTATCCTCTTAGAGCAACTCTAGCAGTCCCCGCATCCTCCCGACCCGCAAAACGTTTTTTTGCAGTTCACGGAAAAACGCCTTTGCGGGCTGGCGCGGACGCCCGCAGTTGCAGACCCCGCATAATGGACCCATAAAAAGGATATTATCGGAATATCCTTTTTTACGGGTTGGGGTTGCGGCGTCTGATCTGGCGCAGCTCCTCCCGACCCGCAAAACTTAAATTTGCAACTTAATTTGATCTAGCATATTGCATTACTTTGCTTTATTAACAACATCGGACATAAAAGACATCACCAAATCTTTGCTAGAATAGCAAGACCAAAGAAAACAAGAACTACAAGTATGCATTTTAGAAGATTTCTAACTTCCATAACTGCTCCCACTAGTTGGACTAATATCTTCTCCATGCATTTGTTGTTGATCTGTGGATTCTTGATTTTGCATTCTTCTTTCTTCATCTTTGGTTCGGAAGAAGTAGATGTTGCTTCCCCTCGAGTTGCACATGGAACCACATCATTGACTTCGATTGTACTAAGAAGTGCACTAACATCTGGCCTTCCCAAAACCAAAATGAGCATCCATCGTCCTACACAAAAGAATGAGCAAGCTCGAAGTGAGCTACCGCAGTTGAACTAAAGAATGAACTATGAAACGAGCTACCACAAGTGCACGTACCCCCGTTGTTTTCGCATTTGAAGAATACCCATCCGGGGTGCTTCAGCGTGCCCGAAGTGAGCCGCAGCACTTTCCGCGTGCAGTCGTCGCAGTCTATGAGCGGCATCGGCAAGCCACAAAGACACTGCGCGAGAGCCGAGCGCGGAGGACGGCTGGACGAGTCCATGCCCGCGAACCTTCGGCGACGGCGGGTGGACGAACCTGCATGCGGTAATGCGCCCTTGCCTGGGCTGCGGGAGAGGCTCCCCGACCACTCCATTGCTTGGGGTAGCAACCGGCGGCCGGAAAAAGCCAAATCCGGCGGCCCGCGATGAAGCGCCGCAGATCTGCAAATCCGGCGGCCCGCCGACGCAGGGGGGAGGGAGGGGAGGCTGCGTTCGCCGGAATCTTGGGCGGCGGCAGGCGGCGGCGCGAGGGGGGAGAGAAGAGGTGGTTGGTGGGAAAAAGCGCGGGATGAAATGTCCTCCCACCTATCGCTTCTGCTTATATGTAGGGCACCGCAGCCGAGGGGTAAACCCGCGTTTTCCTGGGTTGGGGTCGGGATTTTGCCGCGCCCCCTAAAATTTTTTGCGGGCCGGGGCGGGATGCGGGGTCTGATCGGGCTGGTTTTTCTACCCGACCCACATTTTGGCGGTTATTTTACGGGTCGGGGCGGGATGCGAGGTCTGCTAGAGTTGCTCTTACAGGCCCATTTACTGTTTAGTCTATGTTATTCTATATATTTGCGATTTGTTATACCATGCCATGTCATCCTGTTCAGTGGGACCCAACTATCATAATCGTGCTCAAAACCACCTAAGCCGTCGACTAGTGTTTTTTGCAAAAAAATTAGGCTCAGAATTAATGGTTTTTGGCATAAAACTGTAGAAGTGTGGTTTCTGCAACCCCTACCTTGAATGTCGATCTTTTCTACAATTCACACCAATAGTACCATTGGCTTTTCTTTGTTTCAACTCAGTAGTTTTGATATTTATTTTTGGACCCCCAATAGCTGGAGATTGATCGCCAGGGAGAAGGGCCGATCGAACGAAATCGGTCATCAGGGGGAGCAGTCTCACCGACCATTTTTTTGAGAAACACAAGTAACTTTATTCATATTCATAACAATTACAGTACACTGATTTGAACCTAAGATCCAAGAAAATACAAAGTAACTCCTATTACTAAGAATTACAATGAAATCTTTTGAAAACATCTTCGTGGTATCAATTTCTGCTCAAAGAAATACTTCAAAGACTTTGATAAAGAGGTTGCAATTGGACTGGAGCAATGATGTTGTCACTTTTTCACCCGCACGAACATTACTAATAATGGTTTTTCTAAAACACCTTGAGTTCGCTCATCCAAGAAGATGGGAAGTCTTGATCGATGGGCATACTTGGGGCGACAATGATCCCCTAGAAGTGCAGGTTGTCGAATCACTATATCTTCACCATGGTGTCAATGAAAGATTTCACCTCCACAAAGAATCAGACCAACAAAAAAAAAGCTTGACACAACAACATAAACTCATCAGATCCGAATAATTGAATTTGCGAGGTTAGAAAACTCCCTGACCTCATGGCACCACGAAGAACGAGAGAAAATTTATTCTCGCAACACTATGATGGTCTCTAGACATTAACGAAGAACATAAAGATCTTGAAGATCCGAGTCCCCCCATCTTTCAGCGCCATGATGGCAGTCGGAGGCGAGGGGACCTAAATTTCTCAGATGGTGACGGCGGAGGTGACGACGAAGGCAGCATGAGAAACCCTCCTGGACCTTACGGCGGCTTTTTTTGTTCCCAGTGACCGTTTCTGGTTCTTCGCTAGGCTGTAGGCCAGGGCGTCCCCCTGTTGACCCAAAAGGCCCATTTAACATTTTTTGTTTAAAATCCGCATGTGAAACTTTAAAACAAGAAAAAGGTCGAGTGATCTAGAATTTTTTGTGCCATGCTAACACTGGTATGCGTCGGTGCTATAAAAACGGTTTTTAACCCCTTTCCGCGACGACATTTGGAACCGTCGCCAAGTGAGTGTGGGCGATAGGGGGGTTCTTACCACACGACCCCGAAATCGTCGGGGATATGCCCTCCTGGCACACACGCTCGGCAAAATGAGGTCGTGTGCGACCGGCGAGCGCTTAAATACGGAAACACATGTAGTAAAGCTTAAAAAATACAATCATACAGGCGAAATTGTATCCGGTCGCAAGTACATCCCACATAGTCAATCCCCGCTAAACGTTTCCGTTCGTATGTACATCTCACACAGTCGCTCCAAGGAAAACGTTTCCGTTCATAGATACATCACACACAATTTTTCATGTTAAATCATTTGTGATAGCGTTGCCATTGTACACGATATTAATAATTTTATCGTTTGCGTTATTGAATGTATCACACACGGTGCGTAGAAAAAACTATGTGGCAAAGGCTGTCCATCACACACAATTTTTATATGGTAAACGCTTGCGCAAGGTGGCCTAATGCAAACAGATTTCAAGAGAAAGTCGTGTGTGCAGTGGAGATTGATCGCACACGTAGTGGATCCTAGAAACGTTTGTGATCTCCACGCATATCGCAGACGTTTCACTTTCGCAAACCGTGTGCAGTGTAATCCCTAATTTAAAAATCACATGTTTTGAATTTTAAAGTAGGCAATCACTTATTTCATATCCAACCATGTTTATTACAAATATAGGTTCAAACACGAATGCATAATTCAATACACAGATACATATACTGAAGAACTACAGAAGCACCAAGTAAAAAATGATGAACCACAGTTGTACTAAAGACTGTAAAGAGAGAGGCGAAAGACATTCTGGTTGCTGGAGAAGGTGAAGCGGAATGCCCATATTGTGCCCTCCTCCATGCGTAATGTGCGCACGACTCTAGGCCAACCCCTTGTGATAGCTGCCCGTCCATCCTTCACTGTCTTCATTAGGACTTCTCGATGCTCATTGTAGTCTGGATGAAATACTTTAACCTTCATTGTGTGTCCACCAATCATGTACTTTGCGAGGTAATCTTGAGTGAACTGCTTTGGGAACCACTGGGAATGAAAAAGATTCAGACATTGTTGTCTAACAATTCATTATGGCAGTAAAAAGAGAAGACTGCAGAGTTTATAGTTACCATCCTACAGCTCACTGTTGTGTTGGATAGAGCATAAACAAATAATTTTCTTGCCACCATTCGTGTCTTTTTGCTAATAATCCTTATCAGTTTCCTCACTTGATGCTTGTTCATCAATATCTCATTGCCCCATACGCAAAAAGGGTCGATGCGTGGATCCTTGCCAAGGGCATATGTACCTACAAGCAAGAAGTCAATATTATAAGCTAACTAGTATCCATGCCTGGATCTATATGCACTACATTATGGAACGACAGGGGGAGTACAAGCCGATGGATGAAGCTAACCTCGGCGGAAAATGGTGGCCACTCCCGTTGTTGTCCTGCATAAGTAGTGGAAAGGCATGATAAGTACAACAACCTTAACATCAAATAAATATAGCAAAGGTAAACAACATCACCTCCAAATGATAGCTTGAATGTGTTGGTTTCAGCATGCTGTTAAAGCAAATATAAAATGGAAGGCAATGTTACCGACAGTAGGCTTAACAACCATCAAATATTGCAATTCAAGCTGGTATTGTTGAAAATGAATAGAACATAGATAATGCTTAAACATCACATTGGATAAATGTGTAAAACTAAAATAAAGGGCATGTGTTAACTACACCAGGAATAACTGAAACCAAATATACTCGTTCAAACTGGTATTGATGTAGTCGAGCGGCACAGTTCCGACTTGCACATAATGAACAACACATTGTGAATGACAAAAATAAACAAGGCATAAATAATCAGTATAACAACCAAATATAGCCATTGAAAACTGGACAGAGTCTCACTGTAACCAACCTAACAAGCAAATACAGATAAACAGGGCATATGCTTGAAGACTGGAAAAAATGCTCACTGCAACCAACCTAACAAGCAGATAAAGATAAACAAGGCATTTGCTTGATAACTAGACAAATGCTAAAAAAGCAACCTAACAACCAAATACAGATAAACAAGGCATCTGCTTGATAACTGGACAAATGCTAAAAAAGCAACCTAACAACCAAATACAGATAAACAAGGCATCTGCTTGATAACTGGACGCAACCAAACTAAGAACCAAATACAGATAAACAAGGCATCTGCTCGATAACTGGAAAAATGCTCACTCCAACCAACCTAACAACCAAATACAGATAAATAAGACATCTACTCACTATAAACAACCAAATATAGCCATTCGTGAAACTAAAGTGGACAATTCATACTTAAACATCACATAGACCTATTGAACAATATATTTTTGCAAAACTGAAATAATTAAACACGGCACAGTTAAAGCACCGCACGACAAATGCTACTACAACAAAGGGTACGGGTTGGCAAGCTAGAAAAGGTAAGATTTGCTGATAGAATGTTGCCTCATATTTCATGCATGAGATCCTTCCAGTTGGAAGAGCACAGACCCATGGTGCGATCTCTGATGTCACAGATGGGATGTTTCACCTTGGAAGAACCTTCGTGGGTGCCCTCCTCATGGTTGTGGTCGTGGTTGATGAGATCTGACTTGGCAATTGAGGATCCCAAGCCGCCGCCGTAGAACATGTCCTTCAGGAATGACAAAATGGGCTCGATGGCGTATAAAGCTCACAAATCCTTGACCGCTTGGCAGAGGAGATCAACAGCAAGGCCTTCGAAAAGATCGACGTCGGTTGAACCAGAGGGGTTGGGGATGGACCACTTAACCTGTGACATGGCCCCGTGAAGCCGTCAGTGTGGACGAGCTTGATGTCGTAGCCAGATTTCCCGAGATACAGTAATATGCTAGCCTGCTGACATGAAGCCTTCGGCATGTCAACGTAGTTAACATCTTCCCGACTTCCATGGTGACGTGTTGCTCCGAGATCGACAGGTCGGGGCGAACGGCGGCCACCTCGCCAACATCTGCCGGAGAGGCCATGATAAACCTCTTCTTGGCCGAACGCTCGTCGGGCTCCCCGGGACACGTGGTCGAGCTTAGGCTGCGACTTCTGGAGTAGGGGATGTGGATCTGGCGGGGAGGGACACTGCATGCCTCATCTAAAAACTCAGGGGAGTGGGGCGACGGTATGGGAATCGCTGGGTAACCTGAACTTTATTATCTAAGTTAGGAGGAACAGGCAGACCGGCAGGGGTTGGCGGCGGCCGCGAGCTAGGGTTCGAGGAGGGGAGGGGGCGGGTGGGGGACTATGGAGGGAGGGGGGTTGGTGTTTGAGGATACTCCGTGGCTATTGAAAATTTTAGTAATGGTTGGTGGAGATGATGGTGGACGAGGGAGGGCGACGGTTCAAATGCCTCGGCTACTGCAATTTTACTACAAGGTCGGTTCTGGAGGAGTGTGGGCGACGATTGAAGTACACGGCTACTAAAATTTGGGTAAAGGAATTGATGCAGGGTGGGAGTGCCAAGATCGCGCACGGTCCAATAACAATATGCGTGTATGATAATAAGGAAAAGTGGCGCGGATCCGCCGATTTTTGCAACGCTCAAGGAGGGTAGTTTGTTTTTTATATTTCTAGCTAGCTGGTCTATCGCACACAGTTCGTCATAATTTCCAAATAAACTTACCCGCCTTTAGCTTGCACAGGTTGTGGTTTTACAGCGCACTTGCATCGCACACGGTTAAGCAAGTACCTCCACCCTTTACTCGCGCTTGCGCGGTCGTGGTGATTTCAGCGCACTTGCATCGCACACGGTTGAGCCAGTACCTCCACCTTAATTTGCTCGCGCTTGCGCGGTCGTGGTGATTTCAACGCACTTGCATCGCACACGGTTGAGCCAGTACCTCCACCTTAATTTGCTTGCGCTTGTGCAGGCGTGGTGATTCACATAGCACTTGTATCGCACACGGTTAAGATATTATACCCTGTGTCTGTTGAGCGTCATCAGAGTCTTTGCAGCAAAAAATAACATTAGAGAGGGTCAAAAGACAGCCACACCAGCATGTGGCCCAAATATATATGAGTGAAAAGGGTGGTCTATGATGTTCAAAATTCCAATGCAGAACTTTGACCGCGTGGGCCCACGGTTGGGCGCATCGTTGAAGATCGATGAGAGGGGCCAGAAGTCAAGAACCACCTGGAAGTGGCCAAATATATGTACGAATATTGGGGGTGTTTAAAACTGTAAATACACAATGCATAACTTTGGTGGCACCTGCCTCGCGAACCCGAAAGCACCCTAACAACCACCTAACTAGGATATATATAATGACATAATGTCGTACCTAGCTAGGATGGTTGGCCCACCACCTCCCACTTCGTGTTAGCGGTGCGGATACACGTAATGATCGATACTTTGGTCGTACATGCATGTCACCATGACCTACCATAAGACGGACCAATGAACCTATCATTTTGTCAAATGGCAGTTGTTGTTGTCGATAAACCGCTTGGGCCAACAGATTGAACCATCATAAAAGTCACACGAGAGGGACCACAAAACCAAGACCTCTTGCATGCGGCCCAAAATGATGTACGTTGGGAAGGGGTGATGTGTGTTTTGAATATAGAATAATGTACAATTTAGATGTGGTGCCTACCTCTCGATACAGACAACAACCTTGAAGGCAAGGTAGTTAAGGACGAGATACACAGGGTTTGATGTAGGTCGAACCCAGCAATCCGAGCATCTGGGAGGGAATCCTGACAACGCATGAGCTCGAGCATTGGTTTGAGATACATTTGACGGTGACCGGCCCTAACACGAACTAGGAGGAATCCATTCATGGCCAACACATACCCCTCACTATCGGTCAAAGGGATGATATATATACACTCGGGGAGCCCACATATATGCATGTGTCGTCACAAAAAACCACACAAAGGAGACATGGTCGATCAGAAGACCCCGTATACACTGCATGTGGCCCGAAAATATGTATGGGTACGATGGTGTATGATGTGTTTAAATCCCAAATGCACAACTTCGATGGGACACCAACTACATTACAAACCGAACACCGCACCCGACTCCAAGCCTGGTTCAATACGTACGATGTCAGTTTCCCAACTTCGAGGCGGCAGCGGCGGGGAGGGGGTCGTCCCACGCATGCGCTAAAACTTTATTTTGTCGTATCTTCATGTTGACCGTATCTTCTATACGACTCATGTTTGACCTTTCGGTATTCCGTGTTCCAAGGCCATGTCTGTACATGCTAGGCTCATCAAGTCAACCTAAGTGTATTGCGTGTGTAAATCTGGCTTACACCTGTTGTATGCGAATGTTAGAATCTATCGCACCCGATCATCACGTGGTGCTTCGGAACAACGGACCTTAGCAACGGTGCACAGTTAGGGGGAACACAATTCTTGATATTTTAATGAGGGATCTTCTTATTTATGCTACCGTCGTTCTAAGCAAATAAGATGTAAAAACATGATAAACATCACATGCAATCAAATAGTGACATGATATGGCCAATATCATTTTGCTCCTTTTGATCTCCATCTTCGGGGCGCCATGACCATCATCGTCACCGGCATGACACCATGACCTCCATCATCATGATCTCCATCATCGTGTCTTCATGAAGTTGTCTCACTAACTATTACTTCTACTACTGTAGCTAACGGTTAGCAATAAAGTAAAGTAATTACATGGTGTTTTCATTGACACGCAGGTCATACAATAAATTAAGACAGCTCCTATGGCTCCTGCCAGTTGTCATACTCATCGACATGCAAGTCGTGATTCCTATTACAAGAACATGATCAATCTCATACATCACATATATCATTCATCACATCCTTTTGGCCATATCACATCACACGACATATGCTGCAAAAACAAGTTAGACGTCCTCTAATTGTTGTTGCAAGTTTTTACGTGGCTGCTATAGGTTTCTAGCAAGAACGTTTCTTACCTGCGCCAAAACCACAACGTGATATGCCAATTTCTATTTACCCTTCATAAGGACCCTTTTCATTGAATCCGATCCGACTAAAGTGGGAGAGACAGACACCCGCTAGCCACCTTATGCAACTAGTGCATGTCAGTCAGTGGAACCAGTCTCACGTAAGTGTACGTGTAAGGTCGGTCCGGGCCGCTTCATCCCACGATGCCGCCGAATCAAGATAAGACTAGTAACGGCAAGTAAATTGACAAAATCGACGCCCACAACAGCTTGTGTTCTACTCGTGCATAGAAACTACGCATAGACCTAGCTCATGATGCCACTGTTGGGGATCGTTGCAGAAATTTAAAATTTTCTATGCACCACCAAGATCAATCTATGGAGAAACTAGCAACGAGAGTGAGAGGGGAGTGCATCTTCATACCCTTGAAGATCGCGACATGGAAGCGTTACAAGAACGCGGATGAGGGAGTCGTACTCGTGGTGATTCAGATCGTGGTGATTCCGATCAAAGTGCCGAACAACGGCGCCTACGCGTTCAACACACGTGCAGCCCGATGACGTCTCCCACGCTTTGATCCAGCAAGGAGAGAGGGAGAGGTTGGGGAAGACTCCGTCCAGCAGCAGCACGGCGGCGTGGTGGTGTTGGAGAAGCGTGGTACTCCGGTAGGGCTTCGCCAAGCATCGCGGGAGGAGGAGGTGTTGGGGAGGGGGAGGGCTACGCCTGGGATGTGGTGCGGCTGCCCTCCCACCTCCCCTCTATTTATAGGGGCAAGGGAGAGGGGGGACGGCCCCCTCCAGATGGATCTAGAGGGGGGGGGCGACAGCCAAGGGGGGGCGCCCCTTTAGGGTTCCCCCAAACCCTAGGCGCATGGGCCCTAGGGGGTTTGGCGCCCAGCCCACCTAGGGGCTGGTTCCCCCTCCATATTCAGCCCATAGGGCCCTCCGGGGCAGGTGGACCCTCCCGGAACCCTTTTGGTGGTCCCGGTACAATACCGATAAACCCCCGAACACTTCCGACGACTGAATAAGGACTTCCCATATATAAATCTTTGTCTCCAGACCATTCTGGAACTCCTTGTTACGTCCGGGATCTCATACGGGACTCCGAACAACATTCGGTAACCACGTACAAACTTTCCCTATAACCCTAGCATCATCGAATCTTAAGTGTGTATACCCTACGGGTTCGGGAATCAATGCAGACATGACCAAGACATCTCTCCAGCCAATAACCAACAGCGGGATCTGGATACCCATGTTGGTTCCCATATGTTCCACGATGATCTCATCGGATGAACCACGATGCCGAGGATTCAATCAATCCCGTATAAAATTATCTTTGTCAATCGGTATATTACTTGTCTGAGATTTGATCATCGGTATCCCAATACCTCGTTCAATCTCGTTACCGGCAAGTCACTTTACTCGTTCCATAGCACATCTGTAACACCCCGGATGTAACTTACCCAATATGTACTCTAACTCTTGCCATTTCCGGCGTTAAGTTATTTTATTTTCTCGGGTTCGGGTTTTTGTCTCCGTGTGTTGTTCTCGTTGTCATGCATCTCATATCATGTCATCATGTGCATTGCATTTGCATACGTGTTCATCTCATGCATTCGAGCATTTTCCCCGTTGTCCGTTTTGCATTCCGGCGCTTCGTTCTCCTCCGGTGGTCATTTCTACCTTTCTTTCGTGTGTGGGGATTAAACATTTCCGGATTGGACCGAGACATGCCAAGCGGCCTTGGGTTACTAGCGGTAGACCGCCTGTCAAGTTTCGTACCATTTGGACTTCGTTTGATGCTCCAATGGTTAACCGAGGGACCGAAAAGGCCTCGTGTGTGTTGCAGCCCAACACCCCTCCAATTTGGCCCAAAACCCACTAAAACCCTCTCCATCATCTAGAGCGTTCGATCACAATCGCGTGGCCGAAAACCGCACCTCATTTGGACTCTCCTAGCTCCCTCTATGCCTATATATACCTTCCCCATTCCAAATCCGGATCTCCCCCGTCCAAACCCTAAAAAAATCTCCCCCGCCGCCGCCGGACACATCCGGACGGAGCCAGACGCATCCGCCCGCAGCCGCCGGCCAATCGCTGGCCACCACGTGTCCCTGGGCCGGTCCCCACTTCCCCGCCGTGCCCGCGGCCCGCCGAAGCCCGGGGAGGGCCCCCGCGGCCCAGGCGCCCGCGCC
>NC_041392.1:565348089-565382332 GCF_002162155.2 Triticum dicoccoides | reverse complement strand
GACCGCCCGCGCCCCACCGCCTCTCCACCGACCACGCCGGCTCCGGCGAGCGCCGCCCGCCGCCATCCACCGCCCCGGCAAGCCCACCGATGACTCCTCCGGCGAACCTCGGGAAACGTGCCCCGAATCTCAGATCTGGATTCCAAACCCTAGGGTTGACCTTTTTTCTCCTAAGTCTGCAGATTATTTGCTCATGTTCATCATGTCGTAACTCCTCATCCGTAGCTCCGTTTTGGGCATATAGCATATCAAAATGTTCGTCTCAGAGAGCACATCATTTCATTCCATTTCATCATTTTCATTTGAGTTCATCTTGATGCCTGAAATGCTGTTAGAAGAGTGGTACTTGAGATAATTATCAGATCTGCTGCTCCATTTAGATATTTGTCATTTTTTCCATGATTATTATGTGCATGATATGCCCATGAGTTCTACATATCTTTTGTGAAGGGTTTTGCCATCTTTTTAGAGGTGCAACCCATGTATTTTTATGATGTGTGTGGTGACTAGCACAAGCTTGCGAAGTGAGGCACTTGGTAATGCTGATTTCAGGGACTTAGCATTTCCACTAAGTCCTTGAGTTGTTTATCTCATATGGCCATATGTTCATGTTGTTTCCTAGTGATCCATGCCTCTTTTGAGGATAATCAATAAGGATGTTTTGTTAATATTTTAGTGCTCTATCCATCCATGTCTTTGTTTGCAATTATGGAGCACCCTAGCTTGAGTAAATTGAGCTCTACATTTGTCATTTCGTGAATCTGGGCAGATTGTCTACTTGTTAGAGATTTTGCCGAGGATGTTGTAGTTGATCCGTGCATGCTATGTTATTGTTCTTGCCATGTCTAGCCTGCATTTTGTGTATTCTTGATGGATGTATGCTTAGTTTGTCATGACTTGCTCTGTAGTGAGTGCATCGAGCTCGTAAACATGCCTACTTGATATCTGTTTCAGCATGCTCCAGTTTTCACTAAGTCTGAGAAGTGATTATGTTTTTTGCCATGTTCACATGCTTGCAATTGTATTTTCTGATCCCTTTTGGCTCAAGGTCACTAAGGGACTTTTGTTAAGCTCTTTGAGTAGCTCCATGCCATGATTTACCTTGCCATATTCAGGTCCTGTAGCATATTGTTTTCATGCTCCGAAGAGTGCTATCTGATCTGAGATTCCAGACAAGTGTTAATTTCACTATGTCTGAAATCTGTTTACCATATGCATTTTTGCCATGCTTGTTTGAACCTGTTAATGGATGAATTGGCCGTAGCTCAGTGCTAGACTTTTGTTAAGCATCATGAATGGATTCCTTCCATGTATTTTGATGCCATGTTTGGGTGCTGTAGCATGTTCATCTTGTTGCATTTAGATGGCTACTTGTTGTAAATCGCAGAACGTGGCCATATTTGAATCGCTTGCCATTTCCAAACCGTAGCTTCGATTCCGGCGTTCTTTATATCGTTTTCAAGCGATTTCATCTCATCTTTCCAGTGGCACACTTGGATTTCCATGTTGAGGCCAGGTTCATGCATTCCTTGTCACATCTTGCATATGCATCCCACATCGCATCCCGCATAGCATATTATCTTTGCATCATATTGTTTGAGCTTTGCATGTGGTTGATTGTGTTCCGTTTGCTTGTTTGTCTTGTTTGGGTAGAGCCGGGAGACGAGTTTGCTAACGAGGAGCCTGTTGAGTTTGCTTTCGAGGATCCAGTCAACTCTGACAACTTTGCAGGCAAGATGATCATACCTCGAAATCACTACTATCTTTGCTTTGCTAGATGCTCGCTCTTTTGCTATGCCTATGCTATGATGCCTACCACTTGCTTTCAAGCCTCCCAAATTTCCATGACAAACCTCTAACCCACCATGTCCTAGCAAACCGTTGATTGGCTATGTTACCGCTTTGCTCAACCCCTCTTATAGCGTTGCTAGTTGCAGGTGAAGATTGGAGACTGTTCCTTGTTGGAACATTATTTACTTGTTGGGATATCATTATATTGCCATGTTATCTTAATGCATCTATATACTTGGTAAAGGGTGGAAGGCCCGGCCTCTCGCCTAGTGTTTTGTTCCACTCTTGCCGCCCTAGTTTCCGTCATATCTGTGTTATGTTCCCGGATTGTTGCGTTCCTTACGCGGTTGGGTTATAATGGGAACCCCTTGATAGTTCGTCTTGATTAAAGCTTTTCCAGCAATGCCCAACCTTGGTTTTACCATTTGCCACCTAGCCTCTTTTTCCCTTGGGTTTCCGGAGCCCGAGGGTCATCTTATTTTAGCCCCCCGGGCCAGTGCTCCTCTGAGTGTTGGTCTAACCAAGCGATGTCCGGGGCTACCAGGGGCAACTCTGGGCTGGCCTACCCGACGTCTTGCTCATCCGGTGTGCCCTGAGAATGAGATATGTGCAGCTCCTATCGGGATTTGTCGGCACATCTGGGTGGTGTTGCTAGATTTGTTTTAACCTGTCGAAGTGTCTTGAAGAACCGAGATACCGAGTCTGATCGGAACATCTCGGGAGGAGGTTTATTCCTTCGTTGACCGTGAGAGCTTGTCATGGGCTAAGTTGGGACTCCCCTGCAGGGACTTGAACTTTCGAAAGCCGTGCCCGTGGTTATGGGCAGATGGGAATTTGTTAATGTCCGGTTGTAGATAACTTGAACCTTAACTTAATTAAAATGAATCAACAGTGTGAGTTACCGTGATGGTCTCTTCTCGGTGGAGTCCGGGAAGTGAACACGGTGTTGGAGTAATGCTTGCGCAGGTTGTTCTCTAGATTCTCGCTCGCGCTTTGCCTCCTCTTCTCGCTCTCTTTTGCGAACAGGTTAGCCACCATATATGCTAGTCGCTTGCTGCAGCTCCACATATTTTACCTTGCCTTACCTATAAGCTTAAATAGTCTTGATCGCGAGGGTGCGAGATTGGTGAGTCCCTGTGGCTCACAGATTACTCCCAAACCAGATGCAGGGCCTAATGATTCCGCTCCAGGTGACGCGCTTGAGCTCAAGTGGGAGTTCGACGAGGACTCTCAACGATACTACGTGTCTTTCCCTGATGATCAGTAGTGGTGCCCAGTTGGGGTGATCGGGACCGTGTCGCATGTTGGGGTTATCTTTTATTTTGGCGCCGTAGTTGGGCCATGAGTGCTTGGATGATGTAATGTTATTTATGTACCTTGATTGACGTGGCGAGTGTAAGCCAACTATGTTATCTCCCCTTTTATTATCTATATTACATGGGATGTTGTGAAGATTGCCTAACTTGCGACATATGCCTTCAATGCGATTATGCCTCTAAGTCATGCCTCGACACGTGGGAGATATAGTCGCATCGTGGGTGTTATAAGTTGGTAATCAGAGCCTTCCCCGACCTTAGGAGCCCCATTGCTTGATCGTTTTTAGCGGCCGAGTTGTGTCTAGAAAAATGTTTTGAGTCATTTAGGAATTATATATCGGAGAGCTTAGGAATTCTTTTTACTTCCCAGTCTCCTCATCGCTCTGGTAAGGCATCCTGACGTAGAGTTTTGACTCTTCTCTTCTCAAATTTCACTAAATTTTTTTTAGGATCACGCGGGTATCTTGGAATCGTTCCGATGGTTTTATGATGAGAACATTGTCTTGGTGCCTCCTGTCAGGGGTTTTGTGGAAGTGTCCCGGGGAGTTGAGCTCCGAGGTGTTGTCGTCATAATTTTATCGTTGCAGTTCTGGAATACCTGAGTTTAGTACGCCGACATCGAAAATCTCTTTTATGCAGTTCATTGGTGAGATGACCTCGACGCCAACCAGTACTGGGGCGGGAGTTCGGAAGTATCGCCATAACTTGTATAACGGATGCTTTTCGAAGGTTGAGGTAGATGGTTTCCGAAGTTTTCTCGGTTATGTGTTGAAGGATGGATACAGCTGGATGTAGGATTTGCTAGATTGGGTGAGATATTATGCTTCCCCTGTATCCCCAACACCTGATTGCATAACCAGAAAGGTTCGGGAGTTTCATAGGTGGGAATTCTTGTAGCTCTAGTTCTTCTTCCACGGATATTTGGTTTGAGATTGGGATTTCTTACCGAGTATTCGTTCTTGATCCGTACCTTATTGATTTATTTCTCTACCTAAATTCTAAGTGGCTTCTCAATTTATGGATATGTGACCATTTCAAGAGGAATGCATTCGTTCATTTTTGTTTGGATGTGAAGACTTTATGTTGCAATTTTCATTCCGTTGGATTTAGCTTCATTTATCTGTCAATGTGCTAACGGTGGTCAACCTCTTCAGGATGGCTCCCGCTAAGAGCACCAATCAGAATCAGAATCAGGATCCGCCACCACCTCCACCTCCTCCGGAGGCATGGCAAGCTGTGATGGCCGCAACCAATGCAAACACACAATTTATCATGCAAATTATCCAAGAGCGCAATCAAGGCAACCAAGGGAACCAAGGCAACAATCAGAATCACTTTGCTACACTCAACCAGTTCCTTGCTAACGGGCCAAAAACTTTCAACAATTGTGTTGAGGCAACCGATGCTGACGATTGGCTCGTGGATCTGTGCAAGCATTTCGAGTGCAGTAACGTCAGGCCTGAGGACTTTGTCAAGTTCGCTTCCTTCCAACTCAAAGATCAAGCTGCAGAATGGTTCTAGCAGTACAAGGATTCCAGAGGTGGACGTGTTATCACTTGGGATGAATTCCGTCAAGATTTTAGAGCTCACCATATCCCTCAGAGCGTGGTTGAAAGCAAATGTGAGGAATTCCGCAACCTGAAGCAAGGCTCTTTGTCCGTCTATGACTACAACAAGTTGTTTCAGAAGCTCGCCCGCTTTGCCAAGCAGGACGTCCCTGATGAGAAGAGCATGATATACCAGTTCAGGGGTGGTCTTAGAGAAGAAATTCAGCTAGCTCTTGTTCTCTTTGAGCCCTTGAGGTACGATGAGTTCTACAACATGGCATTGAAGCAAGAGGCCGCTCAACTGAGGTGTGATGCTTCTAAGAAGCGAGTCAGAGATGCTACTCCTTCTTCCTCTACTCAAGTGGCCAAGCAGCAGAAGTATTGGCTTCCTCCTCCTCCGTTCCGTCAGCCGTATCAGCAGAAGAGCAAAGGTGGCAGTGGATCTTCCCACCCACCCAACCCTGGCTTTCAGAACAAGACTTCGTCTCAAGCTCCAAGATCGAGTGCTCCGTATCACCGTCTGCTTTCAGAGGTCACGTGCAACAAGTGCCAACAGAAAGGTCACTATGCCAACAAGTGTTTCAACAAGAGGCGTCTTCCTCCTCCTCCTCCTGTGAGATCGGCAAGTACAACTATGGTCAAGCATAACACCAAGTCTGCCAAGGTCAACTTGCTGAATACAGCTCAGGCAGAGGACTCGCCAGATGTGATTATGGGTAACCTTCCTGTTAATGACATTCCCGCAAGTGTTCTTTTTGACACTGGTGCATCTTTATCATTTTTATTGAAGCCTTTTGCATCTATGCATGATATGCATACTATTGATTTGCCTAAGCCGATAGCGGTTTCTTCTCCGGGTTTGTTCATGAACACCAAAATGATGGCTCCGGATGTTACTATCACCTTGGGTGATTACAAGTTCCTTTCTTCTCCTATGGTTCTTGGTAACTCGGATATTGATCTTATTCTCAGGATGGATTGGCTTTCTAAGCACAAGGCACATCTTGATTGTGCAACCAGGCAGATTCAATTGACTCATTCGTCTGAGGATGTAATTGTCTTTGCCGCTCGGGATGATAACACCCGTCTGTTTTCTCCAAATGGGAAGGGTGAACTGGATGCTATCTCGCAAATTCCAGTCGTTTGCGAATATCAAGACGTCTTTCCAGAAGAGCTTCCAGGAATGCCTCCGCACCGGCCAGTTGAATTCGTCATTGATCTTGAGCCTGGCACGGAACCAGTGTGCAAGCGTCCTTACAAGCTCGGACCTGAAGAGTTGAAGGAGCTGAAGAAGCAACTCGATGTTCAAGAAAGAATGGGTCTCATCCGGCCTAGTTCTTCTTCATGGGGTTGTGGTGTTCTTTTTGTGAAGAAGACGGTGTTGGGGAACGTAGCAGAAATTCAAAATTTTCCTACGCGTCACCAAGATCTATCTATGGAGAGACCAGCAACGAGTAGAAAGAGAGTGCATCTACATACCCTTGTAGATCGCTAAGCGGAAGCGTTCAAGTGAACGGGGTTGATGGAGTCGTACTCGTCGTGATTCAAATCACCGATGATCAAGTGCCGAACGGACGGCACCTCCGCGTTCAACACACGTACAGCCCGGTGACGTCTCCCACGCCTTGATCCAGCAAGGAGAGAGGGAGAGGTTGAGGAAGACTCCATCCAGCAGCAGCACAACGGCGTGGTGGTGGTGGAGGAGCGTGGTAATCCCGCAGGGCTTCGCCAAGCACCATGGGAGAAGAGGAGAAGAACTTGGGAGAGAGGGAGGGGCTGCACCAAAGGCATAAGGTGTGTTTGGGAGGCCCTCCTACCCCACTATATATAGGGATCCCAAGGGGGGGGGTGCGCCAGCCCCTAGGAGATCCAATCTCCAAGGGGGCGGCGGCCAGGGGAGGAGTCCTCCCCCCCAAGGCACCTAGGAGGTGCCTTCCCCTGCTGGGACTCTTCCTTTAGGGTTTCCCCAGGCGCATGGGCCTCTTGGGGCTGGTGCCCTTGGCCCATGTAGGCCAAGGCGCACCCCCTACAGCCCATGTGGCCCCCCGGGGCAGGTGGCCCCACCCGGTGGGCCCCCGGGACCCTTCCGGTGGTCCCGGTACAATACCGATGACCCCGAAACTTGTCCCGATGGCCGAAATAGGACTTCCTATATATAAATCTTTACCTCCGGACCATTCCGGAACTCCTCGTGACGTCCGGGATCTCATCCGGGACTCCGAACAACATTCGGTAACCACATACAAGCTTCCTTTATAACCCTAGCGTCATCGAACCTTAAGTGTGTAGACCCTACGGGTTCGGGAGACATGCAGACATGACCGAGACATTCTCCGGTCAATAACCAACAGCGGGATCTGGATACCCATGTTGGCTCCCACATGTTCCACGATGATCTCATCGGATGAACCACGATGTCAAGGACTCAATCGATCCCGTATACAATTCCCTTTGTCTAGCGGTATTTTACTTGCCCGAGATTCGATCGTCGGTATCCAATACCTTGTTCAATCTCGTTACCGGCAAGTCACTTTACTCGTTCCGTAACACATCATCCCGTGATCAACTCCTTGGTCACATTGCGCATATGATGATGTCCTACCGAGTGGGCCCAGAGATACCTCTCCGTTTACACGGAGTGACAAATCCCAGTCTCGATCCGCATAAAACAATAGATACTTTCGGAGATACCTGTAGTGCACCTTTATAGTCACCCAGTTACGTTGTGACGTTTGATACACCCAAAGCACTCCTACGGTATCCAGGAGTTACACGCTCTCATGGTCGAAGGAAGAGATACTTGACATTGGCAAAGCTCTAGCAAATGAACTACACGATCTTTTGTGCTAGTCGTAGGATTGGGTCTTGTCCATCACATCATTCTCCTAATGATGTGATCCCGTTATCAACGACATCCAATGTCCATAGCCAGGAAACCATGACTATCTGTTGATCACAACGAGCTAGTCAACTAGAGGCTCACTAGGGACATATTGTGGTCTATGTATTCACACGTGTATTATGATTTCCGGATAATACAGTTATAGCATGAATAAAAGACAATTATCATGAACAAGGAAATATAATAATAATACTTTTATTATTGCCTCTAGGGCATATTTCCAACAGTCTCCCACTTGCACTAGAGTCAATAATCTAGTTCACATCGCCATGTGATTAACACTCACAGGTCACATCGCCATGTGACTAATACCCAAGAGTTTACTAGAGTCAGTAGTCTAGTTCACATCACTATGTGATTAACACTCAATGAGTTTTATGTTTGATCATGTTGCTTGTGAGAGAGGTTTTAGTCAACGGGTCTGAACCTTTCAGATCCGTGTGTGCTTTACAAATCTCTATGTCATCTCCTAGATGCAGCTACCACGCTCTATTTGGAGCTATTCCAAACAACTGTTCTACTTGGAGCTATTCTAAATTATTGGTCCATTATATGTATCTGGTCTCTCTACTCAGAGCTATCCGGATAGGTGTCAAGCTTGCATCGTCGTAACCTTTACGACGAACTCTTTTACCACCTCCATAATCAAGAAAATTCCTTAGTCCACTAGTTACTAATGATAACTTTGACCGCTGTCCTGTGAGCCATTCTTGGATCACTCTTGTACCCCTTGACTGACTCATGGCAAGGCACACTTCAGGTGCGGTACACAGCATAGCATACTGAAGAGCCTACGTCTTAAGCATAGGGGACGACCTTCGTCCTTTCTCTCTATTCTGCCGTGGTCGAGCTTTAAGTCTTAACTTCGTACCTTACAACTCAGGCAAGAACTCCTTCTTTGAATGGTCCATCTTGAACACCTTCAAGATCATGTCAAGGTATGTGCTCATTTGAAAGTATTATTAAGCATTTTGATCTATCCTTATAGATCTTGATGCTCAATGTTCAAGTAGCTTAATCCATGCTTTCCATTGAAAAACACTTTCAAAATAACCCTATATGCTTTCCAGAAATTCTACGTCATTTCTGATCAACAATATGTCAACAACATATACTCATCAGAAATTCTATAGTGCTCCCACTCACTTCTTTGGAAATACAAGTTTCTCATAAACTTTGTACAAACCCAAAATTTTTGATCATCATCAAAGCATACATTCCAACTCCGAGATGCTCACTCCAGTCCTTAGAAGGATTGCTGGAGCTTTGCATACTTATTAGCATCTTTCGGGATTGACAAAACCTTCCGGTTGTATCACATACAACCTTTCCTCATTAAAATTGTCGAGGAAACAATGTTTTGACATCCTATCTGCAAGATTTCATAAATAATGCAGTAATCGCTAATATAATTCCAACAGACTCTTAGCATCGCTACGAGTGAGAAAATCTCATCGTAGTCAACTCCTTGAACTTGTCGGAAAACATCTTAACGACAAGTCGAGCTTTCTTAATGGTGACATTTACCATCATTGTCCGTCTTCCTTTTGAAATCCATCTGTACTCATTAGCCTTACGACCATCGAGCCGTTCTGCCAAAGTCTACACTTTGTTTTCATACATGGATCCTCTCTCGGATTTTATGGCCTCAAGCCATTTATCGGAATCCGGGCCCACCATCGCTTCTTCATAGCTCGTAGGTTCATTGTTGTCTAGCAACATGACCTTCAAGACAGGATTACGTACCACTCTGAAGTAGTACGCATCCTTGTCATCCTACGAGGTTTGGGAGTGACTTGATCCGAAGTTTCATGATCAATATCATAAGCTTCCACTTCAATTGGTGTAGGTGCCACAGGAACTACTCCCTGTGCCCTGTCACACACTAGTTGAAGAGACGGTTCAATAACCTCATCAAGTCTCCACCATCCTCCCACTCAATTCTTTTGAGAGAAACTTTTCCTCGAGAAAGGACCCGATTCTAGAAACAATCCATATTGCTTTCGGATCTGAATTAGGAGGTATACCCAACTGTTTTGGGTTTCCTATGAAGATGCATTTTATCCGCTTTGGGTTCGAGCTTATCAACCTGAAACTTTTTCATATAAGCGTCGCAGCCACAAACTTTTAAGAAACGACAACTTAGGTTTCTCTAAACCATAATTCATACGGTGTCATCTCATCGGAATTACGTGGTGCCCTATTTAAAGTGAATGTGGTTGTCTCTAATGCCTAACCCATGAACGATAGTGGTAATTCGATAAGAGACATCATGGTACGCACCATATCCAATAGGGTGCAACTATGATGTTCGGACACACCATCACATTATGGTGTTCCAGGCGGTATTAATTGCGAAACAATTTCCACAATGTCTTAATTGTGTGCCAAAACTCGTAACTTAGATATTCATCTCTATGATCATATCATAGACATTTTATCCTCTTGTCACAATGATCTGCTACTTCACTCTGAAATTACTTGAACCATTCAATAATTCAGACTTGTGTTTCATCAAGTAAATATACTCAACATTTACTCGAATCATCTGTGAAGTAAGAACATAATGATATTCACTGCATGCCTCAGCACTCATTCTACTGCACACATCAAAATGTGTTACTTCCAACAAGTTGCTATCTTCTTCCATCTTACTGAAATGAGGCTTTTCAGTCATCTTGCCCATGTGGTATGATTTGCATATCTCAAGTGATTCAAAATCAAGTGAGTCCGAACGATCCATTTGCATGGAGTTTCTTCATGCATATACACCAATAGACATGGTTCGCATGTCTCAAACTTTTCAAAAACGAGTGAGTCCAAAGATCCATCAACATGGAGCTTCTTCATGCGTTTTATACCATTATGACTTACATGGCAGTGCCACAAGTAAGTGGTACTATCATTACTATCTTATATCTTTTGGCATGAAAATGTGTATCACTACGACCGAGATTCAATAAACCATTCCTTTAGGTGCAAGACCATTGAAGGTATTATTCAAAAATAGAGTAACCATTATTCTCCTTAAATGAATAACCGTATTGCGATAGACATAATCCAATCATGTCTATGCTCAACGCAAACACCAATCTCGGTGGTAGAGGGAGCGTGCGATGCTTGATCATATCAACCTTGGAAACACTTCCAACATATATCGTCAGCTCACCTTTAGCTAGTCTCCTTTTATTCCGTAGCTTTTATTTCGAGTTACTAACACTTAGCAACCGAACCGGTATCCAATACCCTGGTGCTACTAGGAGTACTAGTAAAGTACACATTAACATAATGTATATCCAATATACTTCTATCGACCTTGCCAGCCTTCTCATCTACCAAGTATCTAGGGTAATGCTGCTCCAGTGGTTGTTCCCCTTATTACAGAAGCACTTAGTCTCGGGTTTGGGTTCAACCTTGGGTTTCTTCACTAGAGCAGCAGCTGAATTGCCGTTTCATGAAGTATCCCTTTGTTCCCTTGCCCTTCTTGAAACTAGTGGTTTCACCAACCATCAACAATTGATGCTCCTTCTTGATTTCTACTTTCGCGGTGTCAAACATCATGAATATTTCAAGGATCATCATATCTATCCCTGATATGTTATAGTTAATCACGAAGCTCTAGCAGCTTGATGGCAATGACTTTGGGGAAACATCACTATCTCATCTGGAGGATCAACTCCCACTCGATTCAAGTGATTGTTGTGCTCAGACAATCTGAGCACAAGCTCAACGATTTAGCTTTTCTCCCTTAGTTTGCAGGCTAAGAAAATCGTCGGAGGTCTTATACCTCTTGACGTGGGCACGAGCCTGAAATCCCAATTTTAGCCCTCGAAACATCTCATATGTTCCGCGACGTTTCGAAAACGTCTTTGGTGCCTCTACTTAAACCATTTAATTGAACTATCACGTAGTTATCAAAACGTGTATGTCCGATGTTCGCAACATCGACAAACGACGTTGGGGTTCAGCACACTGAGCGGTGCATTAAGGACATATGCTTTCTACTGATCGCATAATCGCTACTATCAACTTTCAACTATATTTTCTCTAGGAACATATCTAAACAGTGGAACTAAAGCGCGAGCTTACGACATAATTTGCAAAAGGTCTTTTGACTATTTCAGGATAATTAAGTTCATCTTATGAACTCCCACTTAGATAGACATCCCTCTGGTCATCTAAGTGATCACATGATCCGAGTCAACTAGGCCGTGTCCGATCATCACGTGAGACGGACTAGTCATCATCGGTGAACATCTTCATGTTGATCGTATCTACCATACGACTCATGCTCGACCTTTCGGTCTCCATGTTCCGAGGCCATGTCTGCACATGCTAGGCTCGTCAAGTTAACCCTAAGTGTTTTCGCTGTGTAAAACTGTCTTACACCCGTTGTATGTGAACGTAAGAATCCATCACACCCAATCATCACATGGTGCTTAGAAGCGACGAACCGTAGCAACGGTGCACAGTTAGGGGAGAACACTTCTTGAAATTTTGTAAGGGATCATCTTATTTACTACCGTCGTCCTAAGCAAACAAGATGCATAAACATGATAAACATCACATGCAATCAAATAGTGACATGATATGGCCAATATCATTTTTCTCCTTTTGATCTTCATCTTCGGGGCTCCATGATCATCATCGTCACCGGCACGACACCATGATCTCCATCATCATGATCTCCATCATCGTGTCTTCATGAAGTTGTCACGCCAACGACTACTTCTACTTCTATGACTAACGCGTTTAGCAATAAAGTAAAGTAGTTTACATGGCGTTCTTCAATGACACGCAGGTCATACAATAAATAAAGACAACTCCTATGGCTCCTGCCGGTTGTCATACTCATCGACATGCAAGTCGTGAATCCTATTACAAGAACATGATCAATCTCATACATCACATATATCATTCATCACATCCTTTTGGCCATATCACATCACATAGCATACCCTGCAAAAACAAGTTAGACGTCCTCTAATTGTTGTTTGCATGTTTTACGTGGCTGCTATGGGTTTCTAGCAAGAACGTTTCTTACCTACGCAAGACCACAACGTGATATGCCAATTGCTATTTACCCTTCATAAGGACCCTTTTTATCGAATCCGTTCCGACTAAAGTGGGAGAGACTGGCACCCGCTAGCCACCTTATGCACCAAGTGCATGTCAATCGGTGGAACCTGTCTCACGTAAGAGTACGTGTAAGGTCGGTCCGGGCCGCTTCATCCCACAATACCGTCGAAACAAGATTGGACTAGTAACGGTAAGCATATTGAACAACATCAACGCCCACAACTACTTTGTGTTCTACTCGTGCAAAGAATCTACGCAATAGACCTAGCTCATGATGCCACTGTTGGGGAACGTAGCAGAAATTCAAAATTTTCCTACGTGTCACCAAGATCTATCTATGGAGAGACCAGCAACGAGTAGAAAGAGAGTGCATCTACATACCCTTGTAGATCGCTAAGCGGAAGCGTTCAAGTGAACGGGGTTGATGGAGTCGTACTCGTCGTGATTCAGATCACCGATGATCAAGTGCCGAATGGACGGCACCTCCGCGTTCAACACACGTACAGCCCGGTGACGTCTCCCACGCCTTGATCCAGCAAGGAGAGAGGGAGAGGTTGAGGAAGACTCCATCCAGCAGCAGCGCAACGGCGTGGTGGTGGTGGAGGAGCGTGGCAATCCCGCAGGGCTTCGCCAAGCACCATGGGAGAAGAGGAGGAGGGAGAGGGGCAGGGCTGCACTAACGAGAGATCAAATCGCGTGTTATGGGCAGCCCCATGCCTCAATATATATAGGGGGAGGGGAGGGCTGCGCCCCCTTTAGGGTTTCCCACCCCCAAGGGGTGCGGCCAGCCCTAGATGGGAAAGGGGCGGCGGCCAAGGGAGGATTCCCTCCCCCCCAAGGCACCTAGGAGGTGCCTTCCCCTCCTAGGACTCTTCCTTAGGGTTCCCCTTTGACCCTAGGCGCATGGGCCATGAGGGAAGTGGCGCCACAGCCCACTTTGGGCTGAATCCCTTCCCACTTCAGCCCATGTGGCCCCCCGGGGCAGGTGGCCCCACCCGGTGGGCCCCCGGGACCCTTCCGGTGGTCCCGGTACAATACCGATGACCCCGAAACTTGTCCCGATGGCCGAAACAGGACTTCCTATATATAAATCTTTACCTCCGGACCATTCCGGAACTCCTCGTGACGTCCGGGATCTCATCCGGGACTCCGAACAACATTCGGTAACCACATACAAGCTTCCTTTATAACCCTAGCGTCATCGAACCTTAAGTGTGTAGACCCTACGGGTTCGGGAGACATGCAGACATGACCGAGACGTTCTCCGGTCAATAACCAACAGCGGGATCTGGATACCCATGTTGGCTCCCACATGTTCCACGATGATCTCATCGGATGAACCACGATGTCAAGGACTCAATCGATCCCGTATGCAATTCCCTTTGTCTAGCGGTATTTTACTTGCCCGAGATTCGATCGTCGGTATACCAATACCTTGTTCAATCTCGTTACCGGCAAGTCACTTTACTCGTTCCGTAACACATCATCCCGTGATCAACTCCTTGGTCACATTGCGCATATGATGATGTCCTACCGAGTGGGCCCATAGATACCTCTCCGTTTACACGGAGTGACAAATCCCAGTCTCGATCCGCATAAAACAATAGATACTTTCGGAGATACCTGTAGTGCACCTTTATAGTCACCCAGTTACGTTGTGACGTTTGATACACCCAAAGCACTCCTACGGTATCCAGGAGTTACACGATCTCATGGTCAAAGGAAGAGATACTTGACATTGGCAAAGCTCTAGCAAACGAACTACACGATCTTTGTGCTATGCTTAGTATTGGGTCTTGTCCATCACATCATTCTCCTAATGATGTGATCCCGTTATCAACGACATCCAATGTCCATAGCCAGGAAACCATGACTATCTGTTGATCACAACGAGCTAGTCAACTAGAGGCTCACTAGGGACATATTGTGGTCTATGTATTCACACGTGTATTACGATTTCCGGATAATACAGTTATAGCATGAATAAAAGACAATTATCATGAACAAGGAAATATAATAATAATACTTTTATTATTGCCTCTAGGGCATATTTCCAACAGTCTCCCACTTGCACTAGAGTCAATAATCTAGCTCACATCGCCATGTGATTAACACTCACAGGTCACATCGCCATGTGACTAATACCCAAGAGTTTACTAGAGTCAGTAGTCTAGTTCACATCACTATGTGATTAACACTCAATGAGTTTTATGTTTGATCATGTTGCTTGTGAGAGAGGTTTTAGTCAACGGGTCTGAACCTTTCAGATCCGTGTGTGCTTTACAAATCTCTATGTCATCTCCTAGATGCAGCTACCACGCTCTATTTGGAGCTATTCCAAACAACTGTTCTACTTGGATCTATTCTAAATTATTGCTCCATTATATGTATCCGGTCTCTCTACTCAGAGCTATCCGGATAGGTGTCAAGCTTGCATCGTCGTAACCTTTACGACGAACTCTTTTACCACCTCCATAATCGAGAAAATTCCTTAGTCCACTAGTTACTAAGGATAACTTTGACCGCTGTCCTGTGAGCCATTCTTGGATCACTCTCGTACCCCTTGACTGACTCATGGCAAGGCACACTTCAGGTGCGGTACACAGCATAGCATACTGAAGAGCCTACGTCTTAAGCATAGGGGACGACCTTCGTCCTTTCTCTTTATTCTGCCGTGGTCGAGCTTTAAGTCTTAGCTTCGTACCTTACAACTCAGGCAAGAACTTCTTCTTTGACTGATCCATCTTGAACACCTTCAAGATCATGTTAAGGTATGTGCTCATTTGAAAGTATTATTAAGCATTTTGATCTATCCTTATAGATCATGATGCTCAATGTTCAAGTAGCTTAATCCAGGTTTTCTATTGAAAAACACTTTCCAAATAACCCTGTATGCTTTCTAGAAATTCTACGTCATTTCTGATCCATAACAATATGTCAACAACATATACTTATCAGAAATTCTATAGTGCTCCCACTCACTTCTTTTTGGAAATACAAGTTTCTCATAAACTTTGTACAAACCCAAAATCTTTGATCATCATCAAAGCATACATTCCAACTCCGAGATGCTTACTCCAGTCCTTAGAAGGATCGCTGGAGCTAGCATACCTTTTAGCATCCTCAGGATTGACAAAACTTTTCTGATTGTATTGCATACAACCTTTCCTTACGAAAACTAGTAAGGAAACTTGTCTTGACATCCATCTGCCAGATTTCATAAATGAAGCTAATGCTAACATGATTCCGACGTACTTAAGCATCGCTACGGATGAGAAAATCTCATCGTAGTCAACTCCTTGAACTTGTGAAAAACTCTTCGCCACAAGTCGAGCTTCATGGATGGTGACATTACCATCCACGTCCGTCTTCTTCTTAAAGATCCATTTATCTTAATGGCTTGCCGATCATCGGGCAAGTCCACCAAAGTCCATGGATCCGTTCTCGGATTTTGTGGCCTCGAGCCATTTATCGGAATCCGGGCCCACCATTTCTTCTCCATAGCTCGTAGGTTCATTGTTGTCCAGCAACATGACTTTCAAGACAGGATTACGTACCACTCTGAAGTAGTACGCATCCTTGTCATCCTACGAGGTTTGGGAGTGACTTGATCCGAAGTTTCATGATCAATATCATAAGCTTCCACTTCAATTGGTGTAGGTGCCACAGGAACAACTCCCTGTGCCCTGTCACACACTAGTTGAAGAGACGGTTCAATAACCTTATCAAGTCTCCACCATCCTCCCACTCAATTCTTTCGAGAGAAACTTTTCCTCGAGAAAGGACCCGATTCTAGAAACAATTCATATTGCTTTCGGATCTGAATTAGGAGGTATACCCAACTGTTTTGGGTTTCCTATGAAGATGCATTTTATCCGCTTTGGGTTCGAGCTTATCAACCTGAAACTTTTTTCATATAAGCATCGCAGCCCCAAACTTTTAAGAAACGACAACTTAGGTTTCTCTAAACCATAATTCATACGGTGTCATCTCAACGGAATTACGCGGTGCCCTATTTAAAGTGAATGTGGTTGTCTCTAATGCCTAACCCATGAACGATAGTGGTAATTCGATAAGAGACATCATGGTACGCACCATATCCAATAGGGTGCAACTATGATGTTCGGACACACCATCACACTATGGTGTTCTAGGCGGTATTAATTGCGAAACAATTTCCACAATGTCTTAATTGTGTGCCAAAACTCGTAACTCAGATATTCATCTCTATGATCATATCATAGACATTCTATCATCTTGTCACGAAGATCTTAAACTTCACTCTGAAATTACTTGAACCATTCAATAATTCAGACTTGTGTTTCATCAAGTAAATATTCTCAACATCTACTCAAATCATCTGTGAAGTAAGAACATAACGATATTCACTGCATGCCTTAGCACTCATTGGACTGCACACATCAAAATGTGTTGCTTCCAACAAGTTGCTATCTTGTTCCATTTTACTGAAACCGAGGCTTTTCAGTCATCTTGCCTATGTGGTATGATTTGCATATCTCAAGTGATTCAAAATCAAGTGAGTTCAAACGGTCCATTTGCATGGAGTTTCTTCATGCATATATACCAATAGACATGGTTCGCATGTCTCAAACTTTTCAAAAATGAGTGAGTCCAAAGATCCATCAACATGGAGCTTCTTCATGTGTTTTATACCATTATGACTTACATGGCAGTGCTACAAGTAAGTGGTACTATCATTACTATCTTATATCTTTTGGCATGAAAATGTGTATCCCTACGATCAAAATTCAATAAACCATTCCTTTAGGTGCAAGAGCACTTATTCAGGTTTAATACTAATCTTGATGGTAGAGGGAGCGTGCGATGTTAGATCACATCAAACTTGGAAACACTTCCAACACATATCGTCAGCTCACCTTTAGCTAGTCTCCGTTTTATTCCGTAGCTTTTATTTCGAGTTACTAACACTTAGCAACTGAACCGGTATCTAATACCCTGGTGCTACTAGGAGTACTAGTAAAGTACACGTTAACATAATGTATATCCAATATACTTCTATCGACCTTGCCAGCCTTCTCATCTACGAAGTATCTAGGGTAATTCTGCTCCAGTGGTTGTTCCCTTTATTACAGAAGCACTTAGTCTCGGGTTTGGGTTCAACCTTGGGTTTCTTCACTAGAGCAGCAGCTGAATTGCCGTTTCATGAAGTATCCCTTTGTTCCCTTGCCCTTCTTGAAACTAGTGGTCTCACTGACCATCAACGATTGATGCTCCTTCTTGATTTCTACTTTCGTGGTGTCAAACATCGCGAATACCTCAACGATCATCATCTCTATCCTTGATATGTTATAGTTCATCACGAAGCTCTAGCAGCTTGGTGGCAATGACTTTGGGGAAACATCACTATCTCATCTGGAAGATCAACTCCCACTTGATTCAAGTGATTGTTGTACTCAGACAATCTGAGCACAAGCTCAACGATTGAGCTTTTCTCCCTTAGTTTGCAGGCTAAGAAAATCGTCGGAGGTCTCATACCTCTTGACGTGGGCACGAGCCTGAAATCCCAATTTCAGCCCTCGAAACATCTCATATGTTCCGCGACATTTCGAAAACGTCTTTGGTGCCTCTACTTAAACCATTTAACTGAACTATCACGTAGTTATCAAAACGTGTATGTCCGATGTTCGCAACATCCACAAACGACGTTTGGGGTTCAGCACACTAAGCGGTGCATTAAGGACATAAGCTTTCTACTGTCTGCATAATTGCTACTGTCAACTTTCAACTATATTTCCTCTAGGAACATAACTAAAACAGTAGAACTATAGCGTGAACTACGACATAATTTGCAAAAGGTCTTTTGACTATGTTCAGGATAATTAAGTTCATCTTATGAACTCCCACTCAGATAGACATCCCTCTGGTCATCTAAGTGATCACATGATCCGAGTCAACTAGGCCGTGTCCGATCATCACGTGAGACGGACTAGTTAACGTCGGTGAACATCTTCATGTTGATCGTATCTACTATACGACTCATGCTCGACCTTTCGGTCTCCGTGTTCCGAGGCCATGTCTGCACATGCTAGGCTTGTCAAGTTAACCCTAAGTGTTTTCGCTGTGTAAAACTGTCTTACACCCGTTGTATGTGAACGTAAGAATCCATCACACCCGATCATCACGTGGTGCTTAGAAGCGACGAACTGTAGCAACGGTGCACAGTTAGGGGAGAACACTTCTTGAAATTTTGTAAGGGATCATCTTATTTACTACCGTCGTCCTAAGTAAACAAGATGCATAAACATGATAAACATCACATGCAATCAAATAGTGACATGATATGGCCAATATCATTTTGCTCCTTTTGATCTCCATCTTCGGGGCTCCATGATCATCATCGTCACCGGCATGACACCATGATCTCCATCATCGTGTCTTCATGAAGTTGTCTCGCCAACTATTACTTCTACTACTATGGCTACCGGTTAGCAATAAAGTAAAGTAATTACATGGCGTTGTTCAATGACACGCAGGTCATACAATAAATTTAAGACAACTCCTATGGCTCCTGCCGGTTGTCATACTCATCGACATGCAAGTCGTGAATCCTATTACAAGAACATGATCAATCTCATACATCACATATCATTCATCACATTCTTCTTGGCCATATCACATCACATAGCATACCCTGCAAAAACAAGTTAGACGTCCTCTAATTGTTGTTTGCATGTTTTACGTGGCTGCTATGGGTTCTAGCAAGAACGTTTCTTACCTACGCAAAACCACAACGTGATATGTCAATTGCTATTTACCCTTCATAAGGACCCTTTTCATCGAATCCGTTCCGACTAAAGTGGGAGAGACTGGCACCCGCTAGCCACCTTATGCACCAAGTGCATGTCAATCGGTGGAACCTGTCTCACGTAAGAGTACGTGTAAGGTCGGTCCGGGCCGCTTCATCCCACAATACCGTCGAAACAAGATTGGACTAGTAACGGTAAGCATATTGAACAACATCAACGCCCACAACTACTTTGTGTTCTACTCGTGCAAAGAATCTACGCAATAGACCTAGCTCATGATGCCACTGTTGGGGAACGTAGCAGAAATTCAAAATTTTCCTACGCGTCACCAAGATCTATCTATGGAGAGACCAGCAACGAGTAGAAAGAGAGTGCATCTACATACCCTTGTAGATCGCTAAGCGGAAGCGTTCAAGTGAACGGGGTTGATGGAGTCGTACTCGTTGTGATTCAAATCACCGATGATCAAGTGCCGAACGGACGGCACCTCCGCGTTCAACACACGTACAGCCCGGTGACGTATCCCACGCCTTGATCCAGCAAGGAGAGTGGGAGAGGTTGAGGAAGACTCCATCCAGCAGCAGCACAACGGCGTGGTGGTGGTGGAGGAGCATGGTAATCCCGCAGGGCTTCGCCAAGCACCATGGGAGAAGAGGAGAAGAACTTGGGAGAGAGGGAGGGGCTGCACCAAAGGCATAAGGTGTGTTTGGGAGGCCCTCCTACCCCACTATATATAGGGATCCCAAGGGGGGGGGTGCGCCAGCCCCTAGGAGATCCAATCTCCAAGGGGGCGGCGGCCAGGGGAGGAGTCCTCCCCCCCAAGGCACCTAGGAGGTGCCTTCCCCTGCTGGGACTCTTCCTTTAGGGTTTCCCCAGGCGCATGGGCCTCTTGGGGCTGGTGCCCTTGGCCCATGTAGGCCAAGGCGCACCCCCTACAGCCCATGTGCCCCCCCGGGGCAGGTGGCCCCACCCGGTGGGCCCCCGGGACCCTTCCGGTGGTCCCGGTACAATACCGATGACCCCGAAACTTGTCCCGATGGCCGAAACAGGACTTCCTATATATAAATCTTTACCTCCGGACCATTCCGGAACTCCTCGTGACGTCCGGGATCTCATCCGGGACTCCGAACAACACTCGGTAACCACATACAAGCTTCCTTTATAACCCTAGCGTCATCAAACCTTAAGTGTGTAGACCCTACGGGTTCGGGAGACATGCAGACATGACCGAGACGTTCTCCGGTCAATAACCAACAGCGGGATCTGGATACCCATGTTGGCTCCCACATGTTCCACGATGATCTCATCGGATGAACCACGATGTCAAGGACTCAATCGATCCCGTATACAATTCCCTTTGTCTAGCGGTATTTTACTTGCCCGAGATTCGATAGTCGGTATACCAATACCTTGTTCAATCTCATTACCGGCAAGTCACTTTACTCGTTCCGTAACACATCATCCCGTGATCAACTCCTTGGTCACATTGCGCATATGATGATGTCCTACCGAGTGGGCCCAGAGATACCTCTCCGTTTACACGGAGTGACAAATCCCAGTCTCGATCCGCATAAAACAATAGATACTTTCGGAGATACCTGTAGTGCACCTTTATAGTCACCCAGTTACGTTGTGACGTTTGATACACCCAAAGCACTCCTACGGTATCCAGGAGTTACACGATCTCATGGTCAAAGGAAGAGATACTTGACATTGGCAAAGCTCTAGCAAACGAACTACACGATCTTTGTGCTATGCTTAGTATTGGGTCTTGTCCATCACATCATTCTCCTAATGATGTGATCCCGTTATCAACGACATCCAATGTCCATAGCCAAGAAACCATGACTATCTGTTGATCACAACGAGCTAGTCAACTAGAGGCTCACTAGGGACATATTGTGGTCTATGTATTCACACGTGTATTACGATTTCCGGATAATACAGTTATAGCATGAATAAAAGACAATTATCATGAACAAGGAAATATAATAATAATACTTTTATTATTGCCTCTAGGGCATATTTCCAACAGACGGATGGTACGATCCGACTTTGTGTTGATTACCGTCCATTGAACAAGAAGACCATCAAGAACAAATACCCACTTCCCAACATCAATGAGTTGTTCGAACAACTCAAAGGTGCCCAAGTATTCTCCAAGCTTGATCTCCGTATGGGTTATCATCAGATTCGAATCCGTGAACAAGATATTCCCAAGACGGCTTTCAGGACAAGCTATGGTTCATATGAATACACTGTCATGTCTTTTGGCCTCGTCAACGCTCCTCCGACTTTCTCTCTCATGATGAACTTCATCTTCAATGCCTACACCAATGACTTTGTTTTGGTCTATCTCGACGACATTCTGGTTTTCTCGAAGAACAAGGAAGATCATGCCAAGCACTTGCGTTTGGTACTCGATAAGCTCAGGGAACACAAGTTCTACGCCAAGTTCTCCAAGTGCGAATTTTGGCTTGATGAGGTTCTTTATCTTGGTCATATCATCTCTGCCAAGGGCATTGCGGTGAATCCTGAGAAGGTGTCTGCAATTGTGAATTGGGAACCTCCTCAGAACGTGAAGCAACTCCGTAGCTTCCTCGGTCTCGCAAGCTATTGTCTAAGATTCGTTGAAAACTTTTCCAAGATCATGAAGCCTCTCTCAAATCTTCTCCAGAAGCACGTCAAGTACGTTTGGTCTCCGGAGTGTGACATTGCTTTCAACACTTTGAAAGACAAATTGATCACTGCTCCGGTTCTGACTCCGCCTGATGAATCCAAGCCGTACGAGGTTTTTTGCGTTGCCTCTCTCCAAGGTCTTGGCGCAGTGTTGATGCAAGAGAAGAAAGTTGTTGCTTATACCTCTCGCCAGTTGAAGCCCAATGAGAAGAACTACCCCACTCATGATTTCGAGTTGGCGGCAGTTGTGCATGCTCTTTTGACTTGGAGACATCTCTTATTGGGAAGAAAAGTGGACATCTTCACTAACCACAAGAGTCTCAAGTACATCTTCACTCAGCCTAATCTCAACCTCAGGCAAACTCGATGGGTCGAAATGATTCAAGAGTATAATCCGAGTATCGAGTATACTCCGGGCAAGGCCAATGTGATTGCTGACGCTTTGAGCAGGAAAGCTTATTGCAATAGTCTGATTCTCAAGCCTTATCAACCCGAGCTTTGTGAAGCTTTCCGCAAACTTAATCTGCAAGTTGTTCCTCAAGGTTTCCTTGCCAACCTTCAAGTCTCTCCTACCTTGGAAGACCAAATTCGCCAAGCCCAGCTTCTTGATGCTATGGTGAAAAAGGTGAAGATTGGGATTGCCAAGAGTCAACCCAAGTACAAGTGCTACCGCCTTGATGACAAGGATACTCTCTTCTTCGAGGATCGTGTTGTTGTGCCCAAAGGTGACCTCCGTAAAGTGATCATGAACGAGGCTTACAATTCTCTCCTCTCCATCCACCCTGGGAGCACGAAGATGTATCAGGACCTCAAGCAGGCTTATTGGTGGACTCGAATGAAGCGCGAGATTGCTCAATTCGTGAATGAGTGTGATGTCTGCAGAAGAGTGAAGGCAGAACACCAAAGGCCAGATGGTCTCCTCCAACCTCTTGCCATTCTAGAATGGAAGTTTGACCACATTGAGATGGACTTCGTGACTGGGTTTCCAAAGTCCAAGCATGGCAATGATGCTATATTCGTTGTCATGGACAAACTCACTAAAGTGGCTCACTTTCTGCCTATCAAAGAGTCAATCACTGCAGCTTAATTGGCGGAACTCTATACATCTCGTATTGTCTCTCTGCACGGTATTCCACAAGTGATCTCTTCAGACCGTGGCAGCATCTTTACCTCCAAGTTTTGGGATTCGTTTCAAAAGGCCATGGGCACCAACATCCGCTTCAGTACAACTTTCCATTCTCAAACTAGCGGTCAAGTCGAGCGTGTCAATCAGATTCTTGAAGATATGCTCAGGGCTTGTGTGATCTCCTTCGGCATGAAGTGGGAGGATTGTCTTCCTTATGCTGAATTCTCCTACAACAACAGTTTTCAAGCAAGTTCGGGCAAGGCCCCATTTGAAATTTTGTATGGCAGGAAGTTCCGTACCCCTCTCAACTGGTCTGAAACCGGTGAACGACAGCTTCTCGGAAATGACTTAATCACAGAGGTAGAGGAAATGTGCAAAGTCATTCGAGATAACCTCAAAGCAGCCCAATCCCGCCAGAAGAGCTACTATGATAGTAAGCACCATGATTTGGCTTTCGAGATCGGAGATCATGTTTACCTCCGCGTCTCTCCTATGAAAGGTACTCGTCGCTTCGGTATCAAAGGGAAGCTTGCCCCCAGATACGTGGGGCCTTTCAAGATTGCCAGAAAGAGAGGCGATCTCGCCTATCAACTCGAGCTTCCTTCAAACTTTGCAAATGTTCATGACGTGTTCCATCTCTCTCAGCTCCGAAAGTGCTTCAAGACTCCTGACCGCACCATCAACTTCGAGGACATTGAGCTCCAAGAAGATCTCTTTTATCGTGAGCACCCAGTTGCTATTCTTGAAGAGACTGAACGCAAGACTCGCAACAAGTCAATCAAATTCCTCAAAGTCAAGTGGTCACATCATTCCGACCGTGAAGCTACCTGGGAACGCGAGGATCACCTCCGTTCTGAGTACCCGGCGTTCTTTCAGTCCTAGATCTCGGGACGAGATCCTTTCGTAGTGGTGGAGTGTTGTAATACCCCGGATGTAACTTACCCAATGTGTACTCTAACTCTTGCCGTTTCCGGCGTTAAGTTATTTTATTTTCTCGGGTTCGGGTTTTTGTCTCCGTGTGTTGTTCTCATTGTCATGCATCTCATATCATGTCATCATGTGCATTGCATTTGCATACGTGTTCATCTCATGCATTCGAGCATTTTCCCCGTTGTCCGTTTTGCATTCCGGCGCTTCGTTCTCCTCCGGTGGTCATTTCTACCTTTCTTTTGTGTGTGGGGATTAAAAATTTCCGGATTGGACCGAGACTTGCCAAGCGGACTTGGGTTACTACCGGTAGACTGCCTGTCAAGTTTCATACCATTTGGACTTCGTTTGATGCTCCAATGGTTAACTGAGGGACCGAAAAGGCCTCGTGTGTGTTGCAGCCCAACACCCCTCCAATTTCGCCCAAAACCCACCAAAACCCTCTCCACCATCTAGAGCGTTCGATCACGATCGCGTGGCCAAAAACCGCACCTCATTTGGACTCTCCTAGCTCCCTCTATGCCTATATATACCTTCCACATTCCAAATCCGGATCTCCCCCGTCCAAACCCTAAAAAAATCTCCTCCGCCGCCGCCGGACACGTCCGGACAGAGCCGGACGCGTCCGCCCGCAGCCTCCAGCCAATTGCTGGCCGCCACGTGTCCCTGGGCCGGTCCCCACTTCCCCGCCGTGCCCGTGGCCCGCCGAAGCCCGGGGAGGGCCCCGCGGCCCAGGCGCCCGCGCCGCCGCCCCCCTTCGTCTCCCTCCCGTGTGATCGAGTGCGCCGGCCACTGCCGCCCTTTTTCGGCTGCCGCCAAGCTCCTCCGCACCGGCGAACACGGCGCCCGTTGACCCCGACCATCCACCGGCCTCGCCCCGCCGCTACGCCGGCTCCGGCGACCGCCCGCGCCCCGCCGCCTCTCCACCGACCACGCCGGCTCCGGCGAGCGCCGCCCGCCGCCATCCACCGCCCCGGCAAGCCCGCCGACAACTCCTCCGACGAACCTCGGGAAACGTGCCCCGGATCTCAGATATGGATTCCAAACCCTAGGGTTGACCTTTTTTCTCCTAAGTCTGCAGATTATTTGCTCATGTTCATCATGTCGTAACTCCTCATCCGTAGCTCCGTTTTGGGCATATAGCATATCAAAATGTTCATCTCAGAGAGCACATTTCATTCCATTGCATCATTTTCATTTGAGTTCATCTTGATGCCCGAAATTCTGTTAGAAGAGTGCTACTTGAGATAATTGTCACATCTGCTGCTCCATTTAGATATTTGTCATTTTTGCCATGATTATTGTGTGCATGATATGCCCATGAGTTCTACATATGTTTTGTTAAGGGTTTTGCCTTCTTTCCAGAGGTGCAACCCATGTATTTTTGTGATGTGTGTAGTGACTAGCACAAGCTTGCAAAGTGAGGCAGTTGGTAATGCTGATTTCAGGGACTTAGCATTTCCACTAAGTCCTTGAGTTGTTTATCTCATATGGCCATATGTTCATGTTGTTTCCTAGTGATCCGTGCCTATTTTGAGGATGATCAGTAAGGATGTTTTGTTAATCTTGTAGTGCTCTATCCATCCATGTATTTGTTTGCAATTATGGAGCACCCTAGCTTGAGTCAATCGAGCTCTACATTTGTCATTTCGTGAATCTGGGCAGATTGTCTACTTGTTAGCGATTTTGCCGAGGATGTTGTAGTTGATCCGTGCATGCTATGTTATTGTTCTTGCCATGTCTAGCCTGCATTTTGTGTATTCTTGATGGATGTATGCTTAGTTTGTCATGACTTGCTCTGTAGTGAGTGCATCGAGCTCGTAAACATGCCTACTTGATATCTGTTTCAGCATGCTCCAGTTTTCACTAAGTCTGAGAACTGATTATGTTTTTTGCCATGTTCACATGCTTGCAATTATATTTTCTAATCCCATTCGGCTCAAGGTCACTAAGGGAATTTTGTTAAGCTCTTTGAGTAGCTCCATGCCATGCTTTACCTTGCCATGTTCAGGTCCTGTAGCATATTGTTTTCATGCTCCGAAGAGTGCTATCTGATCTGAGATTCCAGACAAGTGTTAATTTTACTAAGTCTGAAATCTGTTTACCATATGCATTTTTGCCATGCTTGTTTGAACCTGATAATGGATGAATTGGCCGTAGCTCAGTGCTAGACTTTTGTTAAGCATCATGAATGGATTCCTTCCATGTATTTTGATGCCATGTTTGGGTGTTGTAGCATGTTTATCTTGTTGCATTTAGATGGCTACTTGCTGTAAATCGCAGAACGTGGCCATATTTGAATCGCTTGCCATTTTCAAGCGATTTCATCTTATCTTTCTAGTGGCACACTTGGATTTCCAAGTTGAGGCCAGGTTCATGCATTCCTTGTCACATCTTGCATATGCATCCCGCATCGCATCCCGCATAGCATATCTTCTTTGCATCATATTGTTTGAGCTTTGCACGTGGTTGATTGTGTTCCGTTTGCTTGTTTGTATTGTTTGGGTAGAGCCGGGAGAAGAGTTTGCTAACGAGGAGCCTGTTGAGTTTGCTTTCGAGGATCTAGTCAACTCTAACAACTTTGCAGGCAAGATAATCATACCTCAAAATCACTACTATCTTTGCTTTGCTAGATGCTCGCTCTTTTGCTATGTCTATGCTACGATGCCTACCACTTGCTTTCAAGCCTCCCAAATTTCCATGAAAAACCTCTAACCCACCATGTCCTAGCAAACCGTTGATTGGCTATGTTACCGCTTTGCTCAGCCCCTCTTATAGCGTTGCTAGTTGCAGGTGAAGATTGGAGACCGTTCCTTGTTGGAACATTATTTACTTGTTGGGATATCATTATATTGCCATGTTATCTTAATGCATCTATATACTTGGTAAAGGGTGGAAGGCTCGGCCTCTCTCCTAGTGTTTTGTTCCACTCTTGCTGCCCTAGTTTCCGTCATATCTGTGTTATGTTCCTGGATTGTTGCGTTCCTTACGCGGTTGGGTTATAATGGGAACCCCTTGATAGTTCCTCTTGATTAAAGCTTTTCCAGCAATGCCCAACCTTGGTTTTACCATTTGCCACCTAGCCACTTTTTCCCTTGGGTTTCCGGAGCCTGAGGGTCATCTTATTTTAGCCCCCCCGGGCCAGTGCTCCTCTAAGTGTTGGTCCAACCGAGCGATGTCCAGGGCTACCAGGGGCAACTCTGGGCTGGCCTACCCGACGTCTTGCTCATCCGGTGTGCCCTGAGAACGAGATATGTGCAGCTCCTATCGGGATTTGTCAGCACATCTGGGTGGTGTTGCTGGATTTGTTTTAACCCGTCGAAGTGTCTTGAAGAACCGAGATACCGAGTCTGATCGGAACGTCTCGGGAGGAGGTCTATTCCTTCGTTGACCATGAGAGCTTGTCATGGGCTAAGTTGGGACTCCCCTGCAAGGATTTGAACTTTCGAAAGCCGTGCCCGTGGTTATGGGCAGATGAGAATTTGTTAATGTCCGGTTGTAGATAACTTGAACCTTAACTTAATTAAAATGAATCAACAGTGTGAATTACCGTGATGGTCTCTTCTCGGCGGAGTCCGGGAAGTGAACACGGTGTTGGAGTAATGCTTGCGCAGGTTGTTCTCTAGATTCTCGCTCGCGCTTTGCCTCCTCTTCTCGCTCTCTTTTGCGAACAGGTTAGCCACCATATATGCTAGTCGCTTGTTGCAGCTCCACATATTTTACCTTGCCTTACCTATAAGCTTAAATAGTCTTGATCGCGAGGGTGCGAGATTGCTGAGTCCCTGTGGCTCACAGATTACTTCCAAACCAGATGCAGGGCCTAATGATTCCGCTCCAGGTGACGCGCTTGAGCTCAAGTGGGAGTTTGACGTGGACTCTCAATGATACTACGTGTCTTTCCCTGATGATCAGTAGTGGTGCCCAGTTGGGGTGATCGGGACCGTGTCGCATGTTGGGGTTATCTTTTATTTTGGCACCGTAGTCGAGCCATGAGTGTTTGGATGATGTAATGTTATTTATGTACCTTGATTGACGTGGCGAGTGTAAGCCAACTATCTTATCTCCCCTTTTATTATCTATATTACATGGGATGTTGTGAAGATTGCCTAACTTGCGGCATATGCCTTCAATGCGATTATGCCTCTAAGTCGTGCCTCGACACGTGGGAGATATAGTCGCATCGAGGGTGTTATAACATCATCCCGTGACCAACCCTTAGTCACATTGATCTCATTACGATGATGTCTTACCGAGTGGGCCCAGAGATACCTCTCCGTCATACGGAGTGACAAATCCCAGTCTCGATTCGTGCCAACCCAACAGACACTTTCGAAGATACCCGTAGTGCACCTTTATAGCCACCCAGTTACGTTGTGACGTTTGACACACCCAAAGCATTCCTACAGTATCCGGGAGTTGCACAATCTCATGGCCTAAGGAAAATATACTTGATATTAGAAAAGCTTTAGCAGACGAACTACACGATCTTGTGCTATGCTTAGGATTGGGTCTTGTCCATCACATCATTATCCTAATGATGTGATCCCGTTATCAACGACATCCAATGTCCATGGTCAGGAAACCGTAACCATCTATTGATAACGAGCTAGTCAACTAGAGGCTCACTAGGGACATGTTGTGGTGTATGTGTTCACACATGTATTATGATTTACGGATATCACAATTATAGCGTGAATAATAAACAATTATCATGAACAAGGAAATATAATAATAACCATTTTATTATTGCCTCTAGGGCATATTTCCAACACTTTGTACACCGACAACGACTGCAACCTCAGGTTGTGGTTTGGGTTCACGCATAAAGTTATTGCTGGGAGTAGCAAAACTTCCAAGATTAGGAGCCATGGTAATCTTTTTGGGGTTTTGTAACTGACAAGACTTGCAACAAAATTAAAGTATAACTAAAGCCAAAACTGAAACAAAACTTTAAGAAAACTCTAAACACAAAGACTAGGAACACTCAACCCCTCCCCCGCAACAGTGCCAAAAAAAGGCTTGATACTTCCTTTTAGTTATCCAGAAACCAAACAGTAAGTACCCCACACCTATTTCCCTAGAAGTGACCCTGGGTTATCGAACCCGCGAGAGGAAGGTCCCCTAGAAGCTAGAGTCTCTAGCAACATTTTGTTAAAGAAACAATTCCAGCTTTTGACTGGATCAAAATCAAGCAACCTGGAATAAAACACTTATAATAAAAAGATGTATGTGTATGAGGTCTTAATGCTTACAACCATGCATTTGTGTTGGGACCAGATATGATCTTAATTTTTGCACTGTAAGTCACCATTCGAGATGTGCTTGTTACGAACCAAAGTGGGGGACATGGCCAAATTACATCTTGACCGACATGAGTCCTGCATCAAGAATCAGTTGTCCAACCGAAGGCCCTATCCGTCGCGCGGGGTTGCCTCGATAATTAAGATTATAATAATCAGACAAGAGCTTTGGGCATTTAATGACCACAGCTCATGAATCCCCAGAGATTGGATCGTGTTATCATACTAAACTATTGTGTCACTGGTGTTCAGAATAACACTTCACGGTCCCTACCCTTAGCCTCTTTGTGGCCCTCTCTCCATTATCCTGGGTACATGTAGGGATGAAGAATGCACACGAGACAAGAGACATATATGGAACAATTTTATTTCACACATATGAGATGTTAATTCAAAGCACTTCCATTGATAATCTCCACAACAAATACAGAGGGTTGCAAGGCCCTTGCCTCAACTCATCCCTTACTGAACTACTCACATCAGATCACACAAATAACACATTGAAGAACACATCATGGGGATTGATTGGTTGGTAATATGTCTTACAATGAATGTCGTGTGTGATGCATGATTACAAGTATGGTCTAGAGGAAAATGAACTATGGTGGTGATGGTGGCTATGAAGATGTATCTGTTTTGGCTTCACTCACGGATGTTCTATTGACATTTCGGCCTCGACCCCTGTATAAAATTTGTTTATCTGGATGAGAGGCCTTGATTTCCATGCCATACGATTGCTCATGTGAGCGGTTGCGGTCACATGGAATGTCGTCCTTTGCTTTATGACTCCTGTTATGCCTCCTCTTCATTTGTTTTATCTCATCCTTCACTTCTTTCCATGTTCTATCTTGATTTCGTTCATATTTAGCCCATTTCATGTGGAAATACATCAAAGATAGGATTTGTGGAATCCTTTGCATTCATTAGTCATTAGTGGCAATATTAGAGTGAATATCTTGGTTTAATTGAAATATGTCAGTTTAAATAAAGGGTAAATGAGTGTAAAAATATCACTCATCAAAACACCATGTGGATGGCAGTGGTCAGCGATAATTTGTCTAGGACTGAACAATAGGGGGGGTACCAACAACGGTGTGTAGTAGGCTACAAAGGTGGTTCCTTGGTATGGACATGACTCACATGACCATGATGTATAGTCAGTGTCGTTGCGATGACGGTCGTTAACTTGGCCAATTCCAAAGCTGTTGATCGGCGAGGGCTCATGAGTGATCCTCCTACAGCCTCTCTGAGATCATAAGGTTCAATTCTTAGCAAAATTGAACATCAGGGGAGATGGGGCGGAGCTCCATGAAGGCAACGGAAATGATGATTTTTAGCATCAGCAAGTGAGTATAAGGTACGCAAGAGGGTGGCAGTTTGTAACACCCACGATGCGGCTATATCTCCCACGTGTTGGAGCATGACTTAGAGGCAGAACCGCATGGTAGGCATGTCGCAAGAGGGGTAATCTTTACACATCCCATGTACTGAATAAGAAAGGGATAAAGAGTTGGCTTACAATCGCCACTTCACACAACACATAAATACATAAAACATCATCCAGAATACAATCAAGGTCCAACCACGGAACCAAAATAAATAAAGACAAACCCCAAATGCATAGATCCCCGATAGCCTCGACTGGCCTCCACTACTGATCAACTGGAAACGAAACAACACAACGAACACGATCTTCATCGAGCTCCCACTTGAGCTGGGTTGCATCACCTGCACTGGCATCATCGGCACCTGCATCTGTTTTGGAAGTATCTGTGAGTCACGGGGACTCACCAATCTCACACCTGCGAGATCAAGACTATTTAAGCTTATGGGTAGGAAAAGGGTAGTGAGGTGGAGCTGCAGCAAGCACTAGCATACGCAAAAGAGAGCGAGAAGAGAAGCAAAGCACGATCGAGAACTAATAATGATCAAGAAGTGATCCTGAAGCTACTTACACGCAAGCATAACTCCAAAACCGTGTTCATTTCCCGGACTCCGCCGAAGAGACCATCACGGCTACACACACGGTTGATGTATTTTTAATTAAGTCAAGTGTCAAGTTCTCTACAATCGCACATTAACAAATTCCCATCTGCCCATAACCCCGGGCACGGCTTTCGAAAGTTCAAACCCTGCAGGGGTGTCCCAACTTAGCCCATCACAAGCTCTCACGGTCAACGGAGGATATTCCTTCTAGCGGGAAGACCCGATCAGACTCGGAATCCCGGTTACAAGACATTTCGACAATGGTAAAACAAGTCCAGCAATGCCACCCGATGTGCCGACAAATCCCGATAGGAGTCGCACGTATCTCGTTCTCAGGGCAACACCGGATGTGACAGGCTACGAGTAAAACCAACCCTTGAGTTTCCCCGAGGTGGCCCCGTAGGCGGCTCGGTTCGGACCAACACTCAGAGGAGCATTGGCCCCGGGGGGGGGGGGGGGTTAAAATAAAGATGACCCTTGAGTCTACAGAACCCAAGGGAAGGGATATATGGTGGTAGGTAGACAAATGGCAAAACCAAGGTTGGGCCTTGCTGGAGGAGTTTTATTCTAAGCGAACTGTCAAGGGGTTCCCATAACACCCAACCGCGTAAGGAACACAAAATCAAGGAACATAACACCGGTATGACGGAAACTAGGGCGGCAAGAGTGGAACAAAACACCAGGCATAAGGCCGAGCCTTCCACCCTTTACCAAGTATATAGATGCATTAATTAAAATAAGAGATATTGTGATATCCCAACAATAACCATATTCCAACATGGAACAAAATTCATCTTCATCTTCACCTGTAACTAGCAACGCTATAAGAGGGGCTGAGCAAAGCAGTAACATAGCCAAACAACGGTTTGCTAGGACAAGGTGGGTTAGAGGCTTGACATGGCAATATGGGAGACATGATATAGCAAGTGGTAGGTATCGCGGCATAGCAAAAGAGCGAGCAACTAGCAAGCAAAGATAGAAGTGATTTCGAGGGTATGGTCATCTTGCCTGCAAGGTTCTCCGAGTTGACGAAGGCTTGATCCTCGTTAGCATACTCGACAGGTTCCTCGATCATGAACTTGTCACCCGGCTCTACCCAAGGCAAGAACACAATCAAAAGAGCCAACAATCAATCACGGTGCAATGCGCAAGCAACATGATGCAAAACATGACATGATATGCGAGATGTGATATGCAATGCATATGCGTGCTTCGGATGGGAAAGATAGAATCAGGCCTCAACTTGGAAAACCAAGAGTGCCGCTGGAAAGATGGGATGATTCCGGTCGAAATCGATATAAAGATCGCCAGAATCGGAGACACGGTTTGCAAATGGCAAGCAAAACAATAATGACACAATTCTGCGATTAACAGCACAAAGCCATCTAAAATGCAATGATAAACTAAGCTACTGCACTCCAAAATAGCAACAAAGCATATGGAAGTGATCTACTCAAGATGCTTGACAAAAGATGAACACTGAGCTACGGCTAAATCACACAAGAGCAGGTTCAAGCAAGCATGGCAAAAGAGCAAAAGATATCAGCATCACAGACTTAGTGAAAATAACATGCCAGGAATTAACATCAGGAAGCAATGTTTAGAGCAAGATAACACCATGCTACAGTATCAGAACATAGCAATACAAGGCATGGCATGAATCTACGCAAAGCATATAACAAAAGTCCCTTACTGGCCATAAGCCAAAAAGGATCAGAAGATATGATGGCACCCATGTAAACATAGCAAGTTTCATTAATAGATTCAGACTTAGCAGAAAACTGGACATGGCATAAACAGAATTATGAAGGCACATTTGCGAGCTTGATTCACTCACCACAAGGCATTGCATGACAAACTAAGCATACTACCAGCAAGAAGACATGATCAAGAAGCTAACCATGGCAAGAACAAGCTCATAGCATGAATGGATCAACTACAACAACCTTGGCAAAATTGATTAACACGTAAACTATCTGCCAGGAACATTTTATAGCAAAAGTAGAGCAAGATTAAGACATGCTAGGGCACTCCATAAATGCAAACACGGGCATGGATGGATAGAACATAACAATATCTCAAAATCATCCTTACTGAACATACTCAAAAGAAGCATGGATCTCTCTGTAGCAACATGGATACATGGCATAAAAATATCAGCAGACAAAGACTTGACCAAAATCCTGAGATCCTGAAATCAGTAACATCACGAGAGCTACTTTGCATGCTTGTGCTAGTCACCACATTGATCACAAAAATACATGGCATACACCCCTATAAAGATGGCATGGCATATCCCAAAACACATGTAGAGCTCATGCCCATATGCAGCACACATTAATCATGGCAAAAATGACAAATGCTCATAAACTGATAAGAATTAGCACCTAACATTATGAAGCACTCTTGCAACAGTCATTAGGGCATCAAGATGGACTCAAACAAGCATGGTGAAATGGAATGAAATGAAGAGCACATCATGACGAACATTTTGACATATTATATGCATGAATCAGAGTTACAAGCATGAAGATATGGCATGTTGAACATGGGTACATACTGCAAAATCTCAGGGACTTAGCCAAATTACCCTCGTGGAAAACTGGGATGAAGAGGTCCGAGACGAGCAGAACCGGCCACGCTGTTTGGTTCGGATCCCGGTGGATCTCATCCCACCTGGACGGATTCGACCGGATCCGACTCCGGCGAGGGCAACCGGAGACGGCGCGGCGGCGGGAGGCGAGCTCGCGCGCGGTGGCGGAGCACGGCGGAGGCGGCGGCCGGAGAAGGGCGCAGGGCGGC
>NC_041392.1:565309251-565347952 GCF_002162155.2 Triticum dicoccoides | reverse complement strand
GCAGCGGCAGAGGCGCGCCGCGGCACGGGCGGCGGCGAGCATGGATGACGGCGGCGTCGCAGGAGGCGTGCGGGGGCGGCGCGGTGCAGAGGTGCTGACGAGGAAGACGGGCGGCGTGCGGAGGCGGTGGCCGGCGGGGAGGGCACCGCGGCGGGGCTAGCGGCGCGATGCGCGGGCCGGGCGGCGCGCGGATGGGCCCCGCGGGCCTGTTGCGGGCCGCCGGCGGCGGAAGGCGCGGTGAGGACGGCGGGGAACACGTGGCGCCCCTGGATTGGCCGGGGGGCGGCGGCGGACGCGTTCGGCGGTGGAGTGGACACGTCCGGTGGCGCGGAGGGAAAGAGACTAGGGTTTCATCCGCAAATTTCGGGGAAGAGGGCAAATATATAGGTAGAGGAAGCTAGGAGAGTCGAAATGAGGTGAGGTTTTCGGCCACGCAATCGTGATCGAACGACCGAGAGGATGGAGGAGGTTTGGATGGGTTATTGGGCCACTTTGAAGGGGTGTTGGGCTGCAACACACACGAGGCCTTTACGGTTCCCTGGTTAACTGTTGGAGTATCGAACGGACTCCAAATGGCACGAAACTTGACAGGCGGTCTACCGGTGGTATACCAAGACCGCTTGGCAAATCTTGGTCCAATCCGAGAACGTTTAACACCCGCTCACGAAAAGAGGCAAAAGGGGCGCCGGATGACATAGGAGTGTCGGATCGTAGAATGGACAACAGGGAAAATGCTCGGATGCATGAGACAAACATATATGCAAATGCGATGCACATGATGACATGACATGAAATGCATGACACACAAACAAATGACAAGCCAACAATAGCGAATAACTGGAAGACATCTGGCGCAACGGCCTCGGGGCGTTACACGGTTCTACCGTGAAAGGGGGCATGGCCGGTTCTGTTGTCGGGGGATCAGTGGCGGCGGAGCGAGGTGATCAGCGCGAATAGGGAGGTCTCCCACTAGCCTAAATTTACCGAGATGTGGTGCTGATAGAGCAAATATTGGTTAGGTGGTTGAGATATGGGTATTGGAAAGTTAAAGTGTAGAGAATTATTTTTTTGAGGGATGAGCTATAATAGGCTTAATTCCCCCAAAATACAAAATTTTGGAGTAAATTTCACTTATGGGGATGAGTTAGGGATGCCATAATACTTAAAAAAAACCTCCCCCCCCAGCCCCACCCCAAAAAAATTGGTGATCACCCAAAAACAACCAAATTTCCCTTCTATAAAGGGAGAGATGCATCTTTTCCTATAATACCATCCACACTGGCAAGAGCGAACAATTAGAAACATCACACCATCTCTGTCGCCAATCGACGGGACGCCATGCCCCGCCTACATCATTGATTACCCGCACCGCTTGCCTGCCCCTCCACCACTTCGCAGCAGGCCAATCGTGTTACACCGCTCGGAGCTCGGTCATTGTCTTTCATGCACGCGAGAGAGGGAGAGACTAGCCACTAATAGGTGGGACCCACATGCCAGGCTAAGTATTGGTGATGGGGGTTTTTAGTGCTCTGTAAAAGCAACAAACATGAAAACTGCAATAAATTTATTGGGAAAGCCTCGATAACCAATTACAGTGGGATTTTTCTTGTGATCTATGGGAGATGCTCTAGATTTCTCCATAGTTATTTTATTTTAGGAAGAGAATGTTTAGATGTCAATTAAGTTTCCTAAATAGATGTCTACTAAAAAACCATCTTAACATTCTCAACTTCTAACAAAAATCATCACTAAATCATTCTCTATATATACATATATCTCGTATAAACTAAACATCTGATGTAATACTCAACTAACTAAACATATACATTTTTAACCTGCAAGTTTATGCTTTAGTAGTGGGAAATTTTATGTGATCATGATTTGCACAAATTCTAGCAACTATTAGTTAACCATCCAAAGGATGGAGATATGAGAAGAAACAACCCATGAAACTGTAGCCGCGAGAAGCGACTTGAGAAGAGGACGGATAAAGTGCCTCGGACTCTGGTGTCACGTTGTTTCGCTCACCTATATCGGTTTCTAAGTGATGGTGAGAGGAAAGGGAGTCTCAAGGCCTTATTTTGTGTGCGCTTAGTATCTATGTGTCTTAGGTAGGTCTTTGGTTGTGCATGACTTCTATTCTCATGATGATGGCAGTGAAAAAGTACCATCCATATCTCCCATCGAAACGGTGGTTCTCTTGACTATCTCTGTTGGATATGGGGGTGGTATCTGCACTATCTCGGGTCCTTTTGATTTGGGGTGGGAAACTTGAGTATCTTCGTGTTGATTTGCCGGCGTACTGGTTCTCTTCTTTATTATTCTTTTTGGTGGTGGTGTTGCAACCAACCAATGCTTGAAGGCCGACCATCGAGGCCGTTTTTCCTACAGTAACAGGACTATGGCCTCTTTCTTCTCTCCTTGGGTTCCTTTCTGATTTCACAGATCACTCTCTAGCAGTCTGTGCTCCTTCTCCGTCACAATCGCGTCTGTAGTCTCTCTGTAGTCTTGCACTGTGGTAGAAGTTTTATTCATGAGATGGTTTGGCTATGTGATTTGTGATCTACACAAGGCTTCTAGGATGGTGGCTCATGCTAGAGATTGAGTTCGTTTGGCTCTTCGAGGATCTAGTTGCAATTTCCCCATTTTGCTAGGATGTCTTGTATAGTTGAAAATCTCGGCCCCTGATAAATCAAAGGATTTATTCACAATATACTCATGGTATGTTGAAACCTACCATATATTAGGAGAACACACACCTTATAAACTAAACATCCTGATCTTGAAGTAGATTGCAGTCAATGATTCCCAACAAAGTTGGGATCATGAAGACACATACCCAGCCATGGTTTCACCAGCGAAAAGGGTCATCGACACTGAGAAAGGGTACTTTAGCATAGATCAAAGCATTCCGTACTCGAGGTGCCTCCAGGAATCCTCGAGCGATCCATGGCTGAAACCGTGGACGATCCAATTTGTTTGCCATCTCATTCACCTTGTTTGCTAGTGCCAAAGCAAAATTTTCTTCAGGCGACATGACCAGCAAAGCTCGCACTCCCGCGCATTCATGGACACATACTTGAGGAATTCAAACTCATTTTGATCCCCTCGAAATTTGTGGATGAACAAGCTCCTGACATGTAACCTCAAGCTTTCGACTGGACTGGCCTCCTGCCAGAACCTAGCATAGTGCTCTTCAGTGGGTTCATGAGTGGCTACTGATGGATCATGCGGTACAGACTGCAATTCATGCCAATGAGTGCATAACTCAGTTAGATACAAACATGCTGCTAATAAATGATTGTTGTAAGATTACTTGATGATGAATTCGCAAGGACCTCGATGTGCAGTGTGCTGACATTGGGGAAGCATCTTAGAAAGCTGGCCAACATCTTCACCTCCCAGAATACACCAAAGTTCACCTTCACGGCCAATATCTCGACACTAGGGACCATGGTGCCTGGGCTCGCGATTGTGTCAGGCTGCAGTACAATGCACCAGAAGAACATGCATATTACTCTTTAACTGGTCATAGAATAGTTCCATTATAAGAGTGCTATTATAAGAGTATAGTATGCTAATTATACCCTTTTGTTCTTAGAAAATGATGCTGGAGTTGCTCTGAATCTGAAATGGATTCTAACCTGTTTTGAAAAAATTGCTGGGATGACAATTAACTATCATAAGAGTACTCTTATCCCTAATAACTTGACAGTTAATGATCTCACTCTATTTGTGAACATTTTCCAATGCATAGTTGGGGATTTCCCTATTAAGTATTTAGGAATTGCTTTGCTTTTTGACAAGATTAGCAGAGAAGATTAGGAATTGCTTTGCTTTTTGACAAGATTAGCAGAGAAGATTTTCTAGCTTTTATTGATAAAATTTTAGCCAAAATAGCTAGCTGGAGAGGAAAAATTACCCCAATTAGGTCCTGCCTAGCTAGCATGAATCTAAAGGGACCTGCTCTTCTAAATCTCTATATGTTCTAGTGAACTTTAGGGTGGGGGCTGAAACCTTTGTATCTTCCTATAATATGAAGTATTAAAGTGCCCCTAGGGTATAAGGTTTCCTTTGACTGTTCTCCCAGAACAATATCATGACTTGTGACAATCTAAGGAAAAGGGGGATGGCAAAACCCCTAGAGTGTGTTCAGTGCAAATAGATAGAAACTGTATATCATTTATTTTTTGAATGTATTGTAGCTAGGAAGATCTGGGAAGATGTTGAAATGCTTTTCCAGGTGCCAATCATTAACTTTGAATATGTTGCTAAGTTGTGGCTTTGTAATAAAAGATACATTCACTTGAATGCAGTTACATCTGCAATCTTGCAGGGCTGTGGAACTTTAGAAACTCTATAGTATTTAATAGAGTTTAATGGATCTCTCTAAAATAGGTGCTAGGCCTAGTCTCCCAATATTTGAGAGTCTGGACAAAACCGTTTCATGAGCTGTAAGGAGGAGCCTTGATGGATTTCCAGAATCATCTCTGGGGAAGGCTGAAAGGTCCCTTTGCTATGGAGCCAAACTGAAACTTTGTAGAAAATCAAGTGTGACAATGTCATGGAAAGAAGTGGTGGGAACAACTACTCATGGAGGAAGAACCACAATCGAGTACCAGCTTAAACATAAAGAGGAGAAGGATTCTATCCCCGTGATGTTCTTAGGGCTCTGCTGAGCTTCTTCACGGACCTGCTTGCCTGACTTGGGTTTGTTACCCATGTAAGAGTATGAAAGTAGAATGTTTTGTTATTCTGTTTTCCTTTATCAGCATTACTATGCTTCCCCCTAGTTTCTAGTCTCCCTCCCGTGGGTTTGACGGGATAGACAAAAGTCTATTCAGGATTTTAGAGTGAGGTGCTTAGGCCTCCCTGTGATCTTAGATATCTTTTCATAAACATAACTCGAGTTATATGGTTTCTTTCTTATGAATGGAGCCGGGGGGAGACCCCTTTTCATCAAAAAATAAGAATAGTTCCACAAAACTAGGGAGAGAAGGAAAGGCAGTCGTACATTGATGATGTTGTCACTGATCTGCAGCTTGTGAATTCTTGTCTGCAGGTAGCCGATCACCCGCAGCTTGGGTGCCGAAGCAATCTTGAATCTCACGCAATCGGTTCCACCATAAGGCGGCCTGAAGAAGATGATGCGCTCCAAGAGCGGGGCGTCCACCACGGTGAACTCCTCCACCTTGGACAACCCAAGGAGCAAGCACCGGAGGCTTTGGCTGCAGACATGGACACGCTCGGGCTTCCCCTTGAGCACGAGCCCAAGGTTCTCCAGAACGGGGCTAGCAGCGAGCAAGCGGTGGATGTACTGGTCGCCAAGGTTTTGGTTACCGAATGAGGTAATTTTACCGAGGGGGACTGATAAATGTGGTTACCACGGTTACCGAGAAATACCGACAAATACCGAGAATATTTCGAGCGAATTTTATAGTTGAATTTTGAATTCAAATAAGAAAATGAACGAATATTCAAACCAGAGACCTCTCAAAACAGGAACTAGGTTGCTACCAACATGCCATAACCAACTTTCATTGCATTAATTAGACCCTACATACCTTACTGTAAATCGAGTGTTTAAATTCAAAAATTTCAAAAAAATGGTATTTTTTGCTCGGTATGACGATTTACCGAGGGGCACGGAAATACGTGGTAACCATGGGAAATCTTGAAATTTCGACTGGTAACCAAAACCTTGCTGGTCGCTCATGTCGATCCTTACCAAGCCGAGCCTCCGGAGATTGGGAAAGGCGTCGGCGGCGAGCGGAAGGTCGTCGGGGATCTTCCAGTAGGCCAGGAAGAGGGACTGGAGCGAGCCGCAACGGAGTATGTCGGCAGGGAGGGACGACAAGGTGGTCCGGGGCTGGGTTTGGTTGTTCAGGAAGGAGAGGTTCTTGGTGAACTTGGTGGCGAGGAGGCGCGGCCACTTGGGGAGCTCGAGATCCAGGAAGGCGGACCTGCAGCCTAAGAGGCTGACGGTGTGAAAGGGCCCTGGGTGGCCGGCGAGGGCCCCGGCGATGGTGGCGACGCGTGTGGCCTCAGGGAGGTGGGCATCGGCCTCGCGCAGGACGAGCGGGGTGGTGCGCCAGATCTGGCGCTAGTGGGAGGCGAAGGCGGCAGTGCGCGCAGCGTCCGTGAAAGGGAGGCAGGTGATGATGTGGCCGCGGAGGTCGTTGGGGAGGGCGCTGATGCGATCCTCACCATTGTAGCGCCGGGTGGGGTGGGAGGGGGCGCCGTCGCCCATGGTGGCGATGAGTGTTTTGGCCAGAGAGTGGAGTTGCTAGATGGGAAAATAAGTGTTTGAAGCGAGTTCCCTCGGCCCTCGGACCTGAAAGCTTTGTAGTCTAGTGCACACCGCTCAATAGTACATTGGCACTATCTCTCTCTGGAGTTGACCAACTAACCAAACTCGTTTTTATCTAATCAAACTGTTGATTAGTTGTTGGCCAGTAATCCTAAGTCATCGAGAAAACCCTAGCAGATTGATTTTCTTCACTAGAGTATGCAAATTACATATCATATTTTTGGTAGAAGAAGAAGCAAAACTGTTGATTGAAACTTACGAACACTAATCTAAACAAAACTTACGAACACTACCTGTTCTCTTTCCGTATACTCTTCGTACGGTTTAACTAGTAAATTTTAGTGTATTATTGTGCATTACTAGTGGCTCAATAGTGATTGTATCATAAAGTATAGCTTTATTTTAGCAAACATGCTTTCGTTAGTCCAAGGCCCATAGAAATTGCACAAGGCTTACATAGAGAATATACAAAAGACCGCAGCCCTTGATGAAGATAAGAAGAAACCTCTCGAAGATATGTGCCACATGATGAATTCCTTTACCTGGGGATGCAGCGCTATCCACTTGGTAGCACACTAAACAAAAATACAAAGAAACACCGCCATTGATAAAGGCGAGGCAAATCTCTTGAAGAAATGTGACACGTGGTGAACTCCTTTTGGTGGGGATACCACGCTACCCTCTCAGTAACACACGTGACCAGTGTGCATCTTCATTATCAACTATCAAAGGGTACATCAAAGACAAACACTAGACCTCTAATTGATCTCACAATAGGAGAACTTGAGGTTGAAAAGGAACTGGAGAAGCCAAGGATAATGTGTGTGTTTATGTTTCAGCATCATCGAGAGACATCCATAGAGAATCCATTTACTAAGCAGGTCCCTCCAAAAATAGGCCAAGCATTTTCTCCAAGAGAACCGACCAACTACTTCCTTCCAAGACCACATGGCGGGACTCCAAAGTAGATATCGAAAAAGGAACGAAACAACTTGTCAAAATATGTTTACACAACGAACGACTTTCCTGTATTGCATGAGATGGAAAGAAAAGATTGCATCATCTCCTCGTCACGCTCAAAACCTGCTAGGAGATTGATGAGTACATTTTGCATTAGTTTTCACCTTAATTTTTTTAATCTTAGTCATAGGATTTTTCGTGTTTTGCCGTGTTCACATGCCCTTTTGTCACACTTCACCAGGATTCCAAAGAAGTAGGAGATTTGAGCTGTAAAATATGATAATTGGACGTCATAAAATCCTTCCATATGGATATGATCAAGTGGGGAGAAACCAAGCCACGTTTGGTGATTCAGAAGAAAAGAGAGTGCATGGTAACCGCATGCTCCCATACCAGCGGTCGTATCGTACCTTGCCGCCTCCCCCTGTTCTGCTAATTCTACCCCGTGGGATTGAATCTCAGATGTGAATAGAAAGACCCCAAACCATGAAGCAAAAGCAAAAAAGCTCACCTTCGTAAGGGATCAAGAGAGGGAATCAGGAGAAGGGCAACACTGTCCAAGTTAACACTAGTACAGCGAAGTGCTATACAAATGGTTTTTAACCCCTTTTCGTGATAACATTTGAACCGTCGCCTAGTGAGTGACGGTGATAGGGGGGGGTCCTTCGCACACGACCCAGAAACCGTCGGGGATATGCCCTCCTGGCACACACGCTCGGCAAAATAAGGTCGTGTGCGACCGGCGAACGCTCAAATACAGAAATACGTACAGTAGAGCTAAAAATACAATTATATAGGCGAAATTGTTTCCGATCGTATGTACATCCCATACAGTCGCTCCAAGAAAAACGTTTCCATCAACAGATACATCACACAAAATTTTCCTCGTTAAATCGTTTGTGATAGCGTTGCCATTGCACACGATATTAATAATTTTATCATTTGCGTTATTGAATGCATCACACACGGTGCGTAGAAGAAACTGTGTGGCAAATGCTGTCCATCACACACAATTTTTATGTGGTAAACATTTGCGTCAGCTCCCTAACACAAACAGTTTTCAAGAGGATGTCATGTGCGATTGTTCATTAATCTAACACGGTTTATTCATAAAAACTGTGTGCGTTATTGAATGCATTACACACGGTGTTTTCTCAATAACCGTTTGCAATATAAAAGCCAATTAGCAAACTAATTATCTGATTATTAATAATCCATTTATTAATCTAATTGACATTTCATATTAAGCACACAATATATTTCATTTTTATAATTGAAATACATCAGAGTACAACATCATATAGCTTCAACACTCAGCTACCCTGTTACACAACTACCCCAGCAACAAGTTTCGCATGCAACATCTATAACCTTTCGAAATTACCATCATAAATGGTACATAGACAGATGTATCTCATCTGGAAAACTGCTGAAGCAGAAGGCGAATATTGAGCCTTCATTGATGTTGAAGGTCTTTGTAACTTTAGGCCAGTGGCTGTGGATGATTGGCCGTCCATCCTTCGTCCTCTTCAGAAACACTTCAATATTGAACCGTGGGTGTTGTATGAATACCTTTCTTGCCTCTTGACCATACAGGTGATTTGAGAGGTAATCATCAGTGAACTGCTTTGGAAAGGCCTGAAAACAAGGATGTGCATAAATATCTTCTCTATATTGGAAATGGGGCAAATGAATAAAAAAAGGCAAGGTATAATAGTTAGTACCATCTTGTAGTGAACTAATGTCTTCTTCATTGTGCAGACAAAGATCTTGTTGTTTTCTGTCGCTAATTTCTTTATCCTAACAATCTTTCCGAGTTTCTTGACTGATATTCATGGGCAACCCATTTCCCCATATGCAAAAGGGGTCGAACAGTGGGTCAAAACCTCTGACAGCATGACCTACATGTGCAAGACAAAATTATTAAAAACCTAAATATTAGAATGGTTCCTGCAATTGCACAATAATGTGCTATTAGACAACAGACCATGCACATGCTAACCTCGATTGTAAACCTCAGTGCTTCCCATTGTTTCCCAGCAACACATATAAGGTAGTTAGTCATCAGGTTAAGTAAGTGTTTGCATGCTATCAGTAAAATATGTTGATGAAAAATAAGCACATTGCAGATTCATCAGATTAATTCAAGCCACATGGAAAACCCATTTATCCAAACCAAGCATGATTAAGAAATAGGAAATATAGCACGTGTATATGTTTTTCATGTATTAAGTGCAGCCAAATTCGATTTATTCCTCACATGCACAACAATACAAAATTCTACCCACGGCAATTGAACATCGCATTGTAGAATTGAACCAAGCAGTTAACTAAACACCACAACAAATGAACCAAACATTAACTGAGCACCACATTGCACAATATAATATACTCATAATAGAAGATTAGACAGTTAACCAAACCAAGCATGCTTAACAACTTGGAAATATAGCAATTGTATTTGTTTCTCATGTATTTAGTATAGCCAAATTCAATTTATTCCTCACAAGGTAAACAATAACATAATGCATCCACAACAATTGAACATCGCATTGTAGAATTGAACCAAACAAAGAAGTTAACTAAACACCACAACAAATGAACCAAACGTTAACTGAGCACCACATTGCACAATATAACATACTCCTAGTAGAAGATTAGACAGTTAACCAAACCAAGCATGCTTAACAACTTGGAAATATAGCAATTGTATTTATTTCTCATGTATTTAGTACAGCCAAATTTGATTCATTTCTCACATGGTATACAATAACAGAATGCACCCACAACAATCGAACATCGCTGTAATGTCCACGATGCGGCTATATCTCCCACGTGTCGAGGCATGACTTGGAGGCATAACCGCATGGTGGTTTTGTCACAAGAGGGGTAATATTCACACAATCCCATGTACTGAATAAGAAAGGGATAAAGACCTGGCTTACAATCGCCACATCACACAAATAACAAGTTAAACATACATCATCCAGAGTACAATCAAGGTCTGACTACGGAACCAAAATAAAAGAAGACAACCCTAAATGCTAGATCCCCAATCGTCCCAACTGGGCACCACTATTGATCATCCGAAAAAGACACATAGTAACGACCAAGGTCCTCGTCGAACTCCCACTTGAGTTCGATAGCATCGTCTGGACTGGTATCATCGGCACCTGCAACTGTTTGGAAGTATCCGTGAGTCATGAGGACTCAACAATCTCACACCCGCAAGATCAAGACTATTTAAGATTATGGGTAGGATAAGGTAGTGAGGTGGAGCTACAACAAGTGGTAAGCAAAATATGGTGGCTAACATATGCAAATAAGAGTAAGATGAGAAGCTACGCAACGGGCATGGCTACACAAGCGGTCATGAAGCTAGAAATGATCAAGAAGTGATCCTGAAACTACTTATGTTCAAGCATAACGCAAGACCGTGTTCACTTCCCGGACTCCGCCGAAAAGAGACCATCACGGCTACACACGCGGTTGATTCATTTTAATTAAGTCAAGTGCCAAGTTCTCTACAACCAGACATTAACAAATTCCCATCTGCCTCATAATCGTGGGCAGGGCTTTCGAAAGTTTATACCCTGCAGGGGTGTCCCAACTTAGCCCATCACAAGATCTTATGGTCAACGAAGGATATTCCTTCTCCTAGGAAGACCCGATCAGACTCAGAATCCCGGTTACAAGACTTTTCGACAATGGTAAAACAAGACCAGCAAGACCACCCGACTGTGCCGACAAATCCTGATAGGAGCTGCACATATCTCGTTCCCAGGGCACACCGGATGACTAATCCGTACAACTAAAACCAGCCCTCAAGTTTCCCTGAGGTGGCGCTGCAAAGGGCTCTAGTGTGGACCAATACTCGGAGGAGCATTGGCCCGGGGAGGGGGGGGGGGTTAAATAAAGATGACCCTCGGGCTCGCGAAAACCAAGGGAAAAAGTCTTAAGTCCTTCTTTGGTTCATAGGATAGGAATTTTATAGGAATAGGAAAATTATAGGAAGTGAGATGACATGCATCTCAATTCCTATAGGGAAAGAGATGTCATTTGATGCATAGGATAGGAATTTTTCCATTGAGTCTTAGCTAATATTTTTTTCCTCCAAAATGTGAAGGATTGATTCCTATCCTACATAGGAATAGGAATCCATTCCTACAAACCAAAGGGCTTCAAAGGAAATTTTCCTTTGCAAATCCTATCCTATAAAAATATTATGAAATTCCTACAAATCAAAGGAGGCCTTAGGTGGAAAATGGTAAAACCAAGATTGGGCCTTGCTGGAGGAGTTTTATTCAAAGCGAACTGTCAAGGGGGTCCCATAAATCCCCAACCGCGTAACGCAAAATCAAGGAACATAACACCAGTATGACGGAAACTAGGGCGGCAAGAGTGGAACAAAAACCAGGCAAAAGGCCGAGCCTTCCACCCTTTACCAAGTATATAGATGCATTAATTGAAATAAGAGATATTGTGATATCCCAACATAAACATGTTCTAACATGGAGCAAACTTCAACTTCACCTGCAACTAACAACACTATAAGAGGGGCTGAGCAAAAGCGGTAACATAGCCAAACAACAGTTTGCTAGGAAGGTGGGTTAAAGGCTTGGCATGGCAATATGGGAGGCATGATATAACAAGTGGTAGGTAGAGCGACATAGCGATAGAACGAACTACTAGCAAGCAAAGATAGAAGTGATATCGAGGGTATGGCCATCTTGCCTGAGATCCCGCAAGGAAGAAGAATGAGTCCATGAAGAAGACAAACAGATGTAGTCGAATGAATCCTCACAAACGCAACATAACCGGAACTATGAAGGAGAAGTGCAACCGGGAAGAAACACACAACATGGTAAACAACCATCACATCAACATGGCACGATGCACAATCAAGTATGATGCATGTCCGATTTAAAGAGGCATGGCATGGCAAAGTGCACAAACAACACTACAAATTAAGTGGAGCTCAATATGCAACGAGATGCATATTGACAAAACACCACATTCAATTATTTAGCTCTCTCCCATTTAGGTACTCAACAATATTAAATGTTGGTTAACATGGCAAGTGGTGAGGCATAAGTAAACTAACTATTTAGGCAAGTTTAAATGACGCCGGAAATAACAAGCAACAATTCCGGAAAATCCTCATATGCATTTAGCAATTTAATGCACACAACAATTTTAAACATTTTAAATGTTATTATCATGATGCGGATGACATGTGCAAGTTTTATGCAATTTTATGAAAATGTTGACATGAGCATATTATGAAGCATTTGTCATCGTGGCGGAAAGAAAGGGTGCCATGGCGGTGAATCCGAAAATGATGCCACGACAACATATCGGTTCCGATAGCTCACAGAGATACCGGTGCAAAAGGTAGTGTGGCGGGAGCGTGTCAAGCAAGAATGGTGGGGTGATCCCGGATGCCGGGTTCCCACGAGACGACGACAAGGCAACAAGGAACGTACAAGGATCAATTCGGACATGGTGCAAACACGGACATCTCATACATCGCAAGCATTCGTCCACAGGATCATCGGCTCGGCGGTTATACCTTTGAAGCGTGCGGTTCAAGACGGTTCGGGTTCGCCGAGGGAAGTAGAGGAAGTAGACGTTCTCGGGATGGTTGAAGTGGAAGTAGTCATTCATGTTCAGGAAGCGGTAGAGGTACGGGTCTTCGACAATGGTCGTCATACATGCTCCGAGGTCGACGGTAGATGTTCTCGTGATCTTGGCGACAGTAGTGGTACACATTTTCGTAGATGTTCGAGTCATCGGTAGCGGTACTTGGTGAATCCCGAAACAGTCTTGGTGTCTTCGCGCATAGAGGTACTTGCGTTTCCGTGTAGCCGAACTTGAGAGGCAACGACATCGTGGTACCTGGCGTCCATGGGTAGTTGACAAAGATGAAACGGAACGCGACGATGATCATGCGCGAAGAGGCCCTAGTCTCGCAAGACTTGGCATGAACTCAAAAGAAGCGGCACAAAGACCTCGGTTCAAAGGTGGGGGTCTGAGCTGGGGCACTGCAGCAGGGCGGCGTGAGGAGGGCCATGGCAGGCATGGGTCTGCCGGACCTGCAGCTGCGGCTGATGACGATGGCAGAGGAGACCTTGAAGTCGGCCTTGGCATCACTTGACCTAGGAGAAAGCAGAGGTTGTGAGGAGCACGCGAATGGCCGGATCCAGCCACTGAAGACCACCGGGGTCCCATTCCCGGCCGGATCGAGGAGAAGCAAAGGAGGCCCGACAAGGAAGGGGCTCGCCGGCTTGGAGGCTGTGGTGGCTGGTGGCCACTCCGGAGTGGGGAAGGCGGTGGGGCAAGAGAGGTGGTGGAGGTGGTTGCCGGTGGGAGGCATGGGGCCGCGTGGGTGTGAAGGGGATCGGGGGAGAGATGGCGCTGAGGGGGAGCGAGACGAAGGGGTGGCAACGCTATGAGGGAACGAAGGAAGAGATCGAGAGATGGGGAACGGGCTCCCTGGCGGCTAGGGTTTACAGCGAGTCTGCTGGCCCGGGGAGGTTGGGCCGGTCTGGGCTGCAGATGCGTTGGGAGGCCGGCCCAGTGGAGAGGTAAAACAAGCAAGGAGGCCTGCTGGACAAATAAAAAAAGGTTTCCGCATTTCGAAAATAGAGAAAGGCAAAAGGAGAGGATAGAGATGGAATCCCAACAAGCGACATATTTTTCTGGAGACAGAAAATATATAGAAGGTTTAATAAAAATGGTTGGATAGGGGTTTAGAAGATACAACTCGAATAAGTTTGAATAAAACTCGAACTGTTTGAATTTGGAAGCAATCTAAAGAGAGGCCAAAAGAGATGAGATTTTACTGGTAGCCCCATAGCACGATTTATGGGCAGAATATGAACATTTATGGAGAAAGATAAGAATTGTAGAATCTGGAAACGGGAGAGATTTAAAATGCAAGTTTGTTTGGGTTGATTCTATACGAATGGAATATTTATTGTAGCTCCCTAAAATATTGGGAGGATATGTAATAAAGAGAAATCACCATGTGAATTCTCTCGATTTAAATAGATCGAAGATCCTTGCAATTTATTTAGTTGAGTTAAAAAAAGAAAAGACATGACGCAATGCACATGATGACATGAAGCAATGCAGCAAACAAATAAATACACACAACAATAACGAAAAACATGGAAGGCATCTGGAGCATCGGTCTTGGGGCATCACAACACTCCTCCACTTACAAGAGATCTCGTCCCGAGATCTAAGGATGACACCAGAGAGAAGCGGAAGAGGAAGAGAAGAGGTAAAACTAGGTTGCTTCTTTGACAAACGAGTGAAACCAATGAACCTTGAGAAGTTGAACAACTGGAAAGAAAGAATACAGCGGAGATGGACGAAGTTGAAAACACTCTGTTAGAAAAGAGGAACAAGGAACATTGCAAAAACCTTGGGGTTACAAAGACATGAATGAAAAACTCCAGCGTCAAGGAAGGACAAGTAACCACTTCGGTTGAAACAGAATAAGGAAGGAATGAGAACGAGAGGATGCAGGAAGCACTCCGGTAGAAAAGAAGCAAAACTTGACAACACGTGAATCGTGAAACATGAAGGAAACTGTCAAAATGAGATAATACCACCTCAAAATATGAGAGAGAAAGAATTGTACTTCAGAATGCAAGAAGAAGAATACTTTAACTCCTCAAAACAAGACATGTGTTGACCACCATGTTTATTTGAGAGTATAGCTTGGCGGATCTTAACTTCGAGGGAGATCTTGAAGAACAATTGAAGAATGAAAAGAATCCTTGACGAGCCACCATGAAGAAACTCTCGAAGAACTCCGGATAGATAAAAAGAAGGTCGCAAGGAAAAGAAGTTTGAAAAGAATAAGATGAATCCTTGCATCGATTAGATGGAGCTTCCCAACGGTATAACCGAGAAAACTTGGAACTCCGGAAAGAAAGATGAACAACTGAAATCAAGAATTTTGATGGACCTCCGGAATAAGGAATTAATCACTTGGATGAAACAATAATAAGAATTATGTTATGCGTATCCTTCACCAATTTAGATTGATGACAAGCAAACGGATTGCATACAACTTATGCTCGAAGAAAGGATGAAGAGAGATATAGCGTAAACTAGAGAAAAGTCTTCAATGATCCACCGGTAGGATTGGAAAGAACGAACGAATTGATATGAGAACCAAGGAAGAGAACTCTTGAATGAACAACCGTAAGAATTGAAAATGAACGAAGAAAAATAAATAAAGAAACACCGGGAAGAATTATAAAAAGAACGAAGATACTTGAGAGAATTTAGATACATTAGAATGAAGAGATCCTAAACTGATTAGAGGATATTTAAACGATGCACCGGTAAGATTTGGAGAATGAGAGCTGAAAGCTGGAATGAATAATCCTGAGATGATGGGCTTCGAAGAATCAAACTAAAAATACTCCTGAATTGCTCCGGATGGGTGAAAAGAATTCTCACAATCAAAAACAATTATGAGAGGATGGCAGCAAGCTTTAACTACGAATCATTGAGAGAACGAATAAGATTTGAAGGAGAAACTCTTCTTCGGTCTTCAAAATCCGAGAATGACGAGGAGAAACACCACCATGATTATTGAGGCACTCCGGAGCAATGAAGGATAGGAAGGTTGAACCAACGATGAAAGAATATGAAAGATCTTGGAGAAAGACATTTTACTGATGACAATTCATTCTTACGTCAAACTTCGAAAAGAATTTGGGAATAACTCCGCAAAAATTAGAAGAGTCAGGTAAGATCCTGGGAAAAGACCTATGGGTTAGGGCCCACTCAAAGAAACACCATTGAACAATTTAAAAGATAGATTGTGCCGGTTGAATTAAGTGGCTTGAATGGGATAACAACCTCAAAATAACTTGAACGGATCGAGAATGGAAATGCGAATCTTCTGAGATATCTTCGGCACTCCAGAACAAATGAATAGCGAGAAGTGAATGATTAAGAGGTACACCGGCATGAGAAATCATGTGAAACGAGTAAAATGATATGATCAACAAAGATTGAATTGAATCCACCGGAGAAGAAAAGAGAACGAAGAATAATAAACTTGAAGCTCTGTTAGTATCTTCCTGAGAACCACCGGATAAGAACATTGACGGAAAAGAATGGAGATACTTCACATGCATAAGATGGATACTCGATTAAGAAATCTGAGTTCTTGAACAAACAAGGGGTGGGAGGGTGGGTAAAACAAATGCAATTTGGGACGGATGAAACAAACACCGTTGCAAAGAACTGAGAATTGATCTAGCAAGCATTGAAAGGGTAGGATTAACTTGAAGAGAAGCACACCGGTTGAAAATAGAATTGAGATGACAATCTCGAAAATTAAGAAGGGTTAGTATTCACACGGGAATATGAGAACACCGCTTAGGAAAGGTATGGAATCAACACTTGACATTGAAGCAACTCGGATACCATAACTCAAAACAAAACAAAGGATTTGGCTTGCAGAATAAGCCGAAACAAACATATGATAGAGATTTACCCAATCCCATATCATGCATCTGTCTGTTAGAAAGATATCCTAAGAGCTACTTGAATTCCCACTTATAAACTCCCGAAACTTTCTGGTTATGCAATCTGGTGTTGGGGATACAGGGGAAGCATAATATCTCACCCAAACTAACAATCCCTACATCCAACTGTATCCATCCGTCAACACATAACCAAGAAACCTTCGGAAATCATGTACCTCAACCTTCGAAAAGCATCTGTTATACGAGTTATGGCAATACTCCCGAATTCCCGCCCCAGTATTGGGTGGCGTTGAGGTTATCTCAGCAACGACTGCATAAAATAGATTTTCAATGTCGGCGAAACTCAGGTATTCCAGTATTGCAACGATAAAATTGTGACGACAACACCTCGGAGCTCAACTCCCCGGGACACTGCCACAACCCCTAAATGTCAGGAGGCACCAAGGACAATGTTTTCGTCACAAGACTATCGGAACGATCCCAAGATACCCGCGTGATCCTAAATTTTTTTAGTGAAATTTGAGAAGAGGAAAGTCAAAGCATCTACGTCAGGGGACCTCACCAGAGCGACGAAGGGACTGAGGAGTAAAAATAATCATACTCTCCGATATATATAATCCTAAGACTCAAAACATTTTTGTTCTAGACTCTACAACACCAGCGATTCGATCAAGCAGGGGGCTCCTAAGCCGGGGATGGCTCTGATTACCAACTTGTAATGCCCACGATGCGGCTATATCTCCCACGTGTCGAGGCATGACTTGGAGGCATAACCGCATGGTGGTTTTGTCGCAAGAGGGTAATCTTCACACAATCCTATGTACTGAATAAGAAAGGGATAAAGAGCTGGCTCACAATCTCCACATCACACAAATAACAAGTTAAACATACATCATCCAGAGTACAATCAAGGTCCGACTATGGAACCAAAATAAAAGAAGACAACCCCAAATGCTAGATCCCCGATCGTCCCAACTGGGCATCACTACTGATCATCCGGAAAAGACACATAGTAATGACCAAGGTCCTTGTCGAACTCCCACTTGAGTTCGATAGCATCGTCTGGACTGGTATCATCGACACATGCAACTGTTTGAAAGTATTCGTGAGTCACGAGGACTCAGCAATCTCACACCCGCGAGATCAAGACTATTTAAGCTTATGGGTAGGATAAGGTAGTGAGGTGGAGCTGCAGCAAGCGGTAAGCAATATATGGTGGCTAACATACGCAAATAAGAGTAAGATGAGAAGCTACAGAACGGTCGTGAAGCTAGAAATGATCAAGAAGTGATCCTGAAACTAATTATGTTTAAGCATAACACAAGACCGTGTTCACTTCCCGGACTCCGCCAAAAAGAGACCATCACGGCTACACACGCGGTTGATTCATTTTAATTGAGTCAAGTGTCAAGTTCTCTACAACCGGACATTAAAAATTTCCATCTGCCTCATATCTGCGGGCACGACTTTGGAAAGTTTATACCCTACAGAGGTGTCCCAGCTTAGCCTATCACAAGCTCTCATGGTCAACGAAGGATATTCCTTCTCCCGAGAAGACCCGATCAGAATCAGAATCCCGGTTACAAGACTTTTCGACAATGGTAAAACAAGACCAGCAAGACCACCCGACTGTGCCGATAAATCCTGATAGGAGCTGCACATATCTCATTCTCAGGGCACACCAGATGAGCAATCTGTACAACTAAAACCAGCACTCAAGTTTCCCCAAGGTGGCGCTGCAAAGGGCTCTAGTGTGGACCAGCACTCAGAGGAGCACTGCCCCCCCCCCGGGGGGGGTGGTGGTGGTTAAAATAAAGATGACCCTCGGGCTCGCAAAAACCCAAGGGAAAAAGGCTTAGTTGGCAAATGGTAAAACCAAGGTTGGGCCTTGCTGGAGGAGTTTTATTCAAAGCGAACTGTCAAGGGGGTCCCATAAATCCCCAACCGCAAAAGGAACGCAAAATCAAGGAACATAACACCAGTACGACGGAAACTAGGGCGGCAAGAGTGGAACAAAAACCAGGCAAAAGGCCGAGCCTTCCACCCTTTACCAAGTATATAGATGGATTAATTAAAATAAGAGATAGTGTGATATCCCAACATAAACATGTTCCAACATGGAGAAAAGTTCAACTTCACCGGCAACTAACAACACTATAAGAGGGCCTGAGCAAAAGCGGTAACATAGCCAAACAACGGTTTGCTAGGAAGGTGCGTTAGAGGCTTGACATGGCAATATGGGAGGCATGATATAACAAGTGGTAGGTAGCGCGACATAGCGATAGAACAAATAACTAGCAAGCAAAGATAGAAGTGATATCGAGGGTATGGTCATCTTGCCCGAGATCACGCAAGGAAGAAGAACAAGTCCATGAAGAAAACAAACGGACGTAGTCGAATGAATCCTCACAAATGCAACATAACCGGAACTATCAAGGAGAAGCGCAACCGGAAAGAAACACACAACATGGTAAACAACCATCACATCAACATGGCACGATGCACAATCAAGTATGATGCATGTCCGGTTTAAAGAGGCATGGCATGGAAAAGTGTACGAACAACACTACAAATTAAGTGGAGCTCAATATGCAACGAGATGCATATTGACGAAACACCACATTCAATTATTTAGCTCTCTCTCGTTTAGGTACTCAACAATATTAAATGTTAGTTAACATGGCAAGAAGTGAGGCATAAGTAAACTAACTATTTAGGCAAGTTTAAATGAGGCCGGAAATAACAAGCAACAATTCCAGAAAATTCTCACATGCATTTAGCAATTTAATGCAAACAACAATTTTAAACATTTCAAATGTTATTATCATGATGCGGATGACATGTGCAAGTTTTATGCAACTTTATGAAAATGTTGACATGAGCATATTATGAAGCATTTGTCACCGTGGTGGAAAGAAAGGGTGCCACGGTGATGAATCTGAAAATGATGCCACGACAACATATCGGTTCCGGTAGCTCACGGAGATACCGATGCAAAAGGTAGTGTGGCGGGAGCGTGTCAAGCAAGAATGGTAGCGTGATCCTGGATGCCGGGTTCCCATGAGAGGACGACAAGGCAACAAGAAACGTACAAGGATCAATTCAGACATGGTGCAAACACGGCCATCTCATAGATCGCAAGCATTCGTCCATGGGATCATCAGCTCGGCGGTTATACCTTTGAAGCGTGCGGTTCGAGACGGTTCGGGTTCGTCGAGGGAAGTAGAGGAAGTAGATGTTCTCGGGATGGTTGAAGTGGAAGTAGTCGTTCATGTTCGGGAAGCGGTAGAGGTATGGGTCTTCGACAACAGTCGTCGTACATGCTCCGAGGTCGACGGTAGAGGTTCTCGCGATCTCGGCGACAATAGTGGTACACGTTTTCGTAGATGCTTGAGTCATCAGTAGCGGTACTTGATGAATCCCTAAACGGCCTTGACATCTTCGCGCGTAGAGGTACTTGGCATTTTTGTGTAGCCGAACTTGAGGGGCAACGACGTCGTGGTACTTGGCGTCCATGGGTACTTGACAAATATGAAACGGAACGCGACGGCGGTCATGCGCGAAGAGGCCCCGGTCTCACAAGACTGGGCATGAACTGAAAAGAAGCGGCACAAAGACCTCGGTTCAAAGGTGGGGGTCCGAGCTGGGGCACTGCAGCAGGACGGCGCGAGGAGAGCCATGGCAGGCACGGGTCTGCCGGACCAGCAGCTGCGGCTGATGACGACGGTAGAGGAGACCTTGGGGTCGGCCCTGGCATCACTTCACCAGGGAGAAAGCGGAGGTGGTGAGGAGCACGGGAATGGCCGGATCCAGCCACTGAAGACCATCGGGGTCCCGTTCCTGTCCGGATCAAGGAAAAGCAAAGGAGGCCCAACGAGGAAGGGGCTCGCTGACTTGGAGGCTCTGGTGGCAGGCGGCCACTCCGGAGTGGGGAAGGCGGTGGCGCTGTGACGAAGGCGACGGGGCAAGAGAGGTGGTGGAGGTGGTTGCCGGTGGGAGGCGCGGGGCCGCGTGGGCGTGAAGGGGATCGGGGGAGAGATGGCGCTGAGGGGGAGCGAGACAAAGGGGTGGTGGTGCCATGAGGGATCGAGGGAAGAGATCGAGAGATGGGGAACAGGCTCCCTGGCGGCTAGGGTTTACAGCGGGTCTGCTGGCCCAGGGGAGGTTGGGCCGGTCTGGGCTGCAGATGCGTTGGGAGGCCGGCCCAGTGGAGAGGTAAAACAAACAAGGAGGCCTGCTGGACAAATAAAAAAAAGGTTTCCGCATTTCCGAAAATAGAGAAAGGCAAAAGGAGAGGATAGATATGTGTAGGATCGAAAGTATGTCTAGAGGGGGGGTGATTAGACTACTTGACCAAATAAAAACTTAACCTTTTCCCAATTTTAGTTCTTGGCAGATTTTAGCTATTTTAGGACAAGTCAAGCAATCATCACACAATTCAAGCAAGCATGCAAAGAGTATATTGGCAGTGGCTTATGACAAGTGAAACTCGGTGGCGCTGGATATGAAGAATCGGTAGGACCAAGTTTGGCTTAGGGTCTAGGTCATATGTGGATATGGGAAAGTAGTTGAGGATTTTGGAGCATATCATTAAGCACATGAAGCAAGAGGCTCATTAAGCAACACCTCATCCCTCCTTGATAGTATTGGCTTTTCCTAAGGACTCAATGTGATCTTGGATCACTAAAATATAAAATGAAGAGTCTTGAGCTTTTGAGCTTGAGCCAATCCTTTGTCCTTACCATTTTAAGGGTTCCACTTTCACATCCATGCCATGCCAATCATTGAGCTTTCCTGAAACAATCATCTTGGAATAGCATTAGCTCAATGAGCTATATGTTGTTATGAATTACCAAAACCACCTGGGGATAGTTGCACTTTCAATCTCCCCCTTTTTGGTAATTGATGACAACATATAGATCAAAGCTTCGACAAATAATAAGCATGAAATATATCGTCGCTTTGAGAAGTATGTGATAAGTAAGAGCTCCCCCTAAGTTTGTGCATATTTAAAATTTGCTTTGGACTGCAAATGCACAAGGAGTTAGAGTCATGGGTTACTCTTCCATGTCACATACATCTTGGTGGAGCGCTAAAAAATGATAAGAATGAAATACATGCACTCATCACTAAGAACAATGAATGATCACAAACGATAGATAGAATGATAATATTTAAGCAAGCATTAAGCAAACATTAAGTGTAGCTTATGATAAAACACATGATCATCAATGTCTCACAAATAATGACGTAGTATCAAGCACTCAAAAGCAAATAAGTTCGAAAAAAAACCAAATAAAACAAGAGAGAATAAAAGCAACACTCTCTCTCTCGAAGCCTATGATCTATACATTTTCTCCCCCTTTGGCAACAAGTTACCAAAAAGTTCCTAGAAAATGCATAGTGCTAAGTCGACGCTCAGGCTTGATCTTCAGGTGGTGGTGGAGTCCGGAGCACTCCAAGGATGAAGCCTTCGGTAGACGTGGTCGGAGTCGAGGCTGAAGTGGATGCCGGAGCTGGTGGAACTGAGGCTGTGGCTGGTGCAGACGTTGTAGCTCTGGTGTCAGCAACTGGCAGTGCAGACGACCTCGGACCTCGTGGCACCCTCGCAAAAGCATCAGTCGTGGTCCTGCCTCTCCTCTCATTCATATCCTCCTGGAGCTGCTCCATGGCAGTCTGTATCTCTGTCACCTTGATGTCCAAGTCATAGAACCTTTGTTCCATGATCCTCTCTAAACTCGCCTGGTTCTGAGTCAGGGTGGCTATACTCTGCTCAATCCGCAGGGTGGACGCAATCAGGTAACCAAGATGCTCTTGTTTGGTTTTCAGGAAGTAATCAGATGCCTCCGCTTGAGTAGGCATCCTGGCAGCTTTCTCCTTCTTCGCCTTCTCCTTCTGAGCTTGTGCATGGGCAGATGATGGTTGATTCTCAGTCATAACAACTTCATTGTTCTCAAAATCTGGACGGATGGGCAGGTGTTCCTTATCCAACAAATATACGCCCGTGCCCATCTTGGAGTTGATGAGCTCCTGAATCTGAGGGGCATATCCACAGCTCCTCTTCTGATCTGCCGCAGTCCTTTTGATCGTTTCCACTATGAGGCTCATGACTTTGAATTTTTGAGGCACGTCAAAAACATGAAGCAAATTGATCGCGTGACCTCTGATCATCTTGTGATCTCCAGACTTGGGCAGAAGGGTGTGCCTAAGGATCCAGTTGATCGTAGGCAATCCTGATAGCAGATAATGCACTGAGCCAAACTTGAACGTGTCAAGTGCTTCATTCGGAATCTCCTTGTACATGTTGGACATGGAGTTGTGGTCCATCTTTTTCTTGGCATAAATGTCCAAGTCATCTGCTTGCTCCTCTGGAGCATTGATTAGCTTCGCCCATTCCTCAACAGCAGAGTTGTACCTTGTACCTTCTGACATCCATGTGATCCTGCCATCTGGATAAAAGTGTGCTGTGGAGTAGAATTGCATGATCAGTTCCTCTTTCCACTTTGTGAGCTTCTGCCCAACAAAGTCTGCAACTCCACACGCACTAAAGCTGTCAAATACTCCAGGGTAGTACTCTTCATTGTCCTTGATATAGGTCCAATCGACCCATCTCATGTCACATACAATTGGCTTCTTGTCAAGTAGCACTGTCTCATAGAAATCCTGTTGCTCCTTGGTATGAAACCTGTAGTCCACCGCAGTCCTTCTCCTAGAGGCGTATGGATCTGCTTCTCTCCATTTCTTGAGCCCTGAGTCTCTCCTGAGCTTCATATCCTCAGCCACAGGATGAGCATCGTTGTGGTCTGGGATCTTGGGCTTGAGCTTCCGAAGGACATTTTCTTCCTCATCCTCTGCAACAGTCTCAGGCACTAGGGCCTTGTTCTTCTCAGTGGCTGGGATGCTTCTTGTGTTTCTCTTTGGTGCACTCTTAGGCTTAGATGCAGCCTTAGGTGCTTCCTTGGGCTTGGATGCAGCTCCCCCTGACCTTATGGCATCTCCCATAAGCTTGGGTGCCTTGGGCGCTGGTGCAGCTGCCTCTTCTTCCTCTTCCTCTTCCATGATGGAAGCTTTGCCAAGCACCCTAGCCACAGTCTTTTTCACCCTCTCCTTTCTTTTCTTGCCCTCAGCTGCAGCTGGCTCTTGGGAAGTGGGCTTCTCAGTCGAGGCTCTAGCCTTTGACATGGGCTGCCTGCCTACTGGCCTTTTGATCTTCAGACCTGGCTTAGTGCCTTGGGCTGGCTCAATTCTCTTGGAAGTGGCCTCTTCCTCTGCCACATAGTCCTCATCTTCAGAATCTGAGGTTTTCTTCTTCCTTTGCCTAGTGGCAGCTTTAGGCAGGTTGCTGGGTGTGCTCTTGCTGCCATCATCTGAGGAACTTGAGGGACTAGTGCCCTCACTCAACTGCACTTGCTCCTCTGACAAGTTTTGGCTGTCACTCTGGTCTGACATGATGCAAACTGACTGCTGACCCTGTGAATAGATTATAGAGGAGATAGAGTGGATGAGCATCACAAAATGCAGAGATTTTTGCAAAAGAATAATTCAAAAACCTAGTTTTAGTTTCCCACTGAAATCATCTCGGATCTACCGACTTTCAAACTCGGTGATACCGAAGCAGTTTTGGAACCTAAACTAGTGAACTCGGTAGGACCGAGTCACAGTTCGGTGGCACCGAGACTGCTAGGGTTTCACTGAGTTCAAAAATCGGTCACACCGATAAGTAATTCTCGGTCAGACCGAGTCTCACTTGTGCAATGGAATAAGCCAAATCGGTGGGACCGAGTTTTTCAACTCGGTGGGTCCGAGATGGTTTCGGCGGAGACCTGAACCTAGAATTTTCGAATCAAACCTAATCTATGAGCGTTTTGACTGGATAGGAGTTTATCAAATGTGGCTAGAAACAATATGATCACAATGTGCTAGGAATCAGATTGAGGAATAGCACAAAGATCAAGTCCATACCCTAGTTCGGCGGGGACTTGCTACGGCGGCAACGGCGGGGCAGAAATCCCGTTGACGGCGACGGAGACCAGCGACTGGAGGCTGCTGGCGGCGAGAAGACGATCTGGAGACCTCGAGGGCAGAGCAGGCTATCGTGCGGGCGAAGGGGTTCGGAGAAATTTCCAAATTTTTCCCGTGACTATATATAGCCCGACCCTGTCGGTGTGACCGAGTGGAACAACTCGGTGGCACCGAGATTCATAACTGCGTGCAGTTATTGAAACTCGGTGTGACCGAAAGGTTCAAATCGGTTGCACCGAGATCGAAAACCTAGATCAACTTAATGATCTCGGTAGGACCGAAAGTGGAGTATCGGTCAGACCGAGAATCATAAAGAGGTTTTGGAAGTTTAAGTCTATGACGAATCGGGGACTCCGAGCGCTCCTCACACAGAGTGGTTCAAATCTGACTTGATCAAATTTTGTGATGCAGCATGAATAGAGTTTGAGACGAGAAAAGCATAGATAGCTAGAGGAGGTTCTTAGGCATTCTTGTCCATCCACTTGGCAAAAAAAAGATAAAGCCGAACAATCAAAGCAACAAGTGGATGTCCTCGAATGAGTAAAATATGCAACCAGCATGCTCACACAATAAGATGGCAAATGAAATATGTGGCAAGGCGTGCACAACCAATTCTAGCATCTATTCAAGCAATTTGCGATGACTAGGTCATCTATATATGAGTATATTGACTTAGGAGTCAAGTGAGAACACTTGATCATAGGTCATACTCATCATTTAAGCTCAAGTGGGGTTACCACTTTTACATAAAGCATTGTTTTGTTCACATCTTTAGAGTTGCTTTAGCTCAAGTCTTAGAGTAAAGCTCCCCCTAGATGTGATATCCCCCCTAAGAGGGATGAACTAACCTTGGGTTTTGTCGATGATGACTTCATGTAGATATTGAAGATGTGGATGCTCAATGTTGATGTAGATCTCTTGGAGCTATCCATTTGAGTGAATTACACTTTCAATACCTACATGGGTTAGTCCCACAAGGAACAAACAAGGATATCCATAGACATAGAGTGATGCACACAAAAGATGATGTCCATGAAAACTTTTAGGTTACCTTGTCCCTTGTCTTACCAACAAGAGGGTTTGTGACTCCTTGAACTAGTGCAAGATGTGGAAGTTGATTGCACTTGTTCTTGCCAAAATGATAAGAGTGAAGTATGTTGGCGGAGTCACCCTCAAGAACTCTCTAGTTCTTCTTCTTTTAAATCCACATCATCTTATGGGAATCCTTGGAGTTGTAGTCGTACTTGATGAAGTGGAACTTGAAGTAGTCTTGGGAATCCACTTGACTAAGGTCTTAGGAGCTTCTTCAAATGCATCAATTTCCTCTTGAAGCTTGTCCTTGCCTTTTTGCTCGTAGTTTTGTGGTGGAAGATCATCTTGAGCTTGTGTCCCCTTGAAAGAAGTATACTTCTCTTGTTGAGGGACAAACTTTGTCTTGGGGTATTGATCTTCTTCCCATTCAACTCCATTGGCATTGAACTTTCGTTCAAAACCAGCACCTTGATTCTTCCGGTGCATTCCTTGCTTGCGCACAATTTCCTCGAATTGCTTACTCCCGGCAAGGCTTTTGTACACTCCTTTCTCTATAATTCCCTTCAATAAGCTATTTTCTTGCTCAAGTGTAACTTGGCTAAGAGAATCATTAGTGGAATCAAGAGAACTACTAGAAGCAACAATATTGAATTTAGCATAATCATTGTTACTACTAGAGGAAGAATCTTTCTTGTTAGACTTGACTTGAGGCATGTAAGTGGATAAGAGTAAACGCTTGGCAATGTAAGAAGAACTTTTCTTGCGGAGATCATCATTGATTGCCTTTAAGAACTCATGCTCTTGCTCAAGATTGAGCTTTTCAAAGCGTAGTTTCTCATGAGCCCTTAAAAGTTCTCGATGATCTTCGAAGATAGTGTCATGAGCTAACTTAAGAGTTTTTAGTTCTTTAGTTAGAGCCTCAATATTCTCCTTATCATTGTCATTCGTTTTATCTTGATTAGCATGATTAATTGGTCTTTCATCATAGTATTCATCACTAGAGTTGTCATCAAGCAAATCATCACCTAACAAGTCATCTTCATCACTATTGAAATCAACATACTCGGGGTGTGTTACCTTAGGATCTTTGGCCATGAAGAATCTTCCAATTCCTTCATTTGGTGAGTCAAATATGTCATAGGAGTTGGTTGACACAAGTGCTAGACCGGCAACACCTTCATCTTGAGTATCTTCGGAGTCGGAGTGATAACTTCTCTCGGAGTGGCTGTCGGAGTCGGATACCCATTCACCAACATGAGCTTGATGTCTTCGTCTTGTGTAGCTCCTTGATGATTTTTCCTTCCTTTCCGAATCCTTGCTTCTCCGTGAGTATCTTCGTTCATAACGATCATCTCTACTCCTTCTCTCTCTTGGTGGTGATCCTTTGCTTATTCTTTTTGGAGAATCTTCTCTTCTCTTGTAGGGAGCCGTACACTCATTGGAATAGTGTCCGAGTCTTCCACAATTGTAACAGTTTCGCTCTCGACTAGAAGATCTTTTGTCATTGTAGGACCTTGACTTGGAGCTTCTATCTTTGCTTCTACTCTTGTAGAACTTGTTGAAGTTCTTCACCATTAAGCTCAATTCTTCATTGAAGTATTGTTTCTCACTTGATGATTTAGGGGCTTCACGTGAGGCTTTATAGGCACCACTTGATTTGTTGTGAAGTTCCTCTTTATCCTTAAGTGACATCTCATGAGCAACAATTCTCCCAATCACCTCCGTTAGCTTGAGATCTTTGTAATTGGGCATCATTTGGATCAATGTGCACACGGTATCATATTTTCCATCCAAGGCTCTTAGGATCTTCTTGATGATGAATCTATCGGTCATCTCTTCACTTCCCAAGCCGGCAATCTCATTTGTGATGAGAGCAAGCCTAGAGTACATTTCAGCGACACCTTCACCATCCTTCATCTTGAACTTGTCAAGTTGGCTTTGAAGCACATCCAACTTGGACTCCTTGACGGAGTCGGTACCTTCGTGCATATCAATCAAAGTGTCCCAAATTTCCTTTGCATTCTCAAGGCGGCTGATTTTGTTGAATTCTTCGGGGCACAATCCGTTGAAGAGAATATCACAAGCTTGAGCACTGTATTGCAACATCTTCAACTCATCCGTGGTAGCTTCACGGTTTGGTTCTCTCCCATCAAAGAAGTCACCTTGCAAACCAACACACACAATAGCCCAAACGGTGGGGTTATGTCCAAGAATATGCATTTTCATTTTATGCTTCCAACTAGCAAAATTAGTACCATCAAAGTAAGGACCTCTACAGTGATAATTTTCCCTCGCTAGACGCCATACTCTCCTAGGTTGTGAAACCAAGGCTATGACCACCAAAAGCTATGGAGATCAAGCAAATGGAGACCAAAGCTCTGATACCACTTGTAGGATCGAAAGTATGTCTAGAGGGGGGTGATTAGACTACTTGACCAAATAAAAACTTAACCTTTTCCCAAGTTTAGTTCTTGGCAGATTTTAGCTATTTTAGGACAAGTCAAGCAATCATCACACAATTCAAGCAAGCATGCAAAGAGTATATTGGCAGTGGCTTATGACAAGTGAAACTCGGTGGCACCGGATAGGAAGAATCGGTAGGACCGAGTTTGGCTTAGGGTCTAGGTCATATGTGGATATGGGAAAGTAGTTGAGGATTTTGGAGCATATCATTAAGCACATGAAGCAAGAGGCTCATTAAGCAATACCTCATCCCTCCTTGATAGTATTGGCTTTTCCTAAGGACTCAATGTGATCTTGGATCACTAAAATATAAAATGAAGAGTCTTGAGCTTTTGAGCTTGAGCCAATCCTTTGTCCTTAGCATTTTGAAGGTTCCACTTTCACATCCATGCCATGCCAATCATTGAGCTTTCCTGAAACAATCATCTTGGAATAGCATTAGCTCAGTGAGCTATATGTTGTTATGAATTACCAAAACCACCTAGGGATAGTTGCACTTTCAATATGGAATCCCAACAAGTGACATATTTTTGTGGAGACAAAATATATAGAATGTTTAATGAAAATGGTTGGATAGGGGTTTAGAAGATACAACTTGAATAAGTTTGAATAAAACTTAGACTGTTTGAATTTGGAAGCAATTTAAAGAGAGGCCAAAAGAGATGAGATTTTACTGGTAGCCCCATAGCATGATTTATGGGCAGAATCTGAACATTTATGTAGAATGATAAGAAATGCAGAATCTGGAAATGGGAGAGATTTAAAATGCAAGTTTATTTGGGTTGACTCTATACGAATGGAATATTTATTGTAGCTCCCTAAAATATTGGGAGGATATGTTATAAATTGAAATCACCATGTGAATTCTCTCGATTTAAATAGATCGAAGATCCATGCAATTTATTTAGTTGAGTTTAAAAAAGAGAAAAGACATGATGCAATGCACATGATGACATGAAGCAATGCAGCAAACAAATAAATACACATGACGATAACGAAAAACATGGAAGGCGTCTGAGCGTCAGTCTTGGGGCATCACAACACTCCTCCACTTACAAGAGATCTCGTCCCGAGATCTAAGGATGGCACCGGAGAGAAGTGGAAGAGGAAGAGAAGAGGTAAAAGTAAGTTGCTTCTTCGACAAGCGAGTGAAACCAATGAACCTTGAGAAGTTGAACAACTGGAAAGAAAGAATACAACGGAGATGAACGAAGCTGAAAACACTCTGTTAGAAAAAAAGGAACAAGGAACATTGGAAAAATCCTGGGGTTGCAAAGACATGAATGAAAAACTCCAGCATCAAGGAAGGATAAGTAACCACTCCGGTTGAAACAGAAATAAGAAAGGAATGAGAACAAGAGGATGCAGGAAGCACTCCGGTAGAAAAGAAGCAAAACTTGACAACATGTGAATCGTGAAACATGAAGGAAACTGTCAAAATGACATAATACCACCTCAAAAGATGAGAGAGAAAGAATTGTACTTCGGAATGCAAGAAGAAGAATACTTGAACTCCTCAAAACAAGACATGTGTTGAGCACCATGTTTATTTGAGAGCATAGCTTGGCGGATCTTAACTTCGAGAGAGATCTCGAAGAACAGTTGAAGAATGAAAAGAATCCTTGATGAGCCACCATGTAGAAACTCTCGAAAAACCCCAGATAGATAAAAAGAAGGTCGGAAGGAAAAGAAGCTTGAAAAGAATAAGATGAATCCTTGCATCGATTAGATGGAGCTTCGCAATGGTATAACCGAGAAAACTTGGAACTCCGGAAAGAAGGATGAACAACTAAAATCAACAAATAAATACACACGACGATAACGAAAAACATGGAAGGCGTCTGGAGCATCGGTCTTGGGGCGTCACAATCGCATTGCAAAATTGAACCAAACAGCCAACCGCGTCACGTCGTCGGCGCGAGGCGTCGACAGTGGCTCGACAGTGAGGTGATCCTCCAAGATCTGGGGGTCGACATGCATGGCAGCCATCGCGACCTCATCCGTGCGTGCGGCCGCGATTTGCTTCTCCACTGCCAAATTCTCATTGAGATCCTGGCTATACTACGCGCACCATGGCTTAGGGTGGTGCTTATTTGGTGGAGGGGTCGGTGATTTGGGTGGAAGGTGTCGCACCGGCGGTTGAGGCATGTGGGATGTGGAAGGAGGTGGAGGATGGGGGTCGGGTGTGGATTACCTATGTGGATAGGCGAGTCCGAGCAGCGTGAAGGAGGGTCGCCGGCGAGGAGGCGGCGCTGCAAGCAAGGAGTGAAGGTTTCAACTTGGAAAAGGAAGGCGAAAATAGGGGAAATGTGGCTTTTGATAAGGGGGAGGGGGCAGGGAGGTAGATATTTCCATGGAAGCCGAAATTTTGGAATCGCTTCAGCGAAAAAACTGGCGCGCAAAGTGTCATCAGACACGGTCCCTTATTCAGAACTGTGTACGATATGTGAACATCACAAATGATTCAGATAGCTTAACCCGTGTGTGATGAGTTTGAACGTCAAAAATTTTGGTTCGAATTTCCCTGGTTACAGTGGTCATTCACATCATTGCATAATTTGGGTACACAAAGGAGACTACAACATACCACACTTCTTAACCGAGAAAGTTCGGTAATTAAACAGAGCTAGGTGACCTAAACATTACTCTAACAAATTAAAGACCAACGCTCTTAATTAAACAAAATAATGAGTACTACTACGGCTGGTGCTCGTCGATCTCCGCCGCGGCCTCCATGTCCAGCTCACGCCCGGCGGTCTCCTGGGGAAGGGGCTCCATGGCATCAATTGCACCATACTCAACAAGCATCTCGCCATCTGCGTCTTCCATATATTTGGAATAGGCCGCCACGAGGTGGGTGTGGGCATCTGTGATCTGGGCTTTGGCGGGCTCCGTCATGGCAAGATATACCACGCAGGAACGGACGGCTACTCAAACTCTCTCGGCGATTGCCAACTCTTCGACCGTGGGTTGTCAACCGTTGTCGGAGAAGCTTCCTTCAATTTGTGCGGTGACTGCCACGAGCTGGGCATGGACGGCCTCGACATGGTCGTGGGCGGCCTCCATCAGGGCTAAGGACACCACTGCGGAACAGACAGCTATTGTGCCGCTCTCGCCAGTTGCTATCCCCGAGGCAGATGCTGCCGCCACCGCCTGAGAAGCAACAACGGCCGTTTGGGCTGTCGTGGCCGCCCGAATGCAGATTGCGCTCACTCTCACGAAGCTTGTTAGCACGCGCGTGGCGGCTGCGGCCGCGCTCTCGCTGGAGTGGGCCGCCGAAGTTGACCTCATGACGCGGGTCCACGTCCCCATCTTTCAGTGACGACAATTGAATAGTGAAATGATATTTGGGGAGTGAGCTAGTGTGCTTGACACGCCGGTTGTGGACTGTAGCCAACGCACCTTCTCCCGTAAGCCATAGGCGTACTATACACTGACGATGCTCTTCTGTGTTGCATCTCACATGGTTGGTGATAATAAACTTTGTGCGGTCTATTTGATTTTTCGTCTTGATATGAATTACGTAATGGGGTAATAGCTGCAAAGGATGGTGTTTGAATTGCTAGAACTTTTATCTGCGGTGAACATGCAACTATATGTGTGTCGTCAAAAAAATTGGAATTATTTAGGGTTTGTTTGGACGTTTTTATACATTAACTTGGTTTTGTAGGCATTTCAGGTGCATGATTCTAATTTGAACTACATGCACATGCTCTAGTGCATATAAATTGGTTGAAAAATCAAATTTGTGTCCTTCGGTGCATGCTTAGGTCCCATGCAAGAAATGGGAATGAATTTCAAACACCCTACCACCGTCACTCAGTCGCAAACATTGAGATACTTGGTTTTTAAATTCTAGTAAATCCAAAACTCGTCTGAAATTCATGAGACTTGGCATGCTATCATGGTGCGGCATCAACATGCCGTGGTAAAAAATTGTCCCATTTGGGGCAGGTTTGGGTATAAGCTTCTCACAAACCAGAGCTTCTCACAACAAGCGGGATGGTTTCGGTAGGGAACGTGCCACCTTTGAGGATGAAAAGATATTCGTTGCCTCTTATTGCTCTCCATATTTTTCTAGTGTCAACATAGAACAACAGGAGTGTTGTGTTTAATTTTGGAATTTTTCAGAGTTCGTATGGACATTTTTATACATTAACTGGGTTTTCTAGGCATTTTATGTGCATAATTCAAATTTGAACTACATGCACATGCTCCAGTGCATATAAATTGGTTGAAAAATCAAATCTGTGTCCTTTGGTGCATGCTTACGTCCCATGCAAGAAATGGGAATGAATGTCAAACACCCTGCCACCGTCACTCGGCCGCAAACATTGAGACACTTGGTTTTAAAATTCTAGTAAACCCAAAACTCGTCTGAAATTCATGAAACTTGGCATGCTATCATGGAGTGGCATCAACATGCCGTGGTAAAAAATTTGTCCCATTTGGGGCAGGTTTGGGTATAAGCTTCTCACAAACTAGAGCTTCTCACAACAAGCGTGATTTCGGTAGGGAACATGCCACCTTTGGGAAGGAAACGATATCCATTGCCTCTTATTGCTTTCAAAAATTTTCTAGTGTCAACATAGAACAACAGGAGTGTCGTGTTTAATTTTGGATTTTTTTGGGGTTCGTTTGGACATTTTTATATATTAACTGGGTTTTCTAGGCATTTTATGTGCATAATTCAAATTTGAACTACATGCACATGCTCCAGTGCATATAAATTGGTTGAAAAATTAAATCTATGTCCTTCAGTGCATGCTTAGGTCTCATGCAAGAAATGGGAATGAATTTCAAACACCAGGGCGCTGTTGATTGCTGGCAAAATGTTGAGATACTTTGTTTTTAAATTCTAGTAAATCCAAACTCGTCTGAAATTTATGAAACTTGGCATGCTATAATGGAATGGCACCCAACATGCTGCGGTATTTTTCGTGTCCATTTTAAGAGAAGGCGCACTCAAATAACAACCAACAAAGGTATTTTGAAACAAATAGCTGCCATTGTAACATCTCAAATATTTTGTATAATTTAAATTGTGTGTGTTCTATTAACCATTCACGTGACGCCACGCCTCACTCTTTTAATGGCTAGGAGGTGCCGTGCGGACATGTGCTCGCGTGCGTGACTAAACAGGAGGCGTGCAAGCTGTACTCCAATGCGGAGGCTCACCGGGAAGCGTGCAAGCTGTACGCCGCGCATGCTCATCGGGAAGTGAGCCGTTTGAATTCCATGGCCGCCCGCCTTGCTCGCATCCTCTCCATTAATGGTACCCAAGTAGTAGTTTAATACGGTTTTTAAATATAAAACACTCATACAAACGTTTTAGTTAGAACACTCGTATGCAAAACCGACAACTTCCCCAGGAAGCCAAGGGAAAATGTGCCTAGCAGGATTTGTGCAGCTCTTGATCGCAAACATTTTAGTTAGAACACCCATATGCAAACCGACAACTTCCCTAGGAAGCCAAGAGAAAATGTGTCGAGCAGGATTTCTGCAGCTCTTGATCGCAAACGTTTTAGATAGAACACCCGTATGCAAAGTGAGAGCTATGGTCTTCCCCCTTAAATCGAGGGAAAATTCACAGCGCAGGATTTGTACATCCCTTCAACACAAAAGGTTGTTCTGGATGACCCGTGTGCAACCATGCACAAACAATTTGGTAAGATTTGCATCTGTCATATTGGGTATGTTGCCATTTGTCAAACTGGAAAGATTGACATTTGTTGATCTAGTAACATTGCCATTTGTCAATCCTTGTAACACTGAGATTTGTTAAAATATGCAATTAAAAATCACTAGCACCATCTAATTTTTGCAACTAAAATTTAGTAATTAAGCATATATTTCATTCATAGATTAATTAGTCATTCTTAATTTATACAAACAGTTCAACTCGACAGCTGAACCGACCAAACTTTTACCCAATTGTTGCCAACCACGTACTGAAATAGCTAGTTCAACTATATATACTAGCTAATTTTAAGTACATTGTACAGTTCCACCACATATCTATAGTCAGATGAACCGAACAAAATAGCCCCTAAATACTACTACTATGGAGGGGCTTTGTGCTACTTCCGGCAGCCTCTCCTCTGCCGAGCGCGCTCAGTAAGAGGTAGAGGAGGAGGAGGAGCCTACCGACGAGCTGGACAAATGCAATACGGTGCCTACCCCTGCTACACGTTTAGCGACGCTCGCCAGCTCGTACGCCCACTGCCGCCCCAGACGATCCCTCTCGAAGCGGCCGGATTGCTCATAGATCTCCCGATTCCTCGCCTCTACGTAGGCGTGTGCTACGGCCATGGTTGCGGTAAGGCTCTTTGCATGCTCGACGAGGTGCCCCTCCTCCTCCCGCAGGAACTCGATGTAGCGTGCAAGGTCGCTGGCGAATGTGCAGGCCTCTACCTCGCCTCCCTCCTTCGGACGGCGATGGCGGAGCGGGTGATGATCCCGGCGGTAGAATGTGGGCTAGCGGCCACGGCGGCCGATGATGGGGTGGCGGCCACGACGGCCATCTCCTGCCTTCGGGGCTGCGGTGGCGGAGCGGGCGATGGCCAGCAGTGGGGTGGCGTCCACAACGGCCACCTCCCGCCTTCGGGCCACGACGATGGAGCGGGCGATGGCCCAGGATTTCGACGGTGGTGTGGTGGCGACGGCGGCCGGCAACAGCTGCAGACGGGAAGCGGCGGCGGAGCGTGTGGTGGGTGTTCCGCGCACACCCAACAGGGACACCACGCACACTACACTACACCGGGGACTGCGCCGCCACCGCGGTGTAGCCTCCTAGCTGGAGCTGTCTTCTGATGACGGCGGAGTGGCTGAGCAACGACGACGGACCGATGCCATTGGCGATTGGGGGAGAAGCAGACGAGATAAGCTACAGGGAGGGAGGGGAAAATGTGACGCAGGACTCGCCGGCCGTGAGGGTTTATATAGCAGGCCAGTAAGCATTGGGATTTTGGGGGATTTCACTGAGTCGGTCGGGAAGCTTGCGCAAGAACCTGTGAGGTTGCGCTGGAACGGGATCACCAACGATTCGTTGGCGCCACTTCGAGCCACCGTTTGGCTAAAAGAACGCCCCCACGTGCTGCGCAAGCTTGCGCTGTAAGCCGTCCGCGGCAGCGGGGTGACAAGACGTGCGAGAGAAGGACGAAAGGACACGTACACATACAGTTAATACAAAAAGAACATTTGCAATTTAATTACCTACTATACCTCATCCTGGTTTATAAGTAGGATTTAACTAATAAAATACAAATGCATGTCGCCAAAGATTATATAGTTGGATTCGTATTTGAACATAGTTTCCAGTTATACAATTTTTGTACCATGCATTAACATTTTTTTGGTTAAATTTAAGGTTATATACCAGCAAGCGTTTGCCCACAACACACACAGCTTATTCCATCACAAACAGCTCGGATGGATCAACTGTATGCCACGTATCGCACATGCAACTCTAACCTGATTCGTTCTTGATGTCTCCGACATCACTCGCACAGTTTGTCTTATTTGCCATGTATCACTGTGCCGGCCTCTGCTCGCGTCCCTCGGCAAGCTCTGCTCGCCGTTTGGCGGTGCGGCACGCTCTGCTCGCGTTCGTCGGCGCGCTCGGCTTGTGGACATCTTTTCCTTGCGTGTTCAACTGCTATATGCATACACACACACACACACACACACACACACACACATACACACACAGCCTGTCTATTCTGATAATATTATCAGAATAGTTATTCCGATAACACTTCCGCACTGCATGCTCAACGCGAGGGCACTGCACTTTCTTTAGCAAGAGCACTGCATTATAGAGACTAGTGAACTTCGCGTCGGAAAAAACTGCGCGTAGTATATTTTTGGTACTATTTTCGCTCTAATTTTTTAACTGTTTATCGGATCGAGGCGTGTAATATACCGTTGGAAAGCTACGGATTAGGCGCAACTTCGCCATGTTGAACACTTTTCGAGATTTCCCGCGGTTTAAGAGCAGTTTCAAAAATGGTGCGGCCCACAAAGAGTGGCAGCGAGCGTTTTTTCGCGTTTTTTTCTAAACCGCTCGTCGGAATGAGGCAAATGATACACCGTTTGATAGATATCGTCGAGGTGCATATTTTACATATCTATTATTTTCTCTAATTCGTTACGGTTTAAGAGCAGTTTCAAATTTACTAAATAGCGGAATTCTGTTTTTCAATTTTTTTCAAATTTTCGATAATGTTTTCGCTCTAGTTTTCTAACCGTTTGTCAAAATGAGGCGCGCAATATACCATTGAAAAGCTATGGACGAGGCGCAACTTTCATATGTTGTAATGTTTTTGAGATTCATTACGGTTTAAAGTTAATTTTAAAAATCGTGCGGCAGACGACGAGTGGCAGCGATCGTTTTTCATGAAATTTTTACAAACCGCTGGTCGAAATGATTCAAACGATACGCCGTTGGAAAGATATCGACGAGGCGCAACTTTTTCATGTTGAACACTCTCTAATTCTTTATGGTTTAAGAGGAATTTCGAATTTACCAAAATGCGGACACTGTGTTTTTCGCGACACCCAAATAGACGTGGGTACTTCATCCGACTGAAAACCGCACTGCATAGGACAGAAAAACTGCACCGCATCATACGGGTAAGAGAACTGCATGGTTTCTTTTATTCGAACGTAATTTGTTTAAGGACGAGAAAGTAGAGTGCACTTCACATCGGGTGTAAATGAACCACAACACTACCAAGAAGTAAACCACATTACCTTTTTCCGCTTCCGTAACAATTTTTTTTGCACTTATAGGATGAACAACATCATACAGCCGACCGCACTACTTCAGAATGAAAATTGCACTGCATCGGACGGGCAAGCAAGCTGCATGGTTCTTGTACTCTTTTTTCTATTTTATTTTTATGAATAAGTTGTTTTTTTATGAACGAGAGTGGACCACAGAGATAAGGCCAAGTGAACCACATCAAGAGAAAAAGTGAAATGCAAAACGAGTCTAAGTGAAACATTGAACCATATCATTTTTTGTCCTTTTTTTAAACTTTTTTACAAATGCATATGAGCTGCATGGTGAGAGCTAGTGAGGTTCATCTTTTGGACCACAGAGAACTCCATTTGTTTTGGTTGAAGAAAGTGAACCTCAAGGTAGAAATAGAGGGACTGAACTTCTTGCAATGTTATTTTTGTTCTGGAGCTGCATTTCTTTGAATGTTATTTTCTTCAAAACAAAAGGAACTGCATAGGACAGAGGTGCGAACCTCTAATAAAATAAAATAAAAATCTCTGTGACAGGACAAACTGAGCCGCATTTTTTCACTTATAACGAACTAAAAAAAGTATGACGCCTTCCACCCCTAGTGCAGTATACTTGTCTCTTGCCGCCGACATACAACACCGATGTTTCCGCACTACACGAACACACATGCCGCACTGCACGGGAACGTGCGGGCCGAACCGCTCGCCAAAGAGCACTGCACGGAAGCTGCTCGAGTGTCTCGGTGGTTTAAACACCTGCAATGCACAAACCCGACTTCTATGAACTTTTCCATTTTGTTTTGTGCTTGCCGAGTCGATCTTGTAGAGGAGATGAGCTCTTACCTAGGTGGCGGACCTGCAGCTCGTCAGGTCAGGACATGCATGAACATGCATACATCCCCACCGGCACAACAAAAAGCAATACGCACTGTAAAAATGCACATGGAAACCGCATGCTGGACTGAAGTGCACTGCGTGAGCTGCAACCTCACCGGCGGCAGCAGGACGCGGGTCGTCCGCCCACACCCCAGGGCGCAGAGGGCGGAGGGGGGGAATGATGAAGGAGCTCGGTGTGGAGGTGTACAGTAGGACTGCCTGTGTGCACTGCAAAATCGAAGACAAAGAGCTGTCGCACGCGTCTTCAGAACTCAAAGAGCAGATGCGCACTGCACCCGAGCGCCATCTTCGTGGTGTTGCCACAGGGTAGGGCGTGGAAAAGGGGGGCAGAGGCCAACCACCTTCCCCAGGACGGAGACCGCCGGATCTGCTCGTTCCGGCTTCTGCAAGTTCACCGGAGGAGCACTACATCGCTGCCGTCGCCTAGACGGGGAGGTTCGGGCGTGGCGCTGGCCGGTGCCGGAGGGAGGAGGGCGGTGGGGAAGACAGGGGTTCGGTGCCTTCCGCAACGGCCCGGATCCGGTGTGCGAGGTGGAGGGCGGCGCGGGGTCGTGGTCGGGGATCGCTGGATCCGAAGGTGGTCGGCAGCGGGATCCCGTGGCGTGGGATCCTACGGCGTGGTGGCGGTGCGTGGCCGGGGCGGCTAGGGTCTTGTGCTCCGGCGGCGCTGCAAGAAGGCGGGGGTGGGCAGGGGCGGCCGGATCTGGCGGCTGTGGGTGGTCGCCGGCGCTGTGGAAGGAGG
>NC_041392.1:565262376-565308609 GCF_002162155.2 Triticum dicoccoides | reverse complement strand
AGTGCCGGGAAGAAGGTGGGGAGCGGGGTTTCCGGCGGCACAGGGGCCCGGGCAGGGAAAAAAGTGGGCGAGCGGGGGTTTTGGTGGCGCGGCGCCCTGGCGGGGAAGAAGGTGGGGGAGCGGGGCTTTTGGTGGCGCGATGCCCCGGCGGGGAAGAAGGTGGGGGAGCGGGGGTTCGGGAGGGAAGAAGCCAAGAAGGTGGGGTTCGGGGGCACGGGATGGGGGTGGGTATTAGCAGAATAAACCGACTGTTATTATTAGAATAAGACTCTAAAAGGTGTTATTAGAATAGACCCACCCTATATATATATATATATATATATAGGACAACACTATTCTAATCCCAGGATTAGAATAGTTATTTGGATCACAATCAGTGCTATATAGGAGGCGACGGATGCTCCCGAAGTCCCGAATCGCTACCGTGGACGAAAAAAAGGAAAAAAACAATCTCCACCCACCCCTGACCGCTCACCCCACGATCCCCTCCTCTCCGCGATCCCATCTCCCCTCTCCTACAATCTGCATCACGCCGCCACCATCGCCTCCCTCCTTGGCCGGCTCGGCCACCGCCGCCTCCCTCCCTTGCTGGTGCGGCCACCGCCTTCCTCACCCCGCGTAGCCACCGCCGCCTCCCTCCCCGGCCCGCGAAGCCACCACCACCTCCCTCCCCGGCCACCCCCGCATGCCCCGCACCGAGCCACCTCCCCCGATCCCCGATCCCCACACCGGCGCACGCCCTCCACAGAGAACCCCGCTGCCGCGCCCCCATCCTCACCTTCAAGCGCCTCCCATGGCGTGCCCCACCTCAAATCACCGGATCCCGTCGTCGTGGCCCTTCCCCCCAACTGTCGTATCCCACCGCCGCGGCCGTGCGCCCAACCGCTGGATCCCGCCACCGCGGCCGTGCCGCGACGCCGATGAGTGCCACCTCGCGCCGCCCGCACCTTCTCCATGCGCCCGCCGCGCCAAGCATTTGCGCTCCATGATTCAACCCCCGCATGCCATGATCCCTACATCCACAGCCCGGGATCCCGACGACGACAGCACTCGGCGACGCGCGCCGCCGGTCATGGCCTTCCCTCCCCTCCGCCTCTATGTGAGAGAGGTTCACCACTCTGGTGCGACCTTCACTTCGCTCCGGCGTGGCCTGCCCTCCCCTCTGGTGCGACTTGCCCTCTGCTATGACGCGCCCTCCTCCAGCATGCATGCACTTTGCTCCATTAGCGCATCGACCGAGCACGCATGCACATATTCTGAAGTTCAGCTGTATGTGTAGGTGCAAAAAATGGTGTTTTAGTCCGTTGATTTTAGTTTCACAGGTTTATTTCCAAAAATGCACCAATGCCGTGGAGTGTTAATTGTTCTTGTGTATCAAGCCTTGTGTTTTATGAAGAGAGATAGAGACATTTGTGGCCGACGAGAGCACTAATCCATTTTTTCTTGAAGATTTCGCCTCCGATCAGGACTCTCTGTGTGGTGACAGTAGAAAATTTATTATACATAGAATGCAAAAAAGTTTCAAAAATACCAATGATAGAAGTTCATTTATATGAAGGTTGATGCTTCGCGTGTTGCGTGTATACACGGGAGCGCACAAGAAATGATTTTGTGCCATCATGCAGTAGCAGTTCAACAAAAAACCCTGTAGCAGTTCAATTAGTATAATTCCATCAGAAAAAAAATCAAGTTATGCTACTTGATGTTGACAATGACAAAAAACGCATTTTTTGCGGCAAAAATTATGCAAAAGTTTACAGTGGAATAATGTGCTCACAAAAAGTGTTAGTGGTGTCCATAAGAACGCAACATTTTTTTTCTATTTTTCTTTCCTTTTTTATATATACAAATGCATAAAACTTGAGCCGGTTGGGGACCTATCATCGAGAAGTTCATGTATAAATGGACTTGTTAACTCTGAACGTTCAAAATTAAGGAAAATGGAGAGGTCAAAGAAAATGACAAACAAAAAAGTTCAAACAATTCACATGGATTTCATTGGATCTTCTCTAATTTATAAAGAAAGCCAGAAGTTCAACTTAAAATTGATGAGCGGTTCTATGTTTATTATAAACCTAGAATTTTTTTCCATTACTAAAAAGAAATAAAATGAAGAAGTTCAAATTTAAAAAATGGAGCAGTTTGATATTATATTTGAAACCTCGATTTTTTCGGTTACTATAGAAAAAAACCAATAAGTTCAATCCAAAATAACGAAGAAGTTCAATTGGAAAAAGCATAGCAGTTTGATATTTATTTAAGAAATTGGGATTTTCAATTACTAAAGAATAAATCAATAAGTTTAATTGAAAATAACGAAGAAGTTCGATGTTTCTAACAAAACTCCAATTTTCATATTTCTAAAAAGTACACAAAGAAATTCAAATAAAAAGGTTAGAGAGGTTCGATGTATATAAAAAACTCAGACCTTTTCTGTTACTAAAGAGAAATAGAGAGAAGTTCGATTTCATAACTGCCAGAAGTTCATGTACTGCATGGTGTGCATTTCATATGAGAAAAAAAGAATAAAAAGGCAAAGTCTAAAAATTTTGTTGACAAAAGTTCAAGTGCTCGGCCAAGAAAAGTTCAAAAATTCTTGTGAGAGAGGTTAAACAAAAATGCATGACAAAATTTCAAGGTGAAAACATCGGGAAGTTCAACTACTACACGGAATGCATTTGACATAAGAATACATGAATAGAAAACAAAGAGCTTAAAGGTTTGTTGGAAGAAGTTCATGTGATCATCCATAGTTAAAAATTTATGTGCGAGACGTTTGTCGTTCATTTACATGTTGAAAAAAGCAAAAAACATTGTTGTTTTGCCATTTTAAAAACTGCTCTCAAACGGCAACAAATTTGTAACACTTGTCTACATGAAAAACTTGCTACGATTCAGATGCTTTCCACCGGGTATATTGTGTGCCACATTTCGACGAACGGTTTAAAATTTTCATGTATATCATTTAAAACACGTTTTGATGTATTCGAAAAATTCTTACCTGTTCAAAGAAGTTCATAATGAAAACAATGAGAAGTTCAAGTACTGCAAGGAATGCATTTCAGGTGAGAATAAAAGTATAGAAAAATAAAAATCTTAAAATATTTGTTGAAAGAAGTTCAAGTACTCTATCCGGGAGGTTCAAAAATCCTTACGAGAGAGGTTCATCTTGTATTTCCATGCTCGATTTTTTTCGTATAAAAATCAAATACAATTCTTTAATCAAAAATATAAAAAGGTGAAGTTCAAATTGAAAAAACACAGAAGTTCGGAGTTTATTAAAACCTAGGATTTACCTGTTCAAAAAATAAAAACACAACGCCATTTTTTGCACTTTTAAAAACAACTCATAAACGGAAAAAATGGTTGCTAGAAGTTCAAGTGCTCGGCGAGGAAAAGTTAAAAAATTCTTGTGAGAGAGGTTCACCATGTATTTAGATGTCCAAAATACATAAAAATGTAGTTTTTTGTGTTTTAAAATAATTCTCTCAAACTAGAGAGAAGTTCAAAAGTGATAACAACTGGAAGTTCTCGTACTACACGGTGTGTATTTCATAGAAAAAATACAATAAAGTGAAATAGAGTAAAGTTCAAACAGACATGTCCTAGAAGTTCAACTACTTCACGCAGTGCAAAAAATAGCACATCAAAAACAGTGTGAAGTTCAAACAGACATGCCCCAGAAGTTTAACTACTTCACGCAGTGCATTTCCGTTCGCGATGAACGCAGAAATCATGATCTCACCATTTTCTAATTTACCTAAAAACTACAGGAATATCATTTGTGTAAGTTTCAAGTCCTTGGTCGGAGAAAGTTAAAAAATATATTGTGAGAGACGTTTGTACAAAAGGAATATATTTGTGTAACACTAATGAAATGGATGAGGAAATTACAAACAAAAATACGTCATAGAAGTTCAACATGAAAACAATAGGAAGTTCAACTACTACGCTGAATGAATTTTAGGTGAAAAACTTTTAAAATCATTGCGAGTATGAAAACATGATCAACACGGGAAAGTTGCGTGTTTACAGCAGCTTTCTATCGGTATATCACCTGCTCAATTCCGGTGAATGGATGGAGAGCTACTAGTAGTGGATGGATAGCTACGGGCAAAAAAATCATGTGAAAAACAGAGTGAAGTTCAGGTATACGCGCCGAGAAGTTCAGGTTCTTCACGCGGTGCATTTTCGAAGAATCTGTTTCACGGTAAAGGCAGAACGCATGATCCCAACGTTTTCGAAATTACTTGAAAACAGCTAGGAATCAGAGAAAACCATCAACATGAAAAAGTTTCGCATTTTCCGTAGCTTTTCAGCGGCATATTATTTGCCCCATTCCGATAAAGTTTGTAGAAATTACGACGAAAATACGTTTTTCGCCATTTTTGAAATTGACTTAAAAGTTTCTCATTTGTTCAAGTTTTCCAACGCCATATCATTTCCTGCATTCAGACGCACGGTTAAAAAATTAGCTCGAAAATACGAACTCGGTAGGACTTGGACCATTTTCTAAATTACTCTTAAACCATTCAAAATTAGGAAAAAACTTTCAAGATGAAAAAGTAGCGCATTTTCATAAGCTTTCCAACGCCGTATCATATGCCTCCATTGGATTAGCCGTTTAGAAATAACATCAAAAAAACGAACTCAGTTGTTCGGTTTACGAAATTTTACGTTTTTTCAAATTACTCTTTAACCATAGGGAATTAGAGAAAACTTTCAGCATGTGGAAGGAGCGGTTTGCAACAGCTTTCCAGTGCCATATTATATGCCTCATTCCGATAAACGGTTTAGAAATGCGATCAAAAATACGATTCACGTTTTTTGTGCGAAGAGAAAACGGTTTTCAAAACTGCTCTTAAACCGCTTACATTTTGTCAAAAATTTAACTTGGGTCATGATACTGGTGTCCATAGCTTTCCAACGGTATATCGCAAGCCCCATTTCGGCAATGTTGGCGGAAGTTCAACCTAGTTCACAGGGAAGTTCAACGTACTACTAGCGGGGCAGGTCAGGTTGTGATCAGAATAGTGTATATATATATATATATATATGGTTGCTCGCCGTTGAGGCGACCGTGGAGCGCTCTTCTCGCGTCCCTCCACGCATAATCTGCCAGGGGTTGGGCATGCGCACGATCACGTCGGGGGCCCCATATGCATGCGGTTGCATTGTGCGTGTTGCTACGCGATGCAATTACATGCGGCACGATGGAGTTACGCGCTGCAAATTAGAACTGCCATCAAGGCCTGCCGATATTCCTGGCCGTTCGGTTTCCCCTTTAATTCCCGCAACCATTATAACCTTAGTCTCTTCAACCTTTCCATCGCGCCCCACGAGATAACAAGCACACCCACGATGACACATAGAGAGGGGATGTCTAGCGGCGCTCCAATGGAGTTCAGCGAGCATAGAGTGGAGACCCACGCGAGGGAGACGGATCTCTTGGTGGTGTACACCATCGACCCGGCCGTGGTGCACGACTACATCAACAACGTTGAGCAATTCTTGCTCGAGACAAGTACAAGGTTGTGACGCCCCTGATTCACTCGTACACTAATCATACACGCAAATGTGTACGATCAAGATCAAAGATTCATGGGAAGATAACACAACACAACTCTAGACACAAATTAAAATAATACAAGCTCTATATTACAAGTCAGGGGCCTCGAGGGCTCGAAAACATAAGCTCAAATACAAACGAGTCAGCGGAAACAACAATATCTGAGTACAGACATAAGTTAAACAAGTTTGACTTAAGAAGGTTAGCACAAAAGCAGCAACGATCGAAAAGGCAAGGCCTCCTACCTGGGATCCTCCTAACTACTCCTGGTCGTCGGTGGCCTCCATGTAGTAAAAGACACCCTCGATGTAGTAGTAGTCGTCGTTGAAGGTGCTGTGTGGCTCCTGGGCTCCACCATCTGGTTGCGACGTCCGAGAAGAAAGGAAAAGAGGAAAAAGAGGAAGCAAGGAAATCGTGAGTACTCATCCAAAGTACTCGCAAGCAAGGATCTACACTACATATGCATCGGTGTCAAAGAAATGGGTAGTATCTGTGGACTGAACCGCAGAAATCCAGAAGAGAAGGGGAAAGCCTAGCCTAGTGAAGACTAGCATCTTCAAGCAGCTCCAAGCATCTTGCAACATCAGAAGATATAATAGTGGCATATTATAATATTAGTAAGTATGTTGTAACTGTTGGGGAACGTAGCATGCAATTTCAAAAAAAATCCCACAATCACGCAAGATCTATCTAGGAGATGCATAGCAACGAGAGGGGAAAGTGTGTCCACGTACCCTCGTAGACAGAAAGCGGAAGCGTTATGTTAACGCGGTTGATGTAGTCAAATGTCTTCATGATCCAACCGATCCAAGTACCGAATGTACGGCATCTCCATGTTCAGCAAATGTTCAGTCGATGACATCCCTCGAATTCTTGATCCAGTAGAGGGTCAAGGGAGAGTTCCGTCAGCACAACGGCATGGTGAGGTGATGGATGATGTGATCCGCACAGGGCTTCGCCTAAGCACTACGATGCTATGACCGGAGGAGTAAACTGTGGAGGGGGCACCGCACATGGCTAAGAGAATTCTTGGTGTGCCTTTGGGGTGCCCCCCGCCCCCGTATATAAAGGAGAGGGGGAGGAGGCCGGCGGCCAGGAGGAGGCGCGCCAAGGGGGGAGTCCTACTAGGACTCCACTCCTAGTAGGATTCGCCCCCTTCCTTCCAACGGAAAGGGGAAAGGGGAAAGGGGGAGAAGGAGAAGGAAAGGGGGGGGGGCGCCCCCACCCCTTGTACAATTCGGATTGGGCAAGGGGGAGATGCACGCCACCTCGCATGGCCTCCCTCCTCTTCTCCACCATGGCCCATGAGGCCCATTAACTTTCTCGGGGGGTTCCGGTAACCTCCCGGTACTCCGAAAAATCCTTGATCTTCTTCGGAACCATTCAAGTGTCTGTATATAACCTTCCAATATATCAATCTTTACCTCTTGACCATTTCTAGACTCCTCATCATGTCCATGATCTCATCCGAGACTCCGAACAAACTTCGGTCACCAAAACACATAACTCATAATACAAATCGTCATCGAATGTTAAGCATGCAGACCCTACGGGGTCGAGAAATATGTAGACATGACCTAGACACATCTCCGGTCAATGAACAATAGTGGAACCTGGATGCTCATATTGGTTCATACATATTATACGAAGATCTTTATTAGTCAAAACGCATAACAACATACGTCATTCCCTTTGTCATCGGTATGTCACTTGCCCGAGATTCGATCGTCGGTATCCTCATACCGAGTTCAATCTCGTTACCGGCAAGTCTCTTTACTCGTTCCGTAATGCATCATCCTGCAACTAACTCATTAGTCACATTTCTTGCAAGGCTTATAGTGATGTGCATTACCGAGTGGGCCCAGAGATACCTCTCCGATACACGCATTGACAAATCCTAATCTTGATCTATGCCAACTCAACAAACACCTTCAGAGACACCTATAGAGCATCTTTATAATCACCCAGTTACATTGTGACGTTTGATAGCACACAAGGTGTTCCTCCGGTATTCGGGAGTTGCATAATCTCATGGTCAGAGGAACATGTATAAGTCATGAAGAAAGCAATAGCAATAAAACTAAACAATCATTATGCTAAGCTAACAGATGGATCTTGTGAAGGAAATATGCCCTAGTGGAAATAATAAAGTTGTTATTTATATTTCCTTATATCATGATAAATGTTTATTATTCATGCTAGAATTGTATTAACTGGAAACTTAGTACATGTGTAGATAAATAGAGTGTCCCTAGTATGCCTCTACTTGACTAGATCATTAATCAAAGATGGTTAAGTTTCCTGACCATGGACATGTGTTGTCATTTGATGAACATGATCACATCATTAGAGAATGATGTGATGGACAAGACCCATCTGTTAGCATAGCATTATGTTCGTTTAGTTTTATTGCTATTGCTTTCTTCATGACTTATACATATTCCTCTGACTATGAGATTATGCAACTCCCGAATATCGAAGGAACACTTTGTGTGCTATCAAACGTCACAACGTAACTGGCTGACCATAAAGATGCTCTACAGGTGTCTCCAAAGGTGTTTTTTGAGTTGGCATATGATACGTCTCCGTCGTATCTATAATTTTTGATTGTTCCATGCCAATATTATACAACTTTCATATACTTTTGGCAACTTTTTATACTATTTTGGGACTAACATATTGATCCAGTGCCCAGTGCCAGTTCTTGTTTGTTGCATATTTTTGTTTCATAGAAAACCCATATCAAACGGAGTCCAAACGGGATAAAACTGACGGAGATTTTTTTGGAATATTTATGATTTTTGGGAAGAAGAATCAACACGATACGATGCCCGAGGGGGCCACGAGGCAGGGGGCGCGCCCCTGACCCTCGTGGATACCCCGTAAGGCGGTTGGAGCCCTTATTTAGCCGCAAGAAAACTAATATACGGATATGTCCAAAATTCAGCTCAATCGGAGTTACGGATCTTCGGGAATTTAAGAAACGGTGAAGGGCCAGAATCTGGAACACAGAAAAAGAGAGAGAGACAGATCCAATCTCAGAGGGGCTCTCGCCCCTCCCATGCCATGGAGACCATAGACCAGAGGGGAAACCCTTCTCCCATCTAGGGAGAAGGTCAAGGAAGAAGAAGGAGGAGGGGGCCCTCTCCCCTCTCTCCCGGTGGTGCCAGAACGCCGCTGGGGCTATCATCATCACCGCGATCTGCACCAACACCTCCATCATCTTCACCAACATCTCCATCACCTCCCCCCATCTATCTACAGCGGTCCACTCTCCCGCAACCCTCTGTAACCTCTACTTGAACATGGTGCTTTATGCTTCATATTATTATCCAATGATGTGTTGCCATCCTATGATGTCTGAGTAGATTTTCGTTGTCCTATCGGTAATTGGTGAATTGCTATGATTGGTTTAATTTGCTTGTGGTTATGTTGTTGTCCTTTGGTTCCCATCATATGAGCGCGTGCGTGGATCACACCATAGGGTTAGTTGTATGTTGATAGGACTATGTATTGGAGGGCAAGAGTGACAGAAGCTTCAACCTAGCATAGAAATTGATGCATACGGGATTGAAGGTGGACCAATATATCTTAATGCTATGGTTGGGTTTTACCTTAATGAATGTTAGTAGTTGCAGATGCTTGCTAATAGTTCCAATCATAAGTGCACAGAATTCCAAGTCAGGGATGACATGCTAGCAGTAGCCTCTCCCACATAAAACTTGCTATCAGTCTAGTAAAGTAGTCAATTCCTCAGGGACAATTTCGCAACTCCTACCACCACTTTTCCACACTCGCTATACTAAATTTATTGCTTCTTTATCTAAACAGACCCTAGTTTTTTATTTACATGCTCTTTATATTCTTGCAAACCTATCCAACAACACCTACAAAGTACTTCTAGTTTCATACTTGTTCTAGGTAAAGCGAACGTCAAGCATGCATAGAGTTGTATCGGTGGTCGATAAAACTTGTGGGAATATTTGTTCTACCTTTAGCTCCTCGTTGGGTTCGACACTCTTACTTATCGAAAGAGGCTACAATTGATCCCCTATACTTGTGGGTTATCAAGACCTTTTTCTGTTGCCATTGCCGGGGAGCCATAGCATGGGGTGAATATTCTCGTGTGTGCTTGTTTGCTTTATCTCTAAGTAATTTTTATTTTATGTTCTTAGTTGTTCTCTATCTTTAATTATGGATATGGAACACGAAATACCAAAAAAATTAGGTGTACGTGCTACTCATGGAGATGGGGAACCTCCTAGAACCCTCGATGCTGGTTGTGTGACAAATATTATGTACTACTTTGATAATCCTGAGAAAAACCCATTCAATTATGTAATGGGAGACACGTTGGATCAACATGAATACTTTAGGGATTATCGCTTGACTCAAAAAGAAACTATTATGGGATCAAATTCATATGTTGCATTGGTATGCTCGGGAACTATGCTTGAGATATGATTATACTTGTTGCTCTAGGATAAAGGCTCCACACCTTCCCTTTTCATGCAAATTTAATGATAATAAAACCTTGGCTTCTTATGATAATGGCATATATGATTACTATGATGTGGAAAAAATAGAAGAATTCGTTGCTTTTATGGGTGCTTATGAAATTGAATCTTTGTTTAAAGAGTTTGAAGATTTTGATGATTCAGTTTATAGACCTAAATTTTTTGCTATACTTAAATATTGCTATGATAATTATGAATTCAATTCCGATATTGATGATTTTATTGAGAAAGTCTCCGCTGTCTAATATTTTGCAGGAGTCTATGGAAGAAGAAATTGATGAAACTGTGAGCTCATTGGATGAAAAAGATGATGAGGAGAGCGAAGAACAAAAGGAGGAAGAGCGGATTAGCTACCCGTTCCCATCTTCTAATGAGAGTAACTCTTCAACTCATATATTGTTTAATTTCCCTTCGTGCTTACCAAAGGATGAATGCTATAATGATTGTTATGATCCCGTTGATTCTTTTGAGATATCCCTTTTTGATGATGCTTGCTATGCTTGTGGCCAAGATGCCAATATGAATTATGCTTATGAAGATGAACTTGCTATAGTTCCTTATGTTAAACATGAAATTGTTACTATTGCACCCACGCATGATAGTCCTATTATCTTTTTAAATTCTCCAAACTACACTATATCGGAGAAGTTTGCCCTTATTAAGGATTATATTGATGGGTTGCGTTTTACTACTATACATGATGATTTTGATGAATATAATATGCATGTGCTTGCTGCTCCTACTTGCAGTTATTATGAGAGAGGAACTACATCTCCACCTCTCTATGTTTCCCACACGATAAAATTGCAAGAAACTACTTATGCTATGTATTGGCCTTTACTTGATGTGCATGAATTGTTCTTGTATGACATGCCGATGCATAGGAAGAGAGTTAGACTTCGTCATTACATGATATATGTTACTTTGTGCTCACTACTAAATTACAAATCATTGTTAATTAAAATTGGCTTTTATATACCTTAGGATCCGGGTGGATCCATTACTTGAGCACTATATGCCTAGCTTAATGCCTTTAAAGAAAGCGCTGCCAGGGAGACAACCCGGAAGTTTTAGAGAGTCATTTATTTCTGTTGTGTGCTTTTATAAAGTTTAAAAATAAATAAATAAAGAGGGGAACCAAAAACTTTTTCACAAATAAAAGCGAAAGTGAGAAAGACGAGCATTGTTAAAGTGGGAGCTAGCCTTGAACTTTGTTCATGCTCACGGAAACTTTGTGAATCTTGATTACAGAAAATTTTCAACAAAAATAATTATCCCCTTGTACAATTCCATTGTATTATAAAAATAATGTGCCAAGGTTTGCCTTTAGGATGTTTACATTGCTTGTTGGTTTGTGCGGTGCAGAACAGAAACTTTGGCTGTAGTGCGTGATTTTACCTTTTTTACTGGAACGTCAAATGGTTCTGAAACTTTTTGCACTGTCTTTCTACACAAATTGTTTATTTTCCTAATTATTTCAGAATTTGTGGAGTAACAAAGGTATGGTGAATGTTCAGATTACTACAGACTGTCCTGTTTAAGACAGATTCTGTTTTTGATGCATCGTTTGCTTGTTTTGATGAAGCTATCAATTTCTATCAGTGGATTAAGCCATGGAAAAGTTATATTAAAGTAGCTAAAATGCAAAAACAAAATATGAATTGGTTTGCAATGATACTTAGAGTAGTTATTAGCTTTATTATACTAACGGTTCTTACCGAGCTTTCTGTTGAGTGTTGTGTGGATGAAGTGTTCGAAGATCGAGGATGCATCGATATGAGGATAAGGAGGAGAGGCAAGAGATCAAGCTTGGGGATTCCCAAGGCACCCCAAGTAAATATTCAAGGAGACTCAAGCGTCTAAGCTTGGGGATGCCCCGGAAGGCATCCCATCTTTCTTTAACAAGTATCAGTATGTTTTTGGATTCGTTTCTTTAATGCGACATGTGCAAATCTTGGAGCGTCTTTTGCATTTAGTTTTCACTTTTGTTTTATGCACATGCTGGTATGAGATAGTCCTTGATTTATTTATAGAATGCTCTTTGCACTTCACTTATATCTTTTGAGTATGGCTTTATAGAATGCTTCATGTGTTTCACTTATATCATTTGAAGTTTGGATTGCCTGTTTCTCTTCACATAGAAAACCGCCATTTGTAGAATGCTCTTTTGCTTCACTTGTATTTTTTAGAGCATGGGCATACCTTTTGTAGAAATAATTAAACTCTCTTGCTTCACTTATATCTATTTAGAGAGATGACATGACCTGGTCATTCACATGGTTAGTCATAAAATCCTACATAAAACTTGTAGATCACTGAATATGATATGTTTGATTCCTTGCAATAGTTTTGCGATATAAAGGTGGTGATATTAGAGTCGTGCTAGTTGAGTAATAGTGAAATTGAGAAATACTTGTGTTGAGGTTTGCAAGTCCCATAGCATGCACGTATGGTAAACGTTGTGTGATAAATTTGAAGCATGGGGTGTTCTTTGAGTGCTTTCCTTATGAGTGGCGGTCGGGGACGAGCGATGGTCTTTTCCTACCAATATATCCCCATAGGGGCATGCATAGTAGTACTTTGCTTCGAGGGCTAATAAACTTTTGCAATAAGTATATGAGTTCTTTATGACTAATGTGAGTCCATGGATTATATGCACTCTCACCCTTCCATCATTGCTAGCCTCTTCGGTACCGTGCATTGCCCTTTCTCACCTCGAGAGTTGGTGCAAACTTCGCCGGTGCATCCAAACCCCGTGATATGATACGCTCTGTCACACACAAGCCTCCTTATATCTTCCTCAAAACAGCCACCATACCTACCTATCATGGCATTTCCATAGCCATTCCGAGATATATTGCCATGCAACTTCCATCATCATATACATGACTTGAGCATTCATTGTCATATTGCTTTGCATGATCGTAAGACAGCTAGCATGATATTTTCATGGCTGGTCCGTTTTTTGATATCTTTGCTACGCTAGATCATTGCACATCCCGGTACACTACCGGAGGCATTCATATAGGGTCATATCTTTGTTCTAGTATCGAGTTGTAATATTGAGTTGTAAGTAAATAAAAGTGTGATGATCATCATTATTAAAGCATTGCCCCAGTGAGGAAAGGATGATGGAGACTATGATTCCCCCTCAAGTCGGGATGAGACTCCAGACGAAAAAACTAAAAAAAAGAGAAAGGCCCCAAAAAAATGAGAGAAAAAGAGAGAAGGGGCAATGTTAATATCCTTTTACCACACTTGTGCTTCAGAGTAGCACCATGTTCTTCATATAGAGAGTCTCTTGAGTTATCACTTTCATATACTAGTGGGGATTTTCATTATAGAACTTGGCTTGTATATTCCGATGATGGGCTTTCTCAAATGCCCAAGGTCTTCACGAGCAAGCAAGTTGGATGCACACCCACTTAGTTTCTAGTTTGAGCTTTCGTACACTTATAGCTCTTAGTGCATCCGTTGCATGGCAATCCCTACTCCTCGCATTGACATCAATTGATGGGCATCCCCATAGCCCGTTGATTAGCCGTGTCGATGTGAGACTTTCCCTTTTTTTGTCTTCTCCACACAACCTCCATCATCATATTCTATTCCACCCATAGTGCTATATCCATGGCTTGCGCTCATGTATTGCGTGAGCGTTGAAAAGGCTGAAGCGCGTTAAAAAGTATGAACCAATTGCTCGGCTTGTCATCGGGGTTGTGCATGATGGGAGCATTTTGTGTGACAGAAATGAAGCATGGCCAAAATATACGATTTTGTAGGGATAAACTTTCTTTGGCTATGTTATTTTGATAAGACATAATTGCTTGGTTAGTATGCTTGAAGTATTATTGTCTTAATGTCAAATGATAGACTATTGCTTTGAATCACTCGTGTCTTAATATTCATGCCATTATTAGATTATGTGATAAAGATTATGCTAGGTAGCATTCCACATCAAAAATTATCTTTTTTTATCATTTACCTACTCGAGGACGAGCAGGAATTAAGCTTGGGGATGCTGATACGTCTCTGGCGTATCTATAATTTTTGATTGTTCCATGCCAATATTATACAACTTTCATATACTTTTGGCAACTTTTTATACTGTTTTTGGGACTAACATATTGATCCAATGCCCAGTGCTAGTTCCTGTTTGTTGCATATTTTTGTTTCACACAAAACCCATATCAAATGGAGTCAAAATGGGATAAAAACTAACGGAGATTTTTTTTGGAATATTTACGATTTTTGGGAAGAAGAATCAACGCAATACGATGCCCGAGGGGGCCACGAGGCAAGGGGGTGCGCCCCAGGGGGGCAGGCGCGCCCCTGACCCTCATGGACACCCCGTAAGGCGTTTGGAGCCCTTCTTTCGCCGCAAGAAATCTAATATCCGGATAGAGATCGTGTCCAAAATTCAGCCCAATCGGAGTTACAAATCTCTGGGAATTTAAAAAGGTGAAGGGCCAGAATCTGGAATGCAGAAGTAGAGAGAGATAGAGAGACAAATCCAATCTCAGAGGGGCTCTCTCCCCTCCCATGCCATGGAGACCATGGACCAGAGGGGAAACCCTTCTCCCATCTAGGGAGAAGGTCAAGGAAGAAGAAGGAGGAGGGACCCTCTCCCCGTCTCTCCTGCTTGCGCCGGAACACCGCCGGGGCCATCATCATCACCGCGATCTACACCAACACCTCCATCATCTTCACCAACATCTCTATCACCTTCCCCCATCTATCTACAGCGGTTCACTCTCCCGCAACCCGTTGTACCATCTACTTGAACATGGTGCTTTATGATTCATATTATTATCCAATGATGTGTTGCCATCCTATGATATCTGAGTAGATTTTCGTTGTCCTATCGGTAATTTGTGAATTGCTATGATTGGTTTAATTTGCTTGTGGTTATGTTGCTGTCCTTTGGTGCCCATCATATGAGCGCGCACGTGTATCACACCATAGGGTTAGTTGTATGTTGATATGACTATGTATTGGAGGGCAAGAGTGACATAAGCTTCAACCTAGCATAGAAATTGATGCATATGGGATTGAAGGGGGACCAATATATCTTAATGCTATGGTTGGGTTTTACCTTAATGAACGTTAGTAGTTGTGGATGCTTGCTAATAGTTACAACCATAAGTGCATAGAATTCCAAGTCAGGGATGACATGCTAGTAGTAGCCTCCCCCACGAAAAAACTTGCTATCGGTCTAGTAAAGTAGTCAATTGCTTAGGGACAAGTTCGCAACTCCTACCACCACTTTTCCACACTCGCTATACTAACTTTATTGCTTCTTTATCTAAACAACGCCTAGTTTTTATTTATGTGCTCTTTATATTCTTGCAAACCTATCCAACAACACCTACAAAGTACTTCTAGTTTCATACTTGTTCTAGGTAAAGCGAACGTCAGGCGTGCATAGAGTTGTATCGGTGGTCGATAAAACTTGAGGGAAATTTTGTTCTACCTTTAGCTCCTCATTGGGTTCGACACTCTTACTTATCAAAAGAGGCTACAATTGATCCCCTATACTTGTGGGTTATCAGCATAGATCAAGATTAGGATTTGTCACTTCGTGTATCGGAGACGTATCTCTGGGCCCTCTCGGTAATGCTCATCACTATAAGGCTTGCAAGCAATGTGACTAATGAGTTAGTTGCGGGATGATGCATTACGGAACGAGTAAAGAGACTTGCCGGTAACGAGATTGAACTAGGTATGAGGATACCGATGATCGAATCTTGGGCAAGTAACATACCGATGACAAAGGGAATGACGTATGTTGTTATGCGGTTTGACCGATAAAGATCTTCGTAGAATATGTAGGAGACAATATAAGCATCTAGGTTCCGCTATTGGTTATTGACTGGAGATGTGTCACGGCCATGTCTACATAGTTCTCAAACTCGTAGGGTCCGCACACTTAACGTTCGATGACGATTTGTATTATGTGATTTGATGACCGAAGATTGGTCAGACTCCCGGATGAGATCACAGACATGACGAGGAGTCTCGAAATAGTCGAGAGGTAAAGATTGATATATTGGAAGGTTATATTCGGACACCAGGATGGTTCCAAAGTGATTCAAATATTTTTCCGAGTACCGGTAGGTTACCGGAACCCCCCGGGGGAAGTAGTGGGCCTTCATGGGCCTTAGTGGAAAGGAGAGAAGGGCCGCAAGGGTGGCCGCCCCCCATGGCAAGTACGAATTGGACTAGGGAGGGGGCGGCGCCCCCTCTTTCCTTCTCCGTCTCCTACTCCTTCCCTCTCTCCCCCTCTTGGAAAAGGAAGGGAAGTCCAACTAGGATTAGGAATCCTAGTTGGACTCCCCCTATGGTGCGCCCCTCCTTGCCCGGCCTCCTCCTCCCCCTCCTTTATATACATGGGAAGGGGGAACCCCAAAGCACAACAGACAATGTCTTAGCCGTGTGCGGTGCCCTCCTCCACAGTTTAACACCTCGGTCATATCATCGTAGTGCTTACGCGAAGGCCTGCTTCGGTAACTTCATCATCACCATCGCCATGCTATCGTGCTGATGGAACTCTTCCTCGTCCTCAACTGGATCAAGAGCTCGAGGGACGTCATCGTGCTGAACGTGTGCTGAACACGGAGGTGCCGTACATTCGGTACTTGGATCATTTGGATCGTGAATACGTTCAACTACATCAACCGCATTACTAAACGCTTCTGCTTTCGGTCTACGAGGGTACGTGGACACACTCTCCCGTCTCGTTGCTTTGAAGGAAATACGCCCTAGAGGCAATAATAAAGTTGTTATTTATATTTCCTTATATCATGATAAATGTTTATTATTCATTATAGAATTGTATTGACTGGAAAATTAGTACATGTGTGAATACATAGACAAACTGAGTGTCACTAGTATGCCTCTACTTGACTAGCTCATTGAATCAATGATGGTTATGTTTCCTAACCATAGACATGAGTTGTCATTTGATTAACGGGATCACATCATTAGAGAATGATGTGATTGACTTGAACCATCCATTAGCTTAGCATGATGAACGTTTAGTTTGTTGCTATTGCTTTATCCATAACTTATACATGTTCCTACAACTATGAGATCATGCAACTCCCGAATACCGGAGGAACACTTAGTGTGCTATCAAATGTCACAACGTAACTGGGTGACTATAAAGATGCTCTACAGGTGTCTCCGATGGTATTTGTTGAGTTGGCATAGATTGAGATTAGGATTTGTCACTCCGAGTACTGGAGAGGTATCTATGGGCCCTCTCGGTAATGCACATCACTATAAGCCTTGCAAGCAATGTAACTAATGAGTTGGTTGCGGGATGATGCATTACGGAATGAGTAAAGAGATGTGCCGGTAACGAGATTGAAGTAGGTATTGAGATACCGACGATCGAATCTCAGGCAAGTAACATACCGATGACAAAGGGAACAACGTATGTTGTTATGTGGTTTGACCGATAAAGATCTTCGTAGAATATGTAGGAACCAATATGAGCATCCATGTTCCGCTATTTGTTATTGACCGAAGATGAGTCTCGGTCATGTCTACATAGTTCTTGAACCTGTAGGGTCCACACGCTCAACGTTCGGTGACAATCGGTATTATGAGTTTATGTGTTTTGATGAACCGAAGGTTGTTCGGAGTCCCGGATGTGATCACGGGCATGACGAAGAGTCTTGAAATGGTCGAGACATAAAGATCAAAATATTGGAAGCCTATGTTTGGACATCAGAATGGTTCCGAGTGAGTTCGGGCATATACCGGAGTACCGGGGGTTACTGGAACCCCCCGGGGAGTATATGGGCCCTAATGGGCTTTAGTGGAGAGAGAGAGGCATCTAGGCTGGTCCGTGCGCCCACTCGCCCTCTGGTCCGAATTGTACTAGGAAGGGGGGGGGGGCGGCGCCCCCTTTCCTTCCTTCCTCTCCCCCTTCCTTCTCTCCTAGTCCAACTAGGGAAGGGGGGGGGGAATCCTACTCCCGGTGGGAGTAGGACTTCCCCAGGCTGCGCCATAGAGGGCCGACCCTCCCCCTCGTCCACTCCTTTATATAGTGTGGAGGGGGGCACCCTATAGACACACAAGTTGATCATTGATCTCATAGCCGTGTGCGGTGCCCCCGTCCACCATAATCCACCTCGGTCATATCATCGTAGTGCCTAGGCAAAGCCCTGCGCCGGTAGCTTCATCTTCACCATCATCACGCTGTCGTACTGACGAAGCTCCCCTCGACACTCAGCTGGATCAAGAGTTCGTGGGACGTCACCGAGTTGAACATGTGCAGATCACGGAGGTGCCGTACTTTCGGTACTAGGATCGGTCGGATCATGAAGACATACGACTACATCAACCACTGGCAGAGCAAAGCTGATGACTACTCGATAGTTTAGTGTGCCATGCTTTATGGCTTAGAACTAGGACTTCAACGACGTTTTGAACGTCACGGAGCATATGAGATGTTCCAGGAGTTGAAGTTAATATTTCAAGCAAATGCCCGGATTGAGAGATATGAAGTCTCCAATAAGTTCTACAGCTGCAAAATGGAGGAGAATAGTTCTGTTAGTGAACATATACTCAGAATGTCTGGGTACCACAATCACTTGACTCAGCTGGGTGTTAATCTTCCAGTTGATAGTGTCATTGACAGAGTTCTTCAATCACTGCCACCAAGCTACAAGAGCTTCATGATGAACTATAATATGCAAGGGATGGATAAGACGATTCCTGAGCTCTTCGCAATGCCGAAAGCTGCGGAGGTAGAAATCAAGAAGGAGCATCAAGTGTTGATGGTCAACAAGACCACCAGTTTCAAGAAAAAGGGTAAAGGGAAGAAGGGGAACTTCAAGAAGAATGACAAACAAGTTGCTGAAGTGAAGAAACCCAAGTCTGGACCTAAGCCTGAGACTGAGTGCTTCTACTACAAAGGGACTAGTCACTGGAAGCGGAACTGCCCCAAGTATTTGGCAGCGAAGAAGGATGGAAAAGTGAAAGGTATATGTGATATACATGTTATTGATATGTACCTTACTAATGCTCGCAGTAGCGCCTGGGTATTTGATACTAGTTCTGTTGCTAATATTTGCAACTCAAAACAGGGGCTACGGATTAAGCGAAGATTGGCTAACGACAAGGTGACGATGCGTGTGGGAAATGGTTCCAAAGTCGATGTGATCGCCGTTGGCACGCTACCTCTACATCTACCTTCGGGATTAGTTTTAGACCTAAATAGTTGTTATTTGGTGCCAGCGTTGAGCATGAACATTATATCTGGATCTTGTTTGATGCGAGACGGTTATTCATTTAAATCAGAGAATAATGGCTGTTCTATTTATATGAGTAATATCTTTTATGGTCATGCATCCTTGATGAATGGTCTATTTTACTAAATCATGATAGTAGTGATACACATGTTCATAGTATTGAAGCCAAAAGATATAAGTTTAATAATGATAGTGCAACTTATTTGTGGCACTGCCGTTTAGGTCATATTGGTGTAAAGCGCATGAAGAAAATCCATGTTGATGGGCTTTTGGAATCACTTGATTATGAATCACTTGATGCTTGCAAACTATGCCTTATGGGCAAGAAGACCAAGACTCCGTTCTCCGGAACAATGGAGCGAGCAACGGACTTGTTGGAAATAATACATACTGATGTATGTGGTCCAATAAGTGTTGATGCTCGCGGCGGGTATCATTATTTTCTTACCTTCACAGATGATTTGAGCAGACATGGGTATATCTACTTGATGAAACATAAGTCTAAAACATTTGAAAAGTTTAAATAATTTCAGAGTGAAGTAGAAAATCATCGTAACAAGAAGATAAAGCTCCTACAATCTGATCGTGGATGAGAATATTTGAGTTATGATTTTGTTCTTCATTGGAAACAATGCGGAATAGTTTCGCATCTCACGCCACCTGGAACACCACATCGTAATGGTGTGCCCGAACGTCATAATCATACTGTACTAGATATGGTGCGATCTATGATGTCTCTCACTGATTTACCGCTATCATGTTGGGGTTATGCTTTAGAGACAACTGCATTCACGTTAAATAGGGAGCCATCTAAATCCCTTGAGACAACACCTTATGAACTGTGGTTTGGCAAGAAACCCAAGTTGTCGTTTCTTAAAGTTTGGGGCTGCGATGTTTATGTGAAAAAGCTTCAACCTGATAAGCTCGAACCCAAATTGGAGAAATGTGTCTTCATAGGATACCCAAATGAGACTGTTGGGTACACCTTCTATCACAGATCCGAAGGCAATATATTCGTTGCTAAGAATGGATCCTTTCTAGAGAAGGAGTTTATCTTGAAAGAAGTGAGTGGGAGGAAAGTAGAACTTGATGAGGTAACAGTACCTGCTCCCTTATTGGAAAGTAGTTCATCACAGAAATCAGTTCCAGTGATTCCTACACTAGTAAGTGAGGAACCTAATGATGATGATCATGAAACTTCTGATCAAGTTACTACCGAACCTCGTAGGTCAACTAGAATGAGATCCGCACCAGAGTGGTACGGTGATCCTATTCTGGAAGTCATGTTACTTGACCATGACGAACCTACGAACTATGAGGAAGCGATGATGAGCCCAGATTCCGTAAAATGGCTTGAGGCCTTGAAATCTGTGATGTGATCCATGTATGAGAAGAAAGTGTGGACTTTGGTTGACTTGCCCGTTGATCGGCAAGCCATAGAGAATAAATGGATCTTCAAGAAGAAGACTGACGCTGACAGTAATATTACTATCTACCAAGCTCGACTTGTTGCGAAAGGTTTTCGACAAGTTCAAGGAGTTGACTATGATGATACCTTCTCACCATAGCGATGCTTAAGTCTGTCCGAATCATGTTAGCAATTGCCGCATTGTATTATTATGAAATTTGGCAAATGGATGTCAAACTGCATTCCTTAATGGATATCTTAAAGAAGAGTTGTATATGATGCAACCAGAAGGTTTTGTTGATCCAAAAGGTGCTAACAAAGTGTGTAAGCTCCAATGATCCATTTATGGACTTGTGCAAGCATCTCGGAGTTGGAATATACGCTTTGATAGTGTGATCAAAGCATATGGTTTTATACAGACTTTTGGAGTATCCTGTATTTACAAGAAAGTGAGTGGGAGCTTTGTAGCATTTCTCATATTATATGTGGATGACATATTGTTGATCGGAAATGATACTGAATTTCTGAATAACATAAAAGGATACTTGAATAAGATTTTTTTCAATGAAAGACCTCGGTGAAGCAGACCCGTTGACTAAGCTTCTCTCACGAGCAAAACATGATCTATCTCTATAGATCTTGATTTGCAAGATACATACGGATCTGAATATTGCAGATCCATTGACTAAGCCTCTCTCACGAGCAAAACATGATCAGCACCAAGACTCCATGGGTGTTAGAATCATCACAATCTACTCTAGATTATTGACTCTAGTGCAAGTGGGAGACTGAAGGAAATATGCCCTAGAGGCAATAATAAAGTTGTTATTTATACTTCCTTATATCATGATAAATATTTATTATTCGTGCTAGAATTGTATTAACCGGAAACTTAGTACATGTGTGAACACATAGACAAACTGAGTGTCACTAGTATGCCTCTACTTGACTAGCTCATTGAATCATTGATGGTTATGTTTCCTAACCATATACATGAGTTGTCATTTGATTAACGGGATCACATCATTAGAGAATGATGTGATTGACTTGACCCATCCGTTAGCTTAGCATGATGATCGTTTAGTTTGTTGCTTTTGCTTTCCCCATAACTTATACATGTTCCTATAACTATGAGATCATGCAACTCCCGAATACCGGAGGAACACTTAGTGTGCTATCAAACGTCACAATGTAACTGGGTGACTATAAAGATGCTCTACAAGTGTCTCTGATGGTATTTGTTGAGTTGGCATAGATCGAGATTAGGATTTGTCACTCCGAGTATCGAAGAGGTATCTCTGGGCCCTCTCGGTAATGCACATCACTATAAGCCTTGCAAGCAATGTAACTAATGAGTTAGTTGTGGGATGATGCTTTACGGAACGAGTAAAGAGACTTGTCGGTAATGAGATTGAACCAGGTATTGAGATGATGACGATCAAATCTCGGGCAAGTAATGTGGGGACCCCGACTAATAAGTGGTGATCACCGAATGCAAGTGTACAATGATCCCACAGATCAATGCTCACTGAACACACAGAAGCTGAATAACAAGAGTCTTACATCCATACATACCGTCTTACACAAATTATGACCGTTATGGTCAAGTCTTACATAGATAAGGCCACAAGGGCTGAATACCAAATAAACTTAAGCTATAGAAATCTTTGTTGGTATGTAGAACCCATGCCATATGCCTTAACCCTACATGCATTCTGACTGGGAAAGTGTCCTAGTTTGCATGTTCATCTCCAAAGGTTTCTTCCTCAAACTCCTGTTCTTCCATGCCTGGCCAATTAAATAACCAATGGCAAGCCAATGAGTACTTTGAATGTACTCGCAAGCAACCCATGTTTTGGTTCGAGGTAGCAATGCAAGTTGTAACAACGAGTAAGCAACCTAGCTTCATGCTAGTTGAGAAGTCCTATCAACTTGTAAGGTATGCATCAATGAACTTGGGTAACCATGAGAACGATTACAAATATCAACATAAAAAGAGTTTGGATCGACGCTAGCTCGTTTGACATGTCAAGTCACCACCTTGACAGAATTAGATTCTCTTCCACACACATATGCACCAGGTTCGTAAAATTTCTGGACATAGTTTAAGTAGCACCTCCCAACTGTTCATGACCGTGGACATGGCTATTCGAATAGTTTGACACTCTGCAGAGGTTATGCACTTTACCCACAAGATTCGGGAAGCTTTCGTGTCATCCACGATCCCACAGTTCCTCAAGTACTCGGGGAAAGCACCCGATCGTTATCCTTCCCTAGACGGCACTAACATAGGGTCCACTCGTTGGTACACGACCCTCGTGTATAAACAAAAGATCATGGGACTCTGCCCTTTCACATTATCACACATACACGAAGGGACCAACGGTGTGTCTGGTGCCCTGTGAAAACAGTCATGGCCACCTATCCGAGCACGACCCCGTCCCGAGAGTGACCTCGTGTCACCCCCGTCACTAGTAATGTGGGCACCATGCTAGTATTGGCCTAGGTAATGAATAATGCCCCGTCCCATAAGGGGTAGAGTGGTTGCACATGTTTGATTGGACGGTAATCACACCTAAATCTAATCCATCATTTTACTCTTACACAAAAAGCTTTCTCTGGTACACCACTTCTCCCTCAAGTGATGATCTTAGTTCAACATCACCCATGGGCATTAGGGGCACCCGATGGGGTTTTCAAAGGATTGTAACCAAGAGATGATCATGGCATCGATGCAACATCATATGTCAATATCAAGTGTTTTTCATCACATCTCTAGCACAAGGTAGAGCTACGAACATGCAAGTACCAATGGGCATGCATCAATGCAACAATTATATCAAGTTCATATTCAACAACGTCATCATGCATACGGAAAATTTATCGATGAACAAGAGGGGTGAATCATGGTCAAAGGGCTTCTTGCCTGGTTCATCAGAGTCTTCAAGTCTTCTGGTCCATCTCTGAGTATTTCATCTACTTCGACAACTAACGTCGGAAACAATGATAGTAAGCAACACAACAAGGCAGGAAATAAAAGTTCTCTAAAAGATATTAATTTGAGTTCTCTAGGACATCTCTGGTTATGTGAAAAATAACCAGAGTCGTTTCATTGGGATTGGATTAGTGGATAATTCTGAACATTTCAATCTGATGGAATCGAGGGATTTGTTGATTTGCAAGAAGTGTACAAAAATATATTTTTGAAAAATGAGCAATGGCACCCATTTAAGAAAGGATGATTTTAGAATATCCTAGGAATTGGTTCCACTTAATTTGGAGTTCAAATGACTTTCCTATGAATTTGCAAAGTTGACAAATATGAAGACATGGCTCATTATTTTGTGTGGCACAAAAAGTGTTAAGAAAAATGTTCATAAACTAAGTTATGAACTTAGAAGCATCTAGGAATTTGAATCATGGCATTTGGATCAAATTTGAGCCCCGCTGTGATTTTATAAAGTTTATGACAAAAATGGAAAATGGTATTTTGATAATTATTTGTGAAAGAAATATTTCTAAAAAATGTGCAACTTGCACCATGAGATAGGGCATGAATCTAGACACTACTAGAAATTTGAATCATCAAGTTTGGAGTTAATTTGAATTATTTATGGATTTTACAAATTGTACAAAAAAGAAAAAGGAAAAGGTTTTTACCCAAACGGGCTGGATCTAGGCGGCAACCGTGCGCTTTGAGCACGGAATAGAAATTGGGCCGACCCAGTGACTCGTCTGTGTAGGCGGAAGAGCTAACATCGAAGGCTGTTTCACGGTGGTGCGCCTTCGCGCGGTGGAGGTGGATCTGGCCGAAGCCGTTTCCACGTAAACGGTCAGGCCCACCCATTGGATCGCTGACGTGCGGGGCCCAGCGGCAGGTCGCCTTCAACCTCTCGCGCGGCGCGACGGAAAACAGAGGAGGCGAGGCCGAGCGGCGCCGGCGCTCTCCCCGACGGCACCGGCCACCTTCATCGGCGCCCAGCACACCAGCGTGCTCGGGGGAGCATGCCGCACCCGCCGAGGTGCACCACAACCGCAGGGGCGGTCGGACACGAGCGCTCCATCGGCCGTGGTGGGCGAGGCCTTGGTAATGATGGAGCTCGAAGGCACGACCACGGGGAGGAGATAAAGATGCACGGGAGGGGCTCGCGTTGATGGTGGAGGTGCTCTAGTGCGGCCTAGAGGGGAGGAGGAGGATCAGTGGGTGCGAATTTAGGCGGAGGCCGACAGCAAGGCTCCAGCCATGGTGGTGGATGGAGGGCACGGGAGGAAGAATGGGTCAGCCTGGGTGGTGTTCGGGAGAGAGAGGGAGCAAATGGAGCAGCAAGGAGGGCCTGGAACGGCCTTAAGTAGCCGACCCACGGCTCACCGTGGACGCGGCGCACGGGTGGCCGCGGCAAGGGCTCGGGCGGCCAGGGGAGAGGGTGAGGGGCTGTCTGCGGTGCTCATGGGGGTGGAGTAGGGCGCCAGGAAGAGAGAGAGGGAGCGGGGTGAGCTGCATGCGGCCACAGGAGCTACGCGAGCATTGGCCGAGACGGGCGGTCTGGGCACGCCCCGCAATAGGCGAGAGAGGGGGGGACGAGGGGGCCTGCACGGTGGTGTGTTGCATACGTCAAGGCACCTTGACTGGCGCGAGTGGGAGGCTCGAGGTAGTCAGGGGACGCGATGTAAATGGTCGAGAGCGCGTCTTTGGCCGGCGTCCGCGGCTTTTCGCGCACACCAGCGCATCCACTTGCGTCTGGCAGCTGCAGGGGGTGTGGGCAAAGGCAATGGGGAGCCTCGGATGCTATGAAAAGCCGGAGGGAGAGAGAGGGGTTGAGAGAGAGAGGCAAAGTTGCTGTCCAGAGAAGAAAAATGGGGTTCCACCCCCTCAATCATTGCCCCTTGGGCTGAAAAGCTTGTGGGAGGTTAAGAGGGACTAGATTAGGGTGTGGGTGGAGTTTCAACTCATGGATATTAGTGGAAGGGGCTGAAACATGCAGTTTTAAATTTTGTCAGAAGGTGTTTGATGGTCGTTTGGGAAAGCAAATGCATTCTCCTTGCCATCATATTTAACAGGAGTGAGTGGCATCACATAATAGTAGTGACCACCAATTTTGAGGTTAAATGGAGAAAGTGGCCAATGCAACTTTTATAAACCCTAGAAATCAACATAAATGGCTTTTCCAAGATTTAGTCATGCAAATCTATTCTCCTTGATGCACCACTTGGTGTAGTGTCATCATTTGAGGATTTGAACATTTCCACAAAATTTCAGATCAAAAGGACACACTTGGCAATGTATAGTTGTTCAAATTTGGTTCTGGAGAGAAAGGGTTTTGGGGGCACTTTTGTGAACCAAAACAAATTTGATTGCGATGAAACTTTGGAAGATCATCACATTATGCATATGTGATTTGCTAGAATTTTCCTGGATTTATTTGAAAATATTTCTTATAGAAATATCTCAAATATTTGAAATGTACAGAAATGGTTTTGGAGAGTTTTGTCCAATATTTTGAACATGACCATGTCTTGAAACTCATATATATGGAAAATATATGTCCACTGAGTTTCCATTAATTTTCTTAAATACTTTTGAAACTTTTAAATAATTTTAACCTATTAAAGACCTTTTCTGTCCTAAAGAAAAATCCTTTAAATAAAATAGCAAAATAACTTTTAAAATAATCTTTTTGTGGTTTTAGGGAGTCATATATCTAATAATATTCAAATATAACTTTTTAAAGATTTTTCACATCCCAAATTAAGTACTTGTAGTTCAAGCCTTAACTCAGGGGTTTTTGGAAAACGTAATTTAGAAAAAACTTTCCGGCCAAATTATTTTTGCAAGAAAATAGAATTCTATCCTATATACATGGCATGATCATTGGACAAAGTTTTTGGATCAAGGAGGAGTATAATAGTTGGAGGATTTATTTGATTTTAGAGCACTTGCAAAGAGCACACAAAAATCAAATCAAGCAAAGTCCAAAACACTCAAAAGTTTTTGTTAAACCATATTTTATCATGATTATTAGCTTAAGTGTAGTGGCATGAAAATTAGGGTGTGACAAGTAACATACCAATGACAAAGGGAACAACGTATGTTGTTATGCGGTTTGACCGATAAAGATCTTCATAGAATATGTAGGAACTAATATGAGCATCCAGGTTCCGCTATTTGTTATTGACCGGAGATGAGTCTCGGTCATGTCTACATAGTTCTTAAACCCATAGGGTCCGCACGCTTAACGTTCGGTGACAATCGATATTATGAGTTTATGTGTTTTGATGAACCGAAGGTTGTTCAGAGTCCCGGATGTGATCACGGGCATGATGAGGAGTCTCGAAATGGTCGAGACATAAAGATCAATATATTGGAAGCCTATGTTTGGACATCGGAATGGTTCCGAGTGAGTTCGGGCATATACCGGAGTACCGGGGGTTACCGGAACCCCCCGGGGAGTATATGGGCCGTAATGGGCTTTAGTGGAGAGAGAGAGAGGCAGCTAGGGCAGGCCATGCGCCCCCTTCCCCTCTGGTCCGAATTGGACAAGGAAGGGCGGGGGGCGACTGAGGGAGTCTTGGATTAGGGGGTCCTTGGATAGCCGGACTATTGGACTATGAAGATACAAGATTGAAGACTTCGTCCCGTGTCCGGGTGGGACTCTCCTTTGCGTGGAAGGCAAGCTTGGCAATTTGGATATGTAGATCTCCTCCCTTGTAACCGACTCTGTGTAACCCTAGCCCCCTCCTTGTCTATATAAACCGGAGGGTTTAGTCCGTAAGACAACACCAATCATAATCATAGGCTAGCTTCTAGGGTTTAGCCTCTACTATCTCGTGGTAGATCAACTCTTGTAATACTCATATCATCAAGATCAATCTAGCAGGAAGTAGGGTATTACCTCCATCGAGAGGGCCCGAACCTGGGTAAACATTGTGTCCCTCGCCTCCTGTTACCATCCGCCTTAGACGCACAGTTCAGGACCCCCTACCCGAGATCCGCCGGTTTTGACACCGACACTGGTGCTTTCATTGAGAGTTCCACTATGCCGTCACCATAAGGCTTGATGGCTCCTTTGATCATCAGTAACGATGCGATTCAGGGTGAGGTTTTTCTCCCCGGACAAATCTTCGTATTCAGCGGCTTCGCACTGCGGGCCAACTCGCTTGGCCATCTGGAGCAGATCGAGAGCTACGCCCCTGGCCGTCAGGTCAGGTTTGGAAGTTTAAACTATACTGCCGACATCCGCGGAGACTTGATCTTCGACGGATTCAAGCCCATGTCAGGTGCGCCACACAGTCACGACGAGCATGACCTAGCTCTGCCATCGGACGGTGTTCGGGAGATCACACCTGTGACTACTCCAGCCCTCAGTCCGGAGCAAATTGCGCCGTCCAAGGACGGGTGGATGGACCCCGCCACGGAGGCCGCATACTCAGCGGCGATAGAGCCGAATACTGACTTTACCTCCTACGAGACCTGTGTTGCCGGACCCTTGGATTCATCCCTGGCCACGGGCTCCAAACTGCATGCGTCCGTGCCTACCGAATCTGATTGGGCGCCGATCATGGAGTTTTCCTCGGCGGATATCTTTCAGCACTCGCCCCTGGGCGACGTGCTGAATTCATTAAGGCCTCTCTCCTTGTCAGGAGGACCTCTGTCGAACTGTGTCCGGCCTCAGTGGGAAGCGGACGACAAGAAATTCGTTCCCCACCCACCACCCACTTAATAGCCACTTTCGACGACTTAACCGACATGTTTGATTTCGGCTCCGAAGACATCGACGGTATGGACGACGATGCAGGAGAAGAACAGGAACCACCGCCCATAGGGCGCTGGACAACCACCTCATCATACGATATATACATGGTGGATACACCCAAAGAAAACAATGACGAGGAACGGAAGGATGCATCAAAGGATAATCCCCTCGAGAAGCAACCAAAGCGATGATGTAGGCGCCGCTCCAAATCCCGCCTCGGCAAAAACAGCGATAACAGCGCAGGAAAGAACAATACCATGGTTGACTCCAAAGGAAACGATGACCGCATGGACCCTGCGATAGAGCAGGATGAACCAACGGACGACGAACATAGTACGGATCCGCTGTCCGATCACGGCGAAGCCGAGGGTAAAGCTAATCAACCGATCTCTGGAGAGGAGAACGGTCCGGACGACGATGCACACATCATCCCAGAAAGGCACTCGGAGCAAGAGAACCTCCATAGAAGGCTTATTGCCATCGCGAGGAGTCTAAAGAAGCAGAAGCAAAGGCTTAAAGCCGCACAAAATACACTCAACAGTAGATGGAACAAAGTGCTCGACACTGAAGAAAAGTACAGTGGCAGTCGCCACACAAAGAGCTATCCAAAGCGCAAGCTGCTGCCCGAATTCGATGACGAGGCTTTAGAGCCTACACAGCCGAAAAATGAAATGGCCGATCAGCCGGATCGACCACCCTGTGGCCGCGATAGGGCGGCTAATGATGTCGAACATAAGTCAGTACACGATTTACGTGAGGACTTGCACCAAAGAGCCGGTCTGACCAGGTCCATCTACGGATCTAGGAAGCGTGCTCCGGCACAGAATCAAAACCGAACACTACAACCATCAGAATGCCATGACACAGCCAAATACAGGGGTGCCGCGCACCCCCTATGCTTCACCGATGAGGTGCTGGATCACGAATTTCCCAAGGGATTCAAACCCGTGAACATAGAGGCATACGACGGAACGACAGACCCTGGGGTCATGATTGAGGACTTTATCCTTCATATCCACATGGCTCGCGGAGATGATCTCCACGCCATCAAATACTTGCCCCTCAAGTTGAAAGGACCAGCTCGACACTGGTTGAAGAGTCTCCCGAAAACTCAATTGGAAGTTGGGAAGAGCTTGAGGATGCTTTTAGGGCTAATTTTCAAGGGACCTATGTCCGACCTCTGGATGCAGACGATTTAAGTCACATAATTCAACGGCCCAGAGAGTCAGCCCGAAAGCTTTGGAACAGATTCTTCACTAAGAAGAATCAAATTGTCGACTGCCCGTGCCGAAGCCTTAGCGGCTTTCAAACACAGTGTCTGGGAAAAATGGCTTGCCAGACACCTCGGCCAGGAAAAACCAAGGACAATGGCAGCCCTAACAAGCCTTATGACCCGCTTTTGCATGGGCGAAGATAGTTGGCTGGCCCGTAGTGGCACCAGTGACCCAAGCACATCCGAAGTCAGGGATGGCAATGGAAAACCATGACGCAATAAAAGCAAGCGTCGAAAAAACGAAGACAACCTAGACAACACGGCGGTAAACGCCGGAATCAGGGGCTCTCGATCCGGTCAACGGAAAAAGCCATGCAAAGGCAGCAGAGATGGACCATCCAGCCTAAACAAGATTCTAGACAGATTATGTCAGATTCATGGCACCTCCGACAAACCTGCAAATCACACCAACAGAGAATGCTGGGTCTTCAAGCAGGCCGGCAAGCTAAACGCCGAACACAAGGGGAGGGAGACACCAAGTGAAGACGAGGATGAGCCTCGCCAGCAAAACACTGGGGGGCATAAAAAATTACCACCAGAGGTCAAAATAGTGAACATGATTCACGTAACGAAGAGGCAGAGCAAACACGCACTCCGAGACGTATGCGCCGTGGAGTCCGTCACCCCAAGTTCAACCCTTTGGTCGGCCTGCTTGATCACTTTTGATCGCAGGGATCACCCGACTAGTATCCGGCATGGAGGATCGGCTGCCTTGGTACTAGACCCAATAATTGACAGATACCATCTCACCCGAGTCCTTATGGACGGCGACAGTAGTCTTAATCTGATATATCAGGACATAGTCCGCAAAATGGGGATAGACCCAGCAAGAATCAGCCAAAGCAATACTACCTTTAAAGGAGTAATACCAGGCCAAGAGGCCCTCTGCACGGGCTCTCTAGTATTAGAGGTTATATTCGGTTCTCCCGACAACTTCCGAAGTGAAAAGTTAACCTTCGACATCGCTCCATTCTAAAGCGGCTATCAAGCACTACTCGGAAGAACGGCCTTCGCTTGTTTTAATGCAATACCACATTACACTTATCTTAAGCTTAAGATGCCCGGTCCACATGGCATCATCATAGTTAGCGGAAACACAGAGCGTTCCTCACATACGGAGGAATATGTGGCGGCTCTAGCAGCCAATCACTAAACGGCCTCTCCAACCAGAAGAAATGATCGGTCGTCAAGACCGCGGACACGGTTAGACGAGTCTGGCGCACCAGTAGCTGTAACAGCTCAGATAAACCTGAGATTGGGTCGACAGATATATCCCCATAGGTGGTGCTAGGGGCTTCTCGCACGTAAAAAGATCTATAGTTCGGCTTGACCCTATTTAGATTGCATTTTAATGGTTCATTACGAATAACCAATTTTTTGCACAAAGACTTTCACCTGCGTTTTTCTCTTTTACAGATGATCATCATGCTACACCCTTCCAGGATACGGCACAACAGAGACACAGGCGCAGACATGCAACAGGGCCCCGCTCAAAGGTTTCTTTTTAGATTAAGACCCTGTGTAAACCTTTTTTACTGTCTCTTGTTGCTTCACTCCCTCTGGATATTCAACACAACCGAAAGGGATGCTGGCGTTATTGACATTTCGTCACGTCAGACTAATGCAAGTACCTGGAAATTCAGGGCTCATTATCAAGGGCGTTACTCACCCCAGTATATGTTGTAAAGTTCGAATACCTTAGGGAGTGTTTGGTGTCACGAGTTTGGCCTTATATGCATCAGCTCTGAATCATGTCTTTGGTCAATAGTTGGGTTTGCCCGGCTCCCGTGTTTTGCTACCTTATGTTCCGCTCTATTGGCAAAGGTGGCACCGGGAGAACTACTACGATTGTGCCCTGGTTCATCTAGACGAGCACCTTAGTAGAGAAAGCCGAAAACTGACTGTCATGATAAAGGGCGAGACTAGTCAACCACTCGATGACTCAGCGGAATCTTCGCGATTCCTCCGCATTAACGAAGGACCGGTTTCCAGGTCATGTATGTACGCGCACCGTATTTGGATGAGCACGAACGTACATGGGCTATATAATAGCCCCACCGTCAAACTCTTATGGCTAAGTGAAAGTGTTAAAGCTATATAGTCCGATTGCCTTATTCGCCATGCTATCACCTCCTTAATGGACCAAGACATTGGGTCAAGTGTGAATATGCGCTTTTTCGAACAGCCTCGCATTATGTGCGTGGGGGCTGAAGCCGATGACTGCAAACTTTCAGGTTATAAACGGCCACATAGGAGGTATCATAATGCTTTCGGGCAAAAGTATAAACACAACCTTTATAATCCAAATAGCATTGTTTTTACAATTAGGATACATGTCACTCGAACATGACACTCTTCGAGCACTGAGCCTCTATTAAATGAGCGCCTTCTAGGACCTCTTCAAAATAGTGCTCGGCCGAGACCTGGCCTACGGCCGGACCCCGGGTTGCAATAGCGGTGGCATTCATCTCTGCCCAGTATGTCTTAACATGGGCAAGAGCCATCCGCGCACCCTCTATGCACGCCGACCTCTTTACAATGTCGATATGCGGCACATCACCAAGGAATCGTTGCATTAAACCAAAATAACTATTCGGCCTTGGTCCTTCCGGCCAAAGATGATCCACGACAGACCTCATGGCAAGCCCGGACAACTGATGGAGCTCAGCCCACTCGGCCATTTTCTCATTTAACAGCAGCGGACGCGTTGGAGCACCGAACTGCGACCAGAACAACTTCTCCACTTCATGATCTTTTTGATCTTTGAAAAACGCAGTCGCATCAGCAGCACTCATGGCCAAGTCCGAATACGCGTCTGCAGCACTCCATAATTGATCCAGAGGGGCATACTTTGGATCTCCGAACTTCGTCCACAACAAAAAGGGCTTCCCAGCCGTGATATCTCCGGCTTGACGGAGCTCCTCCTTCGCGGCTCTGATTTTAGAACGGGTTTCCTTGGCTGCTTCCATGGCTTTCTTCAGGTCAGCCACTCTCGCTTGGCTTTCCTTTTCAAGAAGCTCATATCGGCCGACGGCATCTTTTAGCTCAGCAGCCATCTTGGCTATTTTATCTTCGCTCTTGCGATGAGCAGCCTATTCAGCCCTCAAGTGTTCGGCCGCCTTTAGGGCGGCCGCATCACTTCTCCTGGCTTGTTCCTTGGCTTCGGCAAGTTCCACCCGAAGGGTCTCCACGGCGGCATCTCCATCTGCAGTCACATCATATTATAGATACTAGCATCATGCTCCTCCTAATATTTGTTCACCACCCGAAAATACATACCCTGTGCGTCGTCAAACTGCTTGTTCACAAGCGCAATGTCGGCATCTGCCGCGTCAAGTTGTCGGCTTAGTCCGGCAAATTCAGCAGTCCGGCCAGCCACCGGACTGTCAGCCGCCTGCTCATGAAAGCAGCACGCTCATTACCTAGGACTATGATCCTCTGTTTGCCGCCTCTAGACAGCAACCAGAGTCTCAGGGGCTATTATCTGTATAGAGCACACCTAACGTGTGCGGTACCATCAAAAAATTTATATATTACTTTGCATACCTCAAAGCCTCTTAGCACACTCGTAAAAGCTTCATGCAACCCACTTTTGGCGGATGAGATCCTCTCAACCACCGTACCCATGAAAGTACGACGATCCTCTGAGATAGCTGCTTGCTCCAAAAGACCCATCAGTACGTCCAGTTGTGCACCGGATAATCTCGGACTCTTTCTGTTGCTCCCCTTAGGAGCCTAATACTCAGGACTTCGGGTGGTTGAAGGGTTACCTTCTGGCCTTGGCGGATCAGGAGAAATCCTTCGTGATGACACCTCAGGGTCATCCGCCCCAGGAGGCGGGGAGACAAGGGGAGGCGTTTCGCTCTCCATCATCTCCAGAAGAAGATCCCCCGAAGATGAACTCTGTCGAGAAGGGCTACGATCTGGACTGCAAGACATATGTCTCGGTTTTTGTCCTAGGAGATAAAACATGATATATTTACCAAAAGTACTCTTGTTCACTTACAGCTCGGTGGAGGGCTGATCCCCTTGCGGGCACTGTGCGGTAAGGATGCCCTCCGGGACAGGGCCCCCTGGCGAAGGTTTCTTCCCTCGTTTGGAAACCCTTGTTTCCAAGTCTTCAGAGGCGCTCCTTTTCCTTCCATGGGGAGAGGGAATTTCAGATTCTTCTCCCCGATTATCCTCCTCCGCGGAGACACTAACTCCCCCGGTTTGGATAAGTAATGTGTGAGGCCCGCTTTCGGCTTCTTTATTCCTCCCTTTATCTTCCCCTAATGGCACTTGATGAGGTGCGTGCTCAAGCATCCGGGCTAGTACAGGATCCGGTGAGCCTTCGGGAAAGGGGGCCGAACACCTGATCATCTTCGCCTTTCTTATCCAGTCCTGGCCGAGAGCAATTTTTCAGAATGATGTTATATGAAAAGACGGTGTGTTCGGCCGCAGAATTACTTACATGGGTATCTGGACGATTGCAGTTTAGACCCGCATCCTCGGTGGTGTCCGGACACTTTATTCGTGATCCGAAGAACAATCTATACATCTCTTCGAGCGTCACGCTGAATAATTGCTGAATAGTTCGCGGTCCTTCCGGGTTGAACTCCCACACATGGAGAGATCGACATTGGCATGGCAGGACCCGACGAACTAGCATAACTTGCATTACCTTGACAAGACTAACATCTCTCTTGAGGAGATCTCGAATGCGACTTTGCAATGTCGGCACGTCATTAACTGGCCCCCAGTCCAGCCCCTTGTTGACCCATGACGCCAGTTGTGGCGGGGGGCCCGAACGGAAGGCGGGGCCAGCTACCCACTTAGTACTTCGGGGAGCTGTGATGTAAAACCAGTCCCGCTGCCATAGGTTGGACATCTCCGAGAAGGAGCCCTTTGGCCAGGGAGCATCGATGCCTTTTCTTATTATAGCACCTCCGCATTCTGTGTGTCTCCCATCAATCATCTTCGGATTCACATTCAAGGTCTTGAGCCATAATCCGAAGTGTGGGGTGATGCGGAGGAAGGCCTCACACACGACGATAAATGACGAGATGTGAAGGATGGAATCTAGAGCTAGATTGTGGAAGTCGAGCCCGTAATAGAACATAAGCCCTCTAACAAAAGGATCAAGACTAAAGCCTAGCCCTCAGAGCAAGTGGGAAACAAATACGACACTCCCGTTGGGTTCGGGAGTAGGGATGACCTACCCTTGAGTAGGCAGCCTGTGTGAGATTTCGGCGGTCAGATACCTGGCTTCTCTTAACTTCTTGATGTCCTCCTCTATAACAGAGGAGGCCATCCACCGGCCTTGAAGGTTGGATCCAGACATGATTGAAGGTCCGAAGCGCTTAGCCTGAGCCTTTGGTGTTGGTATTCAAGGTGGGGGAAGGGAAGGATCGAGCGCGAGAAGAAAAGGACAGGCCTTGGCCACTTTATAAAGAGGGTGGATATCAAGCGTCCTCCGCGTGGCCGTTTGGAACTTGCCTAAAATCGAGGAGTCATACCAGCGGGCACGGTTGGGTTACCCACACCCGTATTGATGAGAATCCCGTGATAAGGGGACACAATCTCTGCTTCGACAAGACATGCCAAGAAAACTGCCTCCCAATATGTGCAGTAGCTGGTTTAGAAAAACGTTTCGAATAATGACCGGGCCATGGCGTGATGTCACGTTATGAAAAGTTGTGAGAAGATTAGATTTGTGGAAATATTATAATCTCTATGGTGGTACATGGAATTTGTTTTGCAGAGCCGAACATGATCCTTGTGTTCAAAATCTTCTATCGAGAATTTGGAGAAGGAACCCGCCTTATAATGCTGAAGACAATCTGCGCGCCAGACTCATCGTCATTGAAGCCTGGTTCAGGGGCTACTGAGGGAGTCCTGGATTAGGGGCTCCTCGGATAGCCGGACTATATCCTTTGGCCGGACTGTTGGACTATGAAGATACAAGATTGCAGACTTCGCCCCATGTCCGGGTGGGACTCTCCTTTGCGTGGAAGGCAAGCTTGGCAATTCGGATATGTAGATCTTGTGACACCCCAAAAATTTGGCCTTGTTTTAATGAATTAAAAATCTTTCCAGGAATTAAAACTTTGAATATCTGAGCTCCATTTTGATTTTTTTAAAATCATTTCCTTCCCTGTTATGATGAGTTTTTCCCAAAGAGAAAACTTTTCAAATTTGCCTCTGGACATATTTAATCTCTCAAGAGAAACTTTCCCTTATTTAATATAACTAATTAAATAATTAAGTTGCTTGATCTTTACTTTCTTGAAAATGGTTTTTCAAGGTTATATGGCCATATTTGAACTATAACCATTGGATAAATTCACCTAAAATTCTAACCAAAAATTGGAGATGTCATGTGATGTTTTTAAATCACTTTTATACAAAAATATCTTTTATTTATGTAATAAATTTGAGCTCTACATTAATTTTTCCTTCTCTGGTCCAGAGTGCATTTTACACTACAACCCTTTTAAATAATTCTTTCTAGTCTCCATCAAAATTATGGGATATTGGTAGTAGCATATGATTCAACTTTATGCAAAAACCTAGTGCTGTTCTTTGAAAATTTTGAGTGAATCAACCTCATTTTCATTCTGGTCCAGCCCTATGATTTCTACTGCAACCCTATTTATTTTTGCTCCAATGATCTTGTGTTTTCTCCTAATGGTAGACAGCCCTACAAAACCCCTAAATCCAGGAGCATGTACCCTTTGGATCATTTTGGTTCATGAAATAATGTCATTTATTTCCTGTCCAGAATTGTAGTTTTGCAAAACTTGCACTAACAAGTTTGTGCTTTTCACAAACTAACCTCACCACCCTCTTGTACATCTAAAGAGACCACCATCTGGAGTTTTTGGCCACTCCAAGAAATGCCTAAGTGCCCTTAGCATTTTGTCAAACACCTTACGGGCATGATCTATTTTGACATGAATTGTGGCATTGCACTGTGAACTTGCACCTCTGATCAAACAAGCATGTCCACTAGACTCCCCGTTACTCCTAACCTAGATCTGGTAAATCCCAACCTCACCTGCGACCTGTAGCATGCCGCGGCATTGTGTCGAACATCTCCCGTGCGTGCACTGGACGCGCCCAGAGTGCGCGTATTGCACGATGCCGCGCCCGAGCCGACACGCTGCCCCCCTGGCTTTGGCCCACACGGCAGCACCTCGCCACGCACTCCCCGCCTCGCAGCATCGCGCCAAACCACCCTGGCACGCTACAGCGCCGCCGCCAGGGCATTCTTGGCGGCACTCCGGCGTCCGTAGTGGCTCCAGCCACGGGCAGCGCCACCCAAGCCACTCCCGCTCGCCACCTGGCCCCTGGAACAGCGCGTGCTCATACGCGAGTGTGTCCACTAGCTCTCGTCGCCGCCAAGTCGCCCTGGGTACAGAGAGGCGGTTCGCCGGAGGGCTTATCCATGGCCGCCGCGGAACCGACCTCGACGAGCTATAAAAAGAGGACCCCGAACCCATTCAAGCACACAGGCAATCTTAGAATGCTCCCCTAGTTCTCCCGTGGCAGCCAATCGACCCGGGGAGGCCTCCTTCCTCATCTCCGGCAACTCCTGCCGCCGCCACTGCCCCGGCCATTCCGGCACCACCAGGGCCTCCCCCTCTCCGTTCTCTTCGCCAGAAACTTCCTCATCCTCCCGTGAACCCATCCCCCTACTCAATTTTGATCGGGAACCAACGTAGCCCCAAATCCATCTTGCCCCCGAAGCTTCCCTCCGCCTTGGAGCTCGCCGCTGGCGATATCCTCCACCTCCGACGACCCTACGACTACCGGAGTAACCACCTCGGCCCCCTGAATCCACTGGTGGCCTCAGCTTTCCGAACGGAGCCACCGTTCGCCGGCGATGATCGCCGGAGCCCCGCTCCACTCGGGCAGAGGAGGGAGACGACGCGGGCGACTGGTCAAACCTGACCAGTGGGCCAGGCGGGCCCACCGTCAGAGACCCAGTGCCGGTCCACGTGGTTAAGTGGAGGCGTAAAGCCTCAAGTACGCCTCCTCTGCACCGAAAGCGTATTCCCCTCCGAAACGTTTTCTTTTCTGTTTTATTTAAATAACAGATTTTGACCACAACTTTGACTGGCTATAACTTTTTAAATATAACTCCAAATGAATTGATTCTTTTTCCTACCTCTCTCAAATATTGTCTAGTTTATTTTAAGATTTATTTGAAAATTTTCCAAACAACTTTTTTGTACTGTTTTTGAAATGTGTGTTAATTCAAATATATTTCAAAATAGGATTTTGGAGAGAGGAGAAATGTTTCAAATTTTGGAGAGCACCCCCCCACCTCTCCACACCATTGAAGGCAAGCATTCTGAACCCTGGCATAATATTTTTGTGTGTTCGATGACACGTTCATAACATCACCTCACTTTGGAGAAACTTGTTATTTCATGTGATATGATCATATGCATGGGTGCATGTTATTGATTTCCATGCTGTTGGAAATGGACACACTTGTGATGATAATCACCCTCATGTGCCTTGCATGCATACCGGCAGGAACCCGGGAAAACCTCTGCCTTGGGTAGGCATGAGTTTGTCGCCGGTCTCCGTCGGGATGGTTATGTCTGGTATGGCATGGCAAGGTGATATGAGCGGTGACTCTGTTGGATGAAATATATTCGTCATGCTAATCATGCAGGGAATACTTAAACCTCCTGAGTCGACCGTAGATCAAGTCTTGTGCCAGTAACCCCCATACTTGTTTCGTACTACCACTCGTCTCTACAGCAAGTAGAGTACGGTCCAGTAAGTTGTCAACCTCTTTCTAGCACACACTATACAGAGAGGCCATGGTGGAAGATACCGGTTGTAGCTGGTAGGCAGGCCACCTGGTCCGGGGGCATGGGTGTTTCCGGTTGGGACCGAGAGGGGAGGCCACCCCTTAGAGCGCGCGATATAAATTTGATCCCATGCTACGCGAGGTTGTAGCCTCCCCACTTAGAGTTTGCTTAACAGGTGTCGTGGGTGATTCCAGACACGTGTGAGATAAGCTGGTGTGTGCAAGTTAGGTGTGTTTTCAACAAAAAGACCGTAGACGGAATTAGTCCCGATGGACTAAAGAAATCCGTTACTCGTGGGTAAAGAGTACACCCTCTGCAGAGAATAAACCTATTCGAATAGCCGTGTCCATGGTTAAGGATTACAGTCTGGGATGGGTCAGGTGTCGGTCTTAGTGTCGGTCTTCGGAGGTGAAACTGTTAACCAGAACTGGAACTACTACCTGTGACTTGTGATAATTATGATTATTATTATTGTTGACTAACCCGTGATATTATTGTTATTATCTAGTATCTCTGGGATGGTTCTACCTCCGGGATATTCACTATGATTGTTTATTTTAAAGCCCTTTATGTGGTGTCGCTCAGACGCCCGACTGTGGCATTTCTTTTAAAGCCCTTTATGTGGTGTCGCTCAGACGCCCGACTGTGGCATTTCTTTTAAAGCCCTTTATGTGGTGTCGCTCAGACGCCCGACTGTGGCATTTCTTTTAAAGCCCTTTATGTGGTGTCGCTAAGACGCCCGACTGTGGCATTGCTTGTTATTTGTTTCATAAATTTTAATACTACTATGTTATTGCATTTTTATAAATAACCGCCTGCACGCATCCGAATTTTATTTATTAGTTTTGACTGACGTCATGAGCATAAAATATTTTCAGCACATCATTGTTATATTATACCTGTGTTCATAATGTTTGCGAGTACATTCAAAGTACTCACTGGCTTGTCCCTGGCTATTGTCTTGGCCAGATTTTCTTGCACGAAGAGGAGTGATGCGATGACAGCCCCGGAACCTAAGTAATGGAGATAGCAGCCTCGCGAAGATAGGAGTTAACCTGGTCAGCTGTTCCCGTGGGAAATGGAGTCCCATAGACACTGATGTTTCACAACCCGCTTCCGCCATCAACCACTAGAAACCATTTGTTGTACTCACAGGCCAGAATGGTCTTGTACTACATATGTTGTATTCTGCTTGGAATTTCTGTATCAAGTTGGAGCCTCATCAGCTAACAGTAATCCTGGGGCTGATGAGCACGACGGTCTTTTCTGGAAATTTATTACCCGGAAAACCGGTCGTGACAGACTTGGTATCAGAGCCAGGCTGACCATTGGCTAATCCTATCTTAGCCGGGTCTATAAATTTAGGCAAACCAACCCACTAGACCATAACCAAACCCCAGCCAAGCTTCTCGTGGAAGATAGCCACACAGTGACCTAACACCTTTTTGGCAGTCGGTGCCCAACCTATCATCCTAACCTGTCACTCATGCGCCAGTGACCGGCCCCTAAATAGTCCTTTCTCGCAAGCGTGCGAAGGAAGACTCCGTCCCCTTTTTCCTATAAAAATGGGGCACACTAGTCCCAACACAACACATCACAACCTCTACCCCAAACCGAGCCACAATGCCTGGCCCTGTCGTGCACAATGAAACCACAGCAACCAACCTTGGAGGTTTTGTTTCCATACTCGCAAACCTCACCCGTCGTGCCTATGCGTTAGAAGAGCCACCAGAATTTGTTGTGTACCAAGGACCCATGAGCGGTGAAGACCGTCAATTTTGGGCCACTGTGCACATCTACGGTAGGGGACTGTCACCCGAGCACCCCTACAGGTTCACCGGAAGAACAACTTCCTTCGAGCCACAAGCCATCCAGCTAGCCGCTCGAGAAGCTATAGTTCATCTCAGGCACTTGTCGCCCAGAGTAAACTGTCGCTCATTCCACTACTACCCCAGACGTGAAGGGTATGGTAGACCACCCCAAGTTGCCAATGGAGATCACGAGACGGACCCCGCATTGTTGCACCTAGTGCGCTATGTAAGTGCACTAGAGGCACTGTTCGACCAAATCACTATTGATTTAATTGCAGCTCGTGGAGAGCTGGTTCGTCGAGCCCCGGCGAGAGAAGAAAACGAGCCCAACGCCGACAACCCAGTCGTGCTGTTTGGACAACCGATCGAGACTCCGAGATCAGCTCCAGCCATCAGCCGAGATGCTTTGATGACCCCAGAAGTGCTTCGTCGCCTTTTGGGAGCACACTCCAACGGGGTTGTGGCCAACAATCCCCGCGATGGTCATCATCACTACCCCGAGCCTGCAGCCCCTCAACCTACTCCAGCTAATCCCAGCAGTGAGACACGTGGAGAAGCCTCGACATCCACCAGGCGCGCCCGTTTAGACATTAATGAGGTAGACTAAGCCGTACGAGTAGTACCGAGTCTCAGTGTATCCTCACTTTGTAATCGTGCGACTGTGTATATTAATGCAGCCTGTCGTTGTGCCTCTGTTTTAATAGTGGCCTTGCATTTTTGGTCAGCGCATAGTTGCATATTTTTCCAGGCACAACTACCAAAACCAACCCGACGACAACCACAGTAACACGTCTCTTTATGAGATATGTGTATCTCTGACACTGACATGACCTTTGGAGCTAAGCTGGCAATTTTTTTACCTTTCACCACGGTAAAACGATCCGGCTCCATTGCTATATAAAGGCCACCTTGTGACCTTACCCAGCAACCCTCACTTTGTGCACCACACTCACAACTTTTTCCTGTCATGCCGAGCCCCAACATTCATCTGAGAACCCCAGATGCAACCCCAGGTAGCTTTGTCAAAATATTGTGGGATTTTACCTGCAGTACCATGGGTTCTACCCAGCCACCTCAGTACGAGCTGTTCAAATCAAGGATCACCCCATCCACCTCGGAATATTGGGCAGCAGTACACATTCCTCCTGTAGACCCCAACCAAGATCCAACGGAAGTTTCCTTCGTGGGGAAATCTATGCCAACCCCACACTTGGCCATAGAAGCTGCTGCGAAAGAAGCGATTGCTCGCCTTTGATCCGCAGTACCCTATGCCCGCGAACGAGGATATTATTACTTTCCGAGCCGTGCAGCACCCGGAGAAGTAACGTCTTTTCCCGGTGGGCGCATTGAGAGAGACCCAGTGCTAGCCAACCTTATCCAGTACATCATTGCTCAAGAGCATTTGAACCAGCGAGTGATGGATTATCTCCAGAGCCTCGCAGATTTAAGTCCTCAGATTGCCATCGGCAGATCACTGAGACCCGACCCGGAGAGACGCATACATCGACTGGTCAATCCACTGCCTCCGATAGAAGAGGAGTGTATCCCTTTACCAGAGACATTTTATCAGGACCCCACCCAGTTACCGTTTTCATTTTAGACGTCACTACTGTATTTGTTTTTTGCAACATTTATTTATGTGTGTGACTTATGCGTGATACCCTGAGTTTGTACGACGAGTCAATTATTTGGCTTCTACTAATGTGTGTAGTTTTTGTTGTGGTTTATGCTCCTTTAAATTAACTGTTTTTCCCTCGCAAAATCCTGGAGTGAGATTTCTTTTCCCTGAGTTGCTACACCTGCCCCTTCTCACGACGTGGATTATTTAATTTCACACAGCACCACGCAGCAGACTCACAACCATAATCATTCGGACACATACACTGTTTGCAAAACCTTGCAACGGTGTTACATCCAGCTAATCACCCCCTAACAATAGTTAGCACCCGGCACACTCCATCTACTCCTCATGATCACCACCACCGCGGAGAGCCAACACCCGAGCCGCAGCATCACGACACTCGTCGAGGATCATCGTGCACAGGAGCACAGAGAGCCCCAGCAGTGTCGCCAGCCCTCCGCATATCAGGATCACAAACCAGTCCGGCATCGCCTCCGCCATTAGAGCCTCACCCGAGCTTCTGTAAGCAGTAATGGAGAAAGAAGGAGGAGGAGAAGTGAGGCCAAGTGTGAGGAAGAAGAGAGAGGCACCCGGCCGTTTTTATAGCTCGAGCTCGGTGTACGGTGGGCGAAGTCCACCAACGCCACTCGTCGCCGATCGCCAGTGTCCGGAGTCGAATCCGCGAGCAGCGCCGACAGCGCGCTGGCCCGCGAGGTGAGTGCATGCTGCACCGGCAGCTAGCACGCCGCGCACTACCACGGTACGGCCTAGATGCCCTACGCGCTAGGCATAGCCGGTGGAGAAAGCGCGAGAAAGCGCGCGGGAGAGAGGAGGAAGAGAAAGAGCCAGAGGGAGAAGAAGAGGCTGACAGTGGACCCCGGGTCCACCTGTCGGCCAGAGAGAGCACTGTGCTCTCGGGTACGACCAACGTATATTTAAATTTAGGAGTTATTCTAAATTTATATCCAGCGTAGAAATCTCACGATTTTGTCCCGAACCGTAGACTCTTCCACGCAGCACCAGTTTTCACACTGTGGTTTTTCACCACTTATTGCCCTCTCACTGTAGCCACATTTTTATTGCGTATAGTCTTTCTTAACACAGCTTTTAACAAATCTCGAGGACGAGATTTTTCTTAAGGGGGGTAGTATTGTGACACCCCAAAAATTTGGCCTTGTTTTAATGAATTAAAAATCTTTCCAGGAATTAAAACTTTGAATATCTGAGCTCCATTTTGATTTTTTAAAATCATTTCCTTCCCTGTTATGATGAGTTTTTCCCAAAGAGAAAACTTTTCAAATTTGCCTCTGGACATATTTAATCTCTCAAGAGAAACTTTCCCTTATTTAATATAACTAATTAAATAATTAAGTTGCTTGATCTTTACTTTCTTGAAAATGGTTTTTCAAGGTTATATGGCCATATTTGAACTATAACCATTGGATAAATTCACCTAAAATTCTAACCAAAAATTGGAGATGTCATGTGATGTTTTTAAATCACTTTTATACAAAAATATCTTTTATTTATGTAATAAATTTGAGCTCTACATTAATTTTTCCTTCTCTGGTCCAGAGTGCATTTTGCACTACAACCCTTTTAAATAATCCTTTCTAGTCTCCATCAAAATTATGGGATATTGGTAGTAGCATATGATTCAACTTTATGCAAAAAACTAGTGCTGTTCTATGAAAATTTTGAGTGAATCAACCTCATTTTCATTCTGGTCCAGCCCTATGATTTCTACTGCAACCCTATTTATTTTTGCTCCAATGATCTTGTGTTTTCTCCTAATGGTAGACAGCCCTACAAAACCCCTAAATCCAGGAGCATGTACCCTTTGGATCATTTTGGTTCATGAAATAATGTCATTTATTTCCTGTCCAGAATTGTAGTTTTGCAAAACTTGCACTAACAAGTTTGTGCTTTTCACAAACTAACCTCACCACCCTCTTGTACATCTAAAGAGACCACCATCTGGAGTTTTTGGCCACTCCAAGAAATGCCTAAGTGCCCTTAGCATTTTGTCAAACACCTTACGGGCATGATCTGTTTTGACATGAATTGTGGCATTGCACTGTGAACTTGCACCTCTGATCAAACAAGCATGTCCACTAGACTCCCCGTTACTCCTAACCTAGATCTGGTAAATCCCAACCTCACCTGCGACCTGTAGCATGCCGCGGCATTGTGTCGAACATCTCCCGTGCGTGCACTGGACGCGCCCAGAGCGCGCGTATTGCACGATGCCGCGCCCGAGCCGGCACGCTGCCCCCTGGCTTTGGCCCACACGGCAGCACCTTGCCACGCACTCCCCGCCTCGCAGCATCGCGCCAAACCACCCTGGCACGCTACAGCGCCGCCGCCAGGGAATTCTTGGCGGCACTCCGGCGTCCGCAGTGGCTCCAGCCACGGGCAGCGCCGCCCAAGCCACTCCCGCTCGCCACCTGGCCCCTGGAACAACGCGTGCTCATCCGCGAGTGTGTCCACTAGCGCTCGTCGCCGCCACGTCGCCCTGACTACAGAGAGGCGGTTCGCCGGAGGGCTTATCCACGGCCGCCGCGGAACCGACCTCGACGAGCTATAAAAAGAGGACCCCGAACCCATTCAAGCACACAGGCAATCTTAGAATGCTCCCCTAGTTCTCCCGTGGCAGCCAATCGACCCGGGGAGGCCTCCCCTCATCTCCGGCAACTCCTGCCGCCGCCACTGCCCCGGCCATTCCGGCACCACCAGGGCCTCCCCCTCTCTGTTCTCTTCGCCAGAAACTTCCTCATCCTCCCGTGAACCCATCCCCCTACTCAATTTTGATCGGGAACCACCGTAGCCCCAAATCCATCTTGCTCCCGAAGCTTCCCTCCGCCTTGGAGCTCGCCGCCGGCGATATCCTCCACCTCCGACGACCCTACGACTACCGGAGTAACCACCTCGGCCCCCTGAATCCACTGGTGGCCTCAGCTTTCCGAACGGAGCCACCGTTCGCCGGCGATGATCGCCGGAGCCCCGCTCCACTCGGGCAGAGGAGGGAGACGACGCGGGCGACTGGTCAAACCTGACCAGTGGGCCAGGCGGGCCCACCGTCAGAGACCCAGCGCCGGTCCACGTGGTTAAGTGGAGGCGTAAAGCCTCAAGTAGTACGCCTCCTCTGCACCGAAAGCGTATTCCCCTCCGAAACGTTTTCTTTTTTGTTTTATTTAAATAACAGATTTTGACCACAACTTTGACTGGCTATAACTTTTTAAATATAACTCCAAATGAATTGATTCTTTTTCCTACCTCTCTCAAATATTGTCTAGTTTATTTTAAGATTTATTTGAAAATTTTCCAAACAACTTTTTTGTACTGTTTTTGAAATGTGTGTTAATTCAAATATATTTCAAAATAGGATTTTGGAGAGAGGAGAAATGTTTCAAATTTTGGAGAGCACACCCCACCTCTCCACACCATTGAAGGCAAGCATTCTGAACCCCGGCATAATATTTTTGTGTGTTCGATGACACGTTCATAACATCACCTCACTTTGGAGAAACTTGTTATTTCATGTGATATGATCATATGCATGGGTGCATGTTATTGATTTCCATGCTGTTGGAAATGGACACACTTGTGATGATAATCACCCTCATGTGCCTTGCATGCATACCGGCAGGAACCCGGGAAAACCTCTGCCTTGGGTAGGCATGAGTTTGTCGCCGGTCTCCGTCGGGATGGTTATGTCTGGTATGGCATGGCAAGGTGATATGAGCGGTGACTCTGTTGGATGAAATATATTCATCATGCTAATCATGCAGGGAATACTTAAACCTCCTGAGTCGACCGTAGATCGAGTCTTGTGCCAGTAACCCCCATACTTGTTTCGTACTACCACTCGTCTCTACAGCAAGTAGAGTACGGTTCAGTAAGTTGTCAACCTCTTTCTAGCACACACCGTACAGAGAGGCCATGGTGGAAGATACCGGTTGTAGCTGGTAGGCAGGCCACCTGGTCCGGGGGCATGGGTGTTTCCGGTTGGGACCGAGAGGGGAGGCCACCCCTTAGAGCGCGCGATATAAATTTGATCCCATGCTACGCGAGGTTGTAGCCTCCCCACTTAGAGTTTGCTTAACAGGTGTCGTGGGTGATTCCAGACACGTGTGAGATAAGCTGGTGTGTGCAAGTTAGGTGTGTTTTCAACAAAAAGACCGTAGACGGAATTAGTCCCGATGGACTAAAG